>NC_082596.1:71639387-71948887 GCF_030936135.1 Gavia stellata
GAGTCCACTATCTTTAGATAGGTATTGATACACAGCTAGTAAAAGATTTTGAAAGAGAAATCATTGCCCATATTCTGGAGTGAAAAATCCCACTAAAGTCCACAACACTTTCTTCCCTTCATTTCCCAAACCCCCAAGGCCTATCAGATTTATTCTCTAAGCAAAAGAATGTTTGCAAAGATTGAGAATACTAGTGGAGAAAGTGGTTTGCATTTTAAGCAGAAGAAATAAGCAAGACAAAAAAATATGAAAATATATTTGATTTGTCTAGGCTAGTAAGTGACCCAAATTGACCTATTTTTACCTTGTATTTGTTTACAAGGTCTGCAGAACTCTTCACTTGTGTGAATTAAACATGCTTCACTGACTTTTTTGTTCTATTTAACAAAAACCCACAATCCATTCTGGCAGCCTGGTATACGTGACCACTCCTACAATATTTCCTAGCAGCAATGACTTACATTTTGGTAATAATAGTGATGGGCATTTTCACTGTTCTTTTCCTTCAAAATATGAAGTGCCTCAGGAATAGTATTTAAATCCTTAAAGCAGCCATTTAAGTAAGCAAAACCAAATTCTGTTGGAATTATCAGGTTGGAAGGGATCTTTGGGGTTCATCTGGGCCCACTCAAGCAAGATCAGCTTTGAAGTTACCTCCGAATTCAAAAGTTGCTCAGGGACTTGCCCAGTCAACTTTGTCATATCTCCAAGAATGGAAATGCCACAGACTCTCTGGGTACCTGTGCTAGTATTTGACCACCCCTCAAGGCAGGAAAGATTTTTCTGATACTTAGACAAAAATTCCCACGTTGCAACTTGTGTCTGTTGCCTCTTCTCCTCTTACGGTGCACTGTCTAGGAAAGTCTGGTTTCATCTTCCTTGTACATTGCCAGTAGGTAGCTAAAAACAATTAGATTCCCTCCTTATTCTCATCTTCAGGCTGAACAAACCCAGTTATGTCAGCTTCTCCTTGTATGTGCTTTGCTCCAGCCACGTGGTGCTCCGAGAGTCTCATTCCAGTATGTCAATATCCATCTTGTACAGGGGAATCCAAAACAGGACACAGTCCTCTATGCAGGGTCTCACAAGTGCCAAGCAGAGGGCAAGAATCTCTTCCCTCAACCTGCTCAACTCTTGCCAGCACAGCCCAAGATGCAGCCAACCTTCAGGATGATCTGCTGACTCATGTTGGACTTCTTGTCTGCTGGGACCCTGGGAACTTTTCTGCAAAACTGCTTTGTAGCCAGTTGGTGCCCCACCTGTCCTGCTGCATGGGCTTGTTCTGTCTCAGGTTCAGGAATTTGCATTTGCCTGTGCTGAACTTCCAAAAGTTTCTGCCAGACTACTTCTCCAGCTTGTTGAGAGTCCTCTGAATGGTAGCCCTGCCCTCCAGCATTTTAATTGCTCCCCTTATTAGGTACCATCTGTGAACTTGCTGAGGGTGCATTTCATCCCATTGTCCAGGTGAATGAATGAATATCAATGCCAGTATTGGCTCCGGATAGATGCTGCTAGAAACCACCCATCGGTTGGACTTTATATAACTGATCACAGCTCTTGGAGCCTGGTGGTATGGCCAGCAGTCCACTCACTTTGTAGTTCACTTCTCAAATACATGTCTTGCCAATTTGGCTGCAGGGATATCATGTAACAGGCCTTGTGGAAGTCAAGGTAAATAACCACTGCTCTTCCTTCACCCACTATATCAGCCATCTCCTCAGAGCAAGCTCAGATTGTTCAGCCACAATTTGCCATTTGTGAATCCATGCTGGTCATTTGCAATTGCATTCTTGTCCTCCATATGCCTGGACATGGTTTCCAGAAGGGTTTTCTCCAAAATCTTCCGGGGGACTGAAGGTACATTTATGAGCAGATAGTTCCCCAGATCTGCCTTCCTGCTCATCCTGAAGATGCATTTGACACTTGCTTTTTCCCAGCTCTCGGGAACCTTTCCTGATCCCTAGGAACCCTCTGAAGAAGATACAAAGCAGTCCTTGCAGTGACCTCAGCCAGGTCCCTCCACATCCTTGCATCCATCCTCTCTTGTCCCATGGACTTGTGTATATCCAGTTTGCTTATCTGATCACTAACTCAATCTTTCCAGATCCTGCCTGGAAGACCTAAGGACAGAACTTGCCAGTAAAGACCAAGATGCTGAGTTTCTCAGCCTTTTCTGTGTGCTTTGTTACCAAGTCTGCTGCCTCATTTTGCAGCCCAACATCTTCCTTAGGCCTCCTTTTCCTGCTACCTTTAGAAGTTCTTCTTGTTGCCCTTCCCGTTCCTCATCAATTTCAAATCCAGATGAACTCTGGCTTGCCTAATTCCCTGCCGGTGTGGCCAGACAATGCTCTGCACTGCTCCGAAGTAGCCCTCCTTGGTCTCCCCTGCCCTCTCTTTTGGTACTGGAGCCCAGGCTGGAGCTCCCTGCCCATCTTTTGTGCCTGTGTGACTGCCTGGGCTGCGGGCTGGGCTGAGCCTAGGTCTGGGGAGGTTGTCCTCAGAGAACAGCATCCTCTCAGGGTCCCCTTCCCCTTCAAGGCAGTCTCCCATGGGAACCTGCCAAAGAGTTCCCAGAATGAGCTGTTGAACTCTCTATTTTCCTTTGCTCTTATCATTCTGAAACCTTCCCATTTTTGCCCAAAGTATTTGTTCATTTCAGACAAAAGATCTGCAAAAAAGGAAGTTTAACTGAAAAAAAAAAAAAGAAATTAAAATGAAACTTTTTTCTCTATCAAAGTCAGTTTAGATGCATCTGAACTTTTACAAGGAGCCATAGTCACTAAATTGTGTTCACTGACTAAGCTGAAATAAAAAGTAATGGAGCAGCGATGTTTAAGGATTATTGACTATAAATAATGTAAATTATTTGTAATTTTAAATATTAATCTGTAAATAATGATCCATGGCTAAATCTGACAATATGTCTGGAAAATAAAATCAAGAGAGATTAGTAAAAAAACCCACCCAACTCAGCGTCTCACAAATTTTCCTTTCTACCTGGCAACATCTGTTTCACTTTTCAGCAGGCTTAGTCTCACCTCCTTTGCAACTCACAGAGCTGCCTAATTTAAACATTCCATAATCATGTTTTATAGTCCTAAATCATGAGCCTGTGAGGTGTCCAATTACTACTTCTTTCATTTTATTTAAAAAAAAAAACCCACCTGTTATGCTAAGAGCAGTCGAATGAGTGTTTGACAGGTAAAAATATAAATGAAGAACCCCCAAATTAAAACACTAACGGAATTAAATTCACATACATTTGTGAGAGTTTGGGCAAGTTCCAGAAACTGACAGCATTTTGCTTTTTCTTTGACATGTACAGTATGCTCAAAAAGCCTCCATTAAAATGCCATGTAATTAACTTAGGATACAAGGGATAAAACGGTGAAGAGAACAACAAAGATAACTTGTCATCAGGACTTTCATTAAAAAACCCGGTATTATAGGAATCAATTTCAGCAGTGCTTTGCCCTGATTACTGCCTGTCAGATAGTATATGGGGACCTAACAGGATATTTGAATGGGGAGCGTTTGCAGAATCTCATCCTACATCAGCATTATGAAAGTAAGTGGTTTATCTACATTGACTGTAATTCATCATCTATATTTTAATATTCCAAAAACTGAAGACTTTGCTCTGATTTTAATTTATCCTAACATTACTATTTTCCAGTTAATGTTACATTGATGATAGCTTTTCCTGATAGACATTGCAGTCTCTGCCTTGGACAGCGAGAAAGATCAAGGTGCTTCAAAATCACAACAGCCATTAGCTTGTTACTTTTTTCTCCCAAACCTTGTAGTTGTTCACTAAATAGTGTTATATCACACAGGCACACAAACCTTATTGGCCACAGAAAGGAGAGAAACAGGTCTGATTTCCAACTCTGAATTAACCTACCACCTGTGCAGCATTTAGGTAGTGTTCTTATCCAGCCTTCACATTTATATTTTTTCAAAATGTTTCCCTTGTAAAGCAGACCGCTTTGGAGTCTGCAACACATTTTAAAGTAATGACTAAACACTAATCCACTACCAGGTTAAAGTGGCAATTGAGAATTTGGCAGTATCACTTTAAATAATCTCTTAGCCTACTGACGCCTCTCAGTATCCTGAGTTTCCACACATAGTTGATGAATAAAATTACTTGAACTAATCTTCGTCCGTAGTTTACATCACACAGTATTTCTTGCGTGAAGAGCAAAGGATACAACATGCATGGCTTAGACTAAGAAAACCTGTAATGCAGCATATGACCAAAATTTCAGTTTCTGTAACGTATTTCCTTCAAGTTATCAAAAAGTATTTTTGTAAACAATCCCACCTTAAATCGGAGAGTGTCATTGTGGAATAAAGACTGTATTACAGATATTACTATGGTCACTTTTGGCTACTGTATTACAGAAATTACTATGGTCACTTTTGGCCAAAGCAATGCAGGAGTTCAATGTCACACATGGGGACAGGGAGGGGTAGCAGATGGAGAACCCTACAGCATACACGAGATACACAACATTACTGAGGAACAACAAGCCGCAATATTGTCCAGTGTCTTATAAAATCGTGTTAAGTGAACACATAGGTAATTGGGTGTTGCCTTGAGTTCTTTTTGCTCATTGGCAGTAACTCATGATTTAATCTCTGCAAAAACTTGACTGAATAATGTCTGTGCTGCACACCGCTGCCTATAAGGCATGTAGGCAAAGTACCTTTTATGGCTTAAAAATTAGTAGGGGATCAAGATCCACCTAGCTCCTTGAGCTGAAATGTGGCCAAAACTAAAGGACTAAACTTTCGATTCTCCCTCTTTGAGTGGGAAAAATGAAGATGGGGGGTGTCCTGATCCTTAAGCAGTATTTCAAACAAAAAATAAGTGTTTGCTGGCATTATGCTTTAGAAGTTGTGTTGGTTCACTGATTTTCCATCAATTCCCAGCTTTTCTAAGAGCTGTCCCAATATGCTACAGGTATTGGGTTCAAACCTGCTTTGCTTGCATCTTCTGTCATCATCACATTATGAGATGACGCATACATTCATTTGGCCGTAAGGGAATGCTTAGAGAAGTCAGGTTAGGAAGATGACTCAGTTGCCTTATTTAGCTGACAAATTCTTCTGAGTATCTGGCACATTAAGCCATTCATTAAATAACAAAATGTGCCATTTCTTTCTGCTGTCTGTTCTCATTTTTCCATTCCCAGTTTCCTGGTCCTTCTGTCATTGCATGTTTCCCTTCTCCCAAACTGTTGATCTCTTTTCTCCTCTTTGCTACTCCTATACTTGCTCTTCCTCCTATTCCTCTTCACTCTTCCCATACTCTTTCCTATCCTACTTCTACGTAACACTGCCAGCCATTCTGAACTTCTTTTGTTCACATCTGGACTCCTTCTATTTATGCTGTTCCTTTTCATGGAACATATATACATGGCAGGATACCAGCAGCTTTCTCATTTTCCAGTACTTCATGTAGGGAGAATCTGTGCCATTACATAGGATTTAAACGCAGTCTACAGCAACATCCCTGTCACCAGGTGCCCCAGAAGCAAAGGGCCACCATTTCTGTGAATGTCCTGCAGCCTACAGAGCTATTCCAGCCAAGAACAGGTCCTGTAAGTGACATGCATGACAGTGGCTCCATGGTAAACAGTAGGTCTTGCTCTTCCCTGAAACTCTGCAAGACTGCTAGATGCGTAAAACAAGTTATGTTGGGTCAGACTTCAAAAAAATGTTTTTCCCCTCCTCTCCCAGTGCTAGATTTGCCTTTTAAATTATTAAAGCTACTCATCAGAGCTAGTTCTACTGGGCAAGGCCTGGGGCTTCCGAATACAATGACATCACAGGCATGAAAGCATTTCTTTTTTGCCACAATGGAGCCATAGAATGGAACCTATAATAAAAAGTAGAAAATCTAGAGACAGAACATTAGATTTTTCTCTTTGATTTTTCTTCCTTAGATGTAAAACCCATTAAATAGGCCAGTATGTAGGCAACCTCTTATTTAACTAGAATTATGGTAATTGCATGAACTCCAGATAGAAACATATTGAATAGTAATGACTAATTATTTCAATGGACTTTTTTTCTGATCAATAATTATAACTCCCAGATATTGATTATAACCCATACCTTGAAAAATATCAACAATTATTGCTAAAAGACTGAGTAGTTGCTTATAGTGGAATACATACACATTAGGAGGGGAATTATTCAAAATTATATGCATTCTGCAACACAGAAAATCTATTAGCACAAAAATTAACAAGCTACTTTGTGTTTCTAGTCAGGGCACCATGATAGTCTGTGACTGGTAATCTAGAGCACAAATAAAGCTGTGAATTTGCTATGCTAAAGTGCCACCATTGATATTCCTACATGTACTGTGTCTTGCATAAATGAACTAGTCCAAGAGGAAGGTGGTTGGATGATGCTTACTTACATTTAGACATTATCCTTTATGTACCAACTACAAGCCATTGTCACAGGGCCTATATAAGGACAGTAATTTCTGTGCCTCATTCTTTCGGCTTAGGTGGCTCTAAAACTTTAGGTAATATCTGACACAGGAACTTACACTGAAATTAGGCCATCTGAATATGACCTTCTCGCCCCAATCCATTCTTTCAGCCTGTCCTCAAAGTCAAGCAAAGGGATAGGTTATAAGGATAACCCAGCTGCCAAGCATGTCCAAAAGTAGGTCTAATGCATAAAGAACAGTGAGAAGGACTTCCTCCAAATTCATCTCCCATTTTCAGTATAGCCACACCAGTTCTGCATGCAGGGCAACACCAGGGCTGCAGGGACATAACTTGCTGAGATTACCTTAATTATTCTTTCTCTCACCTTTCTTCATTGATGCTGCTGATACCAGTCAAAGATGACTCTTTGAAATTCCATTCTTGGAAAAGGCACAGAGAAGGACTTCCACACCACACTTTTGGAACAAATTTGTCTTGCTAAACTCTGGGTTATAATAAATCTGAAGCAATTTCTGTTCACTATGTAAAACTAGGGCAACAGAAACATGATTGTTAGAAATGTGACAAAATACATTTAAAGCTCTGGCAATTAATGAAAAAACACTAGTTTTTTAGTACAATGGTGCCTTCATACAAGTTCACAAGTACCACAAAATGATACTTTTCACTGGCTTCAGGAGGAACTGGTCATGTGAATAAAATGTGGTCCTGGTGCACCTGGGTGTAATTCTGCCCTTGCTGCCTCTGTGCTGACAGACTTCTCAGCACCTAAAGTCCCTAAAGTCATCTGTACAACAGGGAGGCTTTGTTAATTCCGTGAAAACCTGGGGGTAACTTGAGGGTTTTTTCTTATTTCATTTTTTTTTCTTTCTTTTTTTCTTCTTATGGCAACCAGTGCAGTTTCCAGGTATTAGGGCGCATGGGCTAAAGGAACAGTGACTTGCTTTTCTATATATCTTATGGTGATCAAAATAGGGAAGTCACACAGTTGTGATCTCCCCTTTCACAGCAGGAATGTGAGAAAATTACAAAATATTGCAATATACACCAATATCACTGTGAATAGAATTTGACCCATGGGACTTCTTTTTTAACTGAAAAATCAATAAATGTCAAACAATTACAATAAGAGTAACTTTTCCCAGCACAGCCTGTAATGAAATTGTGCTTTAGATGTAAGAAAAATGCAAGACACATTTTAGCCATGTTTTGGAGTTAGCAAAAGGCAGGGTTCTCTAGAACTATCCACTGTCACTATGGCATAACCTGAAATTTTATTTTTCTGCCTTCCAGATACATTTTCAGTTATTCTTATATTTATTTACTTATTCTACTTCTTGCCATGTTGTACACATTCTCTGGATAGGTTTCAGTTTAAAATCATCTGTGGTTTGGTTTACAACAGAAGTCCAATAAACACGTATATGCTTCTTAGCGTGAATCATTAGTCTTTTAAAATATATACTGATGCTTTGAACCATCACAGAACTGATTGTGAAGGTATTCATTCAGAGCTGGTCTGAACCTGAGCTACCCAGGCTGGTTCCTACTGCTTTGCCCATCCAGAGGAAAGTGCAGTTAAATAATAAAGATAACGTATTTATAGCACTTTCGACACATGTGTGTGTATATATATCCACATACATACATTCACTATACATACATATGCACTCTATATGCATATATTATACCTGTAAACATCATTTTATTATGATTAACATCTGATAACATCTGAAATTGGGAAGGCAGAACTGATGTATAAAGCCAGCATACAGCAATGAGAAAAGATCACCCTGTGTCTGATTTTAAAAAGGTATGCAAAGCCCATGCTGCCTACAGCAGGCAATATCCATTGTCTGGACGGTGAGAATGATACAGTCCTTCTCCTTCAAGAAAGCAAAGCTGCACACACCAGCACTGCTTGACTCTGAAGGGAAACAAAGGCAAGGGATTGATCTGAATAGCAGAAGGAGGAAAACTGCTTGCTGAGAAGATGCAGAAATACACACCTCTGTTGCCTGACACAGGAAAGAAGAAAGGGTGCTGAATGCATATATGCACATACATTCTTCTACTTGCAGCGCTACCCACAGCCAAGAGAAAACAACCATCTCGAGAGAAACAAAGAGGAAAGAGATGGAAAGTAAAATAAAGCCAGCCAATCCGATGCAAGAAAAACTGAGGCAGATTTTTAAAGGAGTTCAGCACCCACAATAAGGGTTCTGTCCCCCCCAACAGGTCTCCTGAGCTCCTAGAAATGGTGGGGGATAGAATAGGAACAAGAGAACAGTTCTGAAAACTTAGTGAGGGTGCTGGTGGACTCCCTTACACTGTACTCTAACACAGTGTCTCAGCCTTTGCACTGGGCCCCTGAGAACACCCATGTGTGTTTCAGTGTCTCATGTTCAGTATTTATGTAACTCACCAGACTCTCTGGACAATTCAGAAGGAACTTTCCTACCTGATGTCCACGTGTATTTTGTGAGCACGCATGTAGAACTAGAGATGATCTGTTTCACTGTGCTCATAGGTTCACAGCATAAGAGATTGGGCTAGACACCCTTATTATTGTACAATGCCACGTGAGGCACTTCATAGGGTGACACAGCTTACTGCAGATTTAGGGGTTACAATTCATGGAATCCAGCCCTGGGCACTATGAGTCCTGAACTGGGTTGCTGTGATGCTGACCTGAGCACTAGCACACAGGCAGGGCTGAGCAGTATGGACACTCATTCTCTGGCTCAGCCGACCGGGTTCCTCCAAGTAGACCATGAGTCCATAAGTCTCTACAGAAAAGACATGCAAAGTGGGGAATTCAGTGGCTGACAAACAGCTGAGTGGAAACACCCCACAGAACAGCTAGTGCGTCTACACAGAGCTGTATGTGGGCACAGCAAGGTAAAGCCAGCGTCATCTCCTGCCACAGGCCATATTAGCAGCTGTGCTGGAATCCTTTCCTCCAGAAACACCTACTAAATATCCCAGTTCAAAATATGTATAAGCAAACATTACATAGAGGTGCATTCTTATGACATTAATGCAGGGTGGGTTTTTCAGTACAATGCCTTGGCATTTCATAATGTTATCTGACCACTTTCCCAAAAGAAGAATAACAATAACATACAGAAATAAGTGCTTTTGCTAAAGGTATAGTGATCATGAAGGAAAGAAAACATAAAATCCAGACACAGAACAACTGCTTGGAGTGCTTCCTGGCCTAAATTGCAGCTCTCTTCATGTCTAATATCCTGGATGCAGAAGGTAGTTAAGGGATGTCTAATATTCTGGATGCAGAAGATGGTTAAGATATATCTGATATACTGGATGCAGAAGACAGTTAATGATGATCATAAAATAAAATACTGAAATAACTATTCAATTCCTATTCTATGGCAGAAATTGTGATGTTGGTTATCACTGGCCTTTTATGCGGCAATAAAAGTCTTTAAAATATCACCCCTGACTTAACTGATGTGCTTTTGAAGTAGCTTCTTGAATCAGAATACCTCCACAACCAGTGTACTACAGAGTTCCCTTCAGAGTTCCTGGCTTTTGTATTAACAAGTTTTCTTTCTTAGTGTTTTCTTCTCTCCTGTGCTCAAGGTTTGGAAATGCTACTCTATGCATGTGTGCAAGGGCACAAGGTTCCTTTCAATGATTTTATTCAAGCTCCCTTATTTAAGAAAACAAACACTGGGATTAATTAATTCTCATACGTGACTTCCAAGATGAGAAACTACATTTCTTCCACTACTTCTTTTGTTAATTCTATTAATAAAGGTTATTGTCATCTACTGGTGGAAAATTTAAACAGTAATTTTGTTGATGATACACTTGCAGCAGAGACTGGATCTTTCTTTCTCTTTGCAGCAATGGTGCTGCCGTCCTTTCACAGTACGTACACGGTAAGGCAGACAATCTGCTTGGATATTGCAGCAGCAGGCTTCTGAGAGAGAAAAAGAGACTAATCAATCCTGTTCAGCATCTGGGTTCCTCCTCAGGAGTCCAGGCCATGTTATCTTCTCCATATACTTAATTTTTCTTCTGGAGGAATCGCCAGGGATTTCCTAGTAAATTACCAAACTGAACTCTTCAAACTCCTTAGGCCTTTCCATAGTTGGGGTTATGGAGCATTAGTTATCGACTGCCAGGTTAAGCTCCGTGAGCTGCTGAGAGCACCTCCTAATCAACTCTTATGTTTCTAACTGGGTGACTTAGAGACTCTGTCGTTGTCTGAGACAAATTTTTGTCTCCTCTGTAGAAAAGGTTTTGCACATCCTCATTGATCTCTATTTACTTAAATAAATTAACAACCAATTAATGTGAAGTAAAAGAAAACCAACCTCAAAATGCTGTCATAGGCCAGCTTTAGACTTTAGAAGGGGGGAAAAGGTGAACGAATGTTTAGATGTCAGTGTGAACAAAAAAAGTTTGCAAATGAGTTTACATATCGCTGCATGCTTAGCATCACACCTGAATGCAAGTCTGCTGGACACAACCATGCTACAGCCACTTCTGCTGCCTTCTCTTGTGTTTAAAGTGCTTAAGACTTGGGGAATAGCAAACACTCACTTTGCACACAATATTACGCTGGTTTGACAACATTACTCCTCCCTGTTTTCCACACTGCCCAATGCCTGCGCCAGCTGAGGGGGTCGTGTGAACACTCTCTAAAATGCTCAAGGCAAAATCAGCCAGTATATTTTAAGTTGCGTGAACTGTGGATCTGGCCTGGCCTGGCTGAGTTCGCAAGTTTCAGGCTAAGCAGCGATCACACGAGCCACTCTGTTAGCAAAACCACAAGGGCAGCACTGCCAGCTGGCAAGCGGCAGTGACAGTAGAAAGCAGGAATGTCTTTGAGCAGAACATCTGGAGCCTAGAAGATGCCATCCCTCTGCAGCTGTAAAACTTCTGCCTCAGTGTCCCTTAGGTGTGGGAAAGACCAACGCCAAAACAAAACAGATGTGACAGGGAAGATTTCTGTTAGTAGCTGTGAAAAAAAAAGTTACAGTATGTTACTTCTATTTACTTGATATAAGCTATACTTGGGAAAAAAACCCCACAAAACCTAAAACCCAGCTAGTAAATCAGCGAACTCTTGTAAGTACAGAAAGCAAAAATTTCTTAAACCCAATCCTCAAAAATAAAAACTACACTTTTCTGTGGTCTCAGTGCACCAACTTAGACTTTTTCCTACCTTTTGGCATTAAAAACCTCCAAACTCATAAATATAACTTCAAATATCAAAAGCTAAATCTATCCCTAAATGTTGTTCCTGTACTGGCAAAAGTTTTCAGCAAAGATTTGGTTCAGAGAAAGCACCATTACTAGCATTTAACTTTAAGCATGTCTATGTAGAGTTTATAGGCTAAAGCATCAAGCAAAGAGCATGTCTTGAAATCTAACGGTAGTTTGATGGACACTTTTTTCTGGTCTGACTGAACTGAAGCAGTTCCCTTCCCAATGATGTGTGTTCAGTTGCACCGGAGCAATGATTTGGGGACTACAGTGCAAACCAGATGAGCATGTTGCTCTGCTTTATAAAGGACCTTGAGAAAAAGAGAAAGAAGATGGCTAATTTTCCAGGGTTGCCAAACCAGGTCAGTGCTCAGTCCTACAAAAAACTATACCAGCACAATGGGAAGAAAAGAGACAGAGACAGGTGCTAGGTTGTGGACAGGCGTGAGAGCTACTTAAAGTCAGCTTTGCCACCAAGAAAAATACCCATGGAAGTCTAAATTGGTGTTAGGCATCAGTCCTGTGCCCCACTCAGAAATATCAACTAGCATTTAATAATTTATATTAATACAAACATACACATAAATAAAAAAGTTACATTAAATATTAAATATATGAAATAATATTATAAACGTTGATTTAATAGTCCTTTAAAACTGTAATTAAGTAACACTAAAATTCATGTATGTATTATGTATATGTATGTTAACATCTTTAAAGAACCTCCCCTAAAAATATAGCATGAACTCTTATGCAGGAAAACCGTCACTTATGATTCAATGTGATTCATCTGTTGCATTTGGAAGGAACTGTGGGATGGCATCATGGATGTGTATTGTCCTCTCATTCTATTAGATACACAATAAAGCTTTCAGAACTATTTTTAAGTGTTATAACAAAAACTCTATAGGAATCAAAATTAGCTGAAAATCACAGAACTCTACTTTCTAAGGCCTGCCTCTGACCCCAGACGTAACCATTAGCGCAGAAACTGCACTTATCTTACAGATATGGTATATGGACTTCAAGCAATGGCTGCCACAACACACATTTAATGAAGATAAAGTAACAGAGCGCTGGAGAATATCAGCTAGTAAACTTCTCAGGATTACTCATGCAAGATATCATCCTTTTGTGTAAATACACAAACATGCAGTGCCAGCCAAAAGCCATGTTAATCTTACATTGAATTAAAGGCAATTTTAAATTCTGGACTTCATATCGATGCTGAGGGTGGCTCTCCCCCCTCTTGGTACTACACCAGAGCTTGGAGCAGCGGGCCAGGTTAGGAGAGCCTGGAGTTTCCTAGGCTGCACCACAGCTTAGGTTTGTATATTAGAAGTATATGGCACCACTTCTGAGAGTGCATGTGGCAGGAGAGGAACTGAGAGCGAGTGCCTCAAGGGCCAGCCCCTGCAAAGGTGACGTGGTGTCGTGAGAAATGACATTCTAAAGGGTAGTCATTCTCACCATCAGCATAATGCCTACCGTAGGGATAGTGATTGTGGCTGCAGTTCTTCAAGTGTGATCGTTTAAAGACACCCAAGTCTCACCTAAGGAAGGACTTACATGCTTGAAACTTGCCTGCTTCTCCCAACTATTTTGGTCAGCCCAAGAAAGGACAATGCCCCTTCCCTGCAAACCCACCTCTTTTACCTCATGAGCATTTAAAATTAAAAGCATCAGTCTGAAGCCAAAAAAAACCCCCTGTTCTCGTATAAAAGGAAAAATTACACACAAACTTATGCAAGACATTGAATTATGAATGAATATGAGAAAACTATGGATTGTAATTAAAGTTGCACCTCTTATTTTCCAGAGCAAAACATAAATTAGCTGAGTGACTGTATTTAATTCTCCAAGCAAAGCTGTAGGACTGGGTCTCTGGGTCTCAGCTTTAATCAGAGAAACATTAAATTCTGCAAGGGTTAAAAGCTATATGAAGTTGCTGCTACATCGCACAACTACTGATCTGGCTTTACTTGGAAGTACAGGTGCAACAGAATGAAATACTGTCTTTTATCACCCAGTGGGCAGCACTGAAGAATAGCGCAGAAAACGGGATGTGTTCCAGTCAACTGCAGAGAAGCTGTTGTACTAATTTTATAAATGAATAAGACATTTGGACAAAGATTTTAACAACAGAAGCAATTAACTGAAACAGTTGCAGGCAGTATTATCTATGAGAAAACATTGTGGAATTCTTTTTACCTTTTGTTTTATCAAATAACAGTTTAACAAAGAAGTTTTGTAATTTTTCATTTTGTTCCCAAGTATTTAATGACAAGCACAGCTCCAGAAGATATCTCTTACTATCCTTCTGGACTCTGATTTCTCATGCAGAATGAGTGTATCAAGGTTTTAATATTAAATAGTTTACTCACAGCACTTTCTTTCAGATTCACATGCTAGTTTTTCTCCTTCATAAAAAGGTATTTTTGGATACATGGCTGAAGAGCCAATCCACAAAGTTGCATTCTGAATGCAGCAGCTGAGCACAACACACGATCCCAGAGTTACCCCTCTCGATACACTCAGAGGAACGCGTGGGTAGCACTCTGCACCTCGTTCTAAGCATAATGGGAAATGCCATCCACACCAGCAAGGCTGGAAAAACCTTTTTCCTGAGTGGCTGCTCATCCCAAACAGCCTGGCAGAGGTTCCAAATATGCAATGCAGGGAAGTGATATTCTGTGGCATTCATTCAATTTACCTGCACTGCACTCCAGGGAGCCGTGCTATTAAACAGCTCCAGTGGGTCAATAAAGTTAACTTAACTAAATTGCTTTCCCTCCTACTCTTCCAACAAGCAAGATTTAGGGCACAGGGACACAGAGCTGCTTGTAAATAAAAGGATGATTTAGCTAATCATTTGCTGAAGAAAGATACATTTTTGTCAATAATTCTATACACAAAGCAGAGAGCTAGTTTAAATTAAAACAATCATGTAGGATAAAGGGAGACACAATACCTACTAATGAACGGCCATTAATATTTTTCAAGCAGTGTCAATTAAATCCATTACTTCAAAGTTAAATCTCAGAGATTGCACTTTTTGCTCCACAAAACTGAAATTACAATTGCTTGAGTGTAATGTTATAAAATATACTATCATTATTACAAGCATAATGAATACACATTCTTAATTTGCTGGGGACTGATCTAGTCCCTTTCTGGTCATTTTGATATGTACACTCTCACTGCCTTACAAGAGTCATGTCTTAGGAATCTCTAGTCTGTCCTTTTCTACGGCAGTACACAGAAAATATCACCAATAATTAAGGATAACAAAACATTATGGTTAAGCCAATGTTTACAGATTATTTGCAACCTTATCATACTTTCAAATCCTCAATCTGAAACCTCTGAGGCTGCTGTCTATCTGAGGCTAGATGTTTCGAAAAGCTACAGTTAAACTGATGTAGCTGTTTTGCAAAATGATATTTAGGTATTCTTATTCCTCTTTCCTCAGAAACCCTGCTACTGGCTCACTCAGAATACAGACCTGCGTTTTGGCAGGAGTTGCCCTGATGTTACATGTGCACCCTCTGCTCTATCTCTTGGGTGTTTCCAGCTTTGCCCCTAATCTCCCTTTGCATACGCTGAGCAAAAGCATGACAAGCACTGGCAGCTAGACTCTAAGGATTTCTTCTGCACTGTTTATAATCTATTCCCTCTGAGCTTTTACCTGCATGTAAATGGGTCTTTTTTGTTTCTTTTCTTCAAATATGTTTATTGTTTCCTATGAATAGCAAGATCCTGGAGCTGGTTTGAGTTCTTACAAGCAAGTGAAGAGAGAGGGATGCTTGTAAAGGCACATAGGCACGGTTTAATTTAGGAAGTACCAAAATACACAAGGCAGAAAAAGGTCCCTTTATGTCCTCATAGCCAGTTCTTGCAGTACAGGCAGCCTCTCCATAAACCTGTCTGCCATGAGGTCTGAGGCTGTTCTTTCCTCCTAGAGCTCAAATCCTCCTCCAGCGTTGGGTTTGCTGCTCTTTGTTCTACTCTGACTCCATCCATCCAGTGCAAGTGAAGGTCTCTGATCCCAAACCAGTGAAATCACCAAGCTGAGTAGTCTTACGATGGAGTCCTTTCTCTGCTTTTCATACTGGTTATTTTGTCTCTTATTTCTTCACAGCACAAGGCGGAATGGCAACAGCCTTCCTGCACATCCTCTACCAGTATTACAGAAAGCAGCCCAGGGAGAGCATTACTCACATGGATTTGAACGTCACTCCATAAGAACTCCTGCTGGATACCATAAGACAAAACTAAGATTAAACATATTATTTACTGTGATTAGGAGTGTCAGAATTCAGTTGGAATGAACAGCCATTTGACTGCTTCATGTTCCAGGATGTGTTACTTCATCAACTCCTTGCCAAAGTCGAGAGTCCACAAAGAAAAATTAATATACAAATACGAACATTAAATAACTAGGCTGAGAAATTCAAAATAAAGCTAAAAATCACCTATCTAGGCAACTATCTGTCAGAGAGACCAAATTAATTAGAATTAATGGCACAATGCAGTGGAATGATGGTCAGGATGCCGAGTGCTGTAGGGTCAGAGCCAAGAGGTCTGGTGGGATTGCCTGTCCCTCTCCTTGCACAATTTCTGCAGCACCCAGGGGCGACGCACTTGACCTCCAGGAGGGGAGGGTGATATTCAGCTGCTCCCAGTGCACCTTCCTGCTGAGGGATCTCCGCCTCAGAGAAAGAGCGCTCTATTCACAGCATCCAGAGGTGCCAGGAAGGGGAGGGAGGACTCTCTTGTAGGACAGCAGTGACCTTTAGGCTAGGACTGAATAAACTAAATAAGACTCTTCTGGAAGTAGAAAGGTGAAGAAAAGGGAAGTTTCTATTATAAAACAAATAGCATTGAAATGGAAATTGTCTCTTTTTTTAACCACTTTAACTCCATATGGCAGCATAAAATAATTCAATATTATAGTCGCTGTAGTCACATGTTTTCTTTTCCCTTTTTCCCCTCATTTCCCCAAGGCTGATGAAGTTGATAGGCCAGAAGACAGATGCTATGCACTTTTATTGCAATATATAAATCTCACTGAATAGTAAGAAAACTACAACCATTAGCAAAAAAAAAGAAAGAAAAAGAAAAAAAATTAGGAAGGCAGTTTTCTTAGGATAATTAAATGGCTTGGTTCCTTCCTAATGAACTGTACTTCTGTCTCTTTGCTCATTTGTACCCTGACAAGATAGGCAAAGAATGTGTCTGCATCTGCCTAATAAGCGTTGTTATCTTTTAACTGGTTATTAGTACTACAATACAAAAATAATATTCATGTTGAGCTACATAGGATTGCATTTAGTCAAACCTGCTCTTAAGCCAGACTGGGTGTGCTCTGTCATATCAGAATGGGGGAATCAGAGTTTGGAAGTGGCACTCCTCCTTAAAAAGTCACTAAACACTCGCTCTCTGCCACAAATTCTTTGGGCTGTCAGGAATTTGCAGCCCTTTGCCAGAGTCCCAGGAGGAGCTGCTGGAGGCAGGGTGTCACAGACATACACCATAGCCCCAGGGATCCCAGCTGCAGCGACATCAAGTTCTTCTATTTTTAATGTTGTGGGTGATGCAGCACGAGCCTGTTTGGCAGCCAAAGGGCCTGCTGACCCACCCCGCAGACCCTCCCGGGCCAGGCTCCCGCGCTCACTGTGAGGGCTGCTGCTGGGCATCCACCATTTGTGCCTGCGGGAGGAGGCTGGGGGGACCCAAATCCCGAAGGCTCAGCTCCCTCTGCCCGCTGGAGAACAGGAGCTGAGCATCAGGAGCAGCAGCCTGTCTGTGCAGCGTAAGGAGCAGAGACCACTCGCTTCACTTACAGGAATGAGGACAGAAGTTCACAGTGATCCTGCCTACCTTGCGGCACTTAACCAAAGCTCCTAATTCAGGAAAACATTTGCCTTTGGCCGACAATGGAGAGTAACAGACAACTCCGAAGGCCCACTCAGACCTTAAAAGGACTAGGGTCCCTCAAGGTCTTGCCCTGCCAGTACTCCTTCTCTGTGTTAACTGGAAGAGCCTGAGGTGATGGTACCGCTACCCTTCGGACCCTCAGTTGGATGCCAGAAGTTAGACAGACTTCCATCCCAAGTCCATGGGATCTTTGAGGAATGAGAGAGACTGTGAGGGTGAGAGCGGTGATTATGGCACCTGACACCCCAGCAGGACCTCCCACTCATCTCCTCCTATTGCCCTGCGCACCCCCGCAAAGGGTCCCCTTCGTGGGGACCCTTCTGTAACTGCAGCTCAGGCTGTTTCACTTGGCCCAACTAGCAGATACGGGGAGCGCTTGATGCCCTGCACCCAGGTACCACCTGGCCACAGCAGAAATGCTGGCCTGGATCAGGCCTGGGGCCACAGCCACCCTTCTGGGGAGGAAGGCAGTGCTGCGAAGAGCTTCCCACCGCTGCGGGGGGAAGATGCTGCCCACAGGTTCAGCATCAAGCGCGAGCGTCCAAGAGGCAAAACCTGCTCCGGCACAAAGTCTCTGAGGGGAAAGGTAACCCCTGAATACAATTTTAACACACCTGAACTGGGGTGAATCCCTGCCTTTTTGTGTCCAGTGCCACTGATGATTCTTGCCTGATGAGAGGCTCCCTAAAACTGAATTCCTCATTCAGCTGTCCCCTCTGCCGTCCCCCCAACCAGGCGACTGTGACCCTTCATTTTTACTCATGCATTCACCTGCAAAACTCTGAGTTAGCAAGGACAGGTCTCACAGGTGCTCAGCATCTCCCGTGGCCAAGATCTTTATTTGTTATACCTGTTAGCCCAGTCAATGAGTGCTCTATCACACCGTGGGCAAGCATATTCCTTCCTGCCACTGCCAAAAGCATATCTATCTATTCAGCAGTGCTCTACGCTGAGCAACTGCCATGCTGTGGGGAAAGAAGATTGTGATCAGCACCATTTGTCTACATAATTGCGCTTGTAACTGGACAATTGTAGGGTCAGAGGCTAACGTTTTTTATTTGTAGTCTTCTCATATTCATCTGAATTTTCCTGTGCCTTTTCCCATAACAAAGATTGTGATGCATTTGGCTTCATACAGCAGAAAGTCTGCTAGAAAACTGAGAAAAAATATCTGAAAGTAAATCCATTAAACTCGATTGAACAGAATTTTACATTAAGGAGATGGAGAGGCGCCTCAGATTCAATATGCATTTCTAGGAAAAAAGAAAGACCACATACATATTTAGCTTCTTTTTTCTTCATACTGTGTAACTTCTATTTCTGGGAAAATACATTGAATTCTGCTAATGGTACACATGGAATTATATATATGGAAGATGAAGATCTATACATTTTCAAGGTTAGCTTTCTATTAGCTCTTTATTAACAACACTACCAAACAGAACTCAAGTATACTTGCCTGGATGCTACCTTGTCTTTAAAAACTGACACAAAAAATATATGTCCCCTTTATATCTCAGTGTCCACATAATCTGGTTCTGAAATTCCCTAAATAAGAAAAAAGATTTGTTTTCTTTATAAAAAGAATTGTGTTTATTTTCACAAAGATAATGCATAGTATTTTGCTTTTTTGTTATGCTTATCAAATAAACAAATCAATATCTAAGTGTAATGCACTTGCTGCCTTAGGCAAGCCACTATTTCACTTTAACACCTCAAGCGTTTCCATATAATCATGCAAAGTAGAGCTGCGTGCTTCTTTTTCCATTGTCCTGCAGACAGCCTGGATAGAAATTCATGCATCATTTCTAAATACAAAAATGGATTTGCCTAAACTGTTCTTTTAACTAGATGCATTTTTTCAGATTAAATATGTATTTTTATTTAAAAGTAGGTTTATTTAAAATTAAACATGAAGTTTTAAGAATGTACTGCCAAGCTTCTTAAATTCCATAAGTTGATTTACATTAAATAACATGCAGTATTCAAGTATTACATATCTGTTGGTAAAGATTTGCTGATTATCAAACCACTGAGCTGGGAGAGTTTGAGTGACTGGCGAAAATGGGCTCTGATGAAGTGTTCAGTCCAAGTTTGGTAGCTGTAGCTTCCTCTGCATGTTCAGAGAAGGTATTTTCTTCACTTTATTCAGGTTACGTCTGTTCAATATCTAGTTCATGCAAAGCTATCTCTTGAGAGCTGATAAAGGCAGAAAATCTTACTTTCTACTGTAGGTAAAAGCTCCATGGCAGACGCTGAAATCTGCTAATTCTAAAATCTTGCAGGACACAGTAAACAGAAAGAAACTCACAGTTCTGTTTACTCGGTACAAAGAGTGGTTAATTTGACTAATAAGTCAGTTTAATATGAGTAATAAATAAAACAAATAAACATGCAGTATATGTGAAATGTCATTCATTCGTTTCTAAGATAAGAAAAAGTAAAAATCAGGAGTCTGAATAAATATATCGGGAGCTTTTATATAATCCCCTAAATGCAACTTAATATAGCTCAACCTTTACAAACAGAAGTACCTAATGTAAACGAAATAATCTGTTGTATGATATTCTCACAACAGTGGAACAGGACTGACTATAGTAATCAAGGACTTGTCCCATCACCATTTTGACCATGGGAATTATGCTGCCGCTAAACAATACTGTAAGCAAGGAGAATATGATGTAAAAGGAAATTACTCACTCTTATTTGGGTAATAACGTACTTTCCAGTCTAGATTATCAAACAAGTGAGGTCACCCACCTTATTATTTACTGCTACACTGTGGCAGAAAACCAAAGTACTTCAATGATACCGAGAAGAACCAAACCTTTTCCAGGAAACTAATTAAAAAGTAAACGCACGAAAGAAAGACAAGGTGATGATTTCAGTTACGTTCCTTGTTTGCTTTTTCCCATGGCAAGGCCATCAAATTGGCTCTCAGCTTCTTTTAAAAAAGCCAAAGCAGACTGAGCTCTTCAAATCTGTTGCAGACATTTTCTTCAGTGTACTAATGATTTCTGTGGCCCTCTTCTGACCACCTCTGATTTTTTCAACACCCTTTCTTAAAGCAAGGGCACCAAAACACAATCTTCTAGCATCAGTATCACCTAAGCCAGACTTACGACTAAAGCAACGACCTCTGTTCTATGTAATCAATTTTCTCACTCGAGTTGCTTATCTGCTGTGATTCCTGAAATATTTCCCTCAAAGGTTAGGACTCCTTAGAACACAATTCCTCTTTCTCTCAATGAAGCTAGTATTCTTTAGCCTTAAATTCAGTATTTCGCTTTATATAGATGGACTGGGTTACCAAGCAACCCAGGTTGCTTGCTGTGGCAAGTGGCCTGGACTCTTTGTATCATTTGCAACTTTCATTGACAGTGATATTCTGTCAGCTTCCAGGTTGTCTGAAAAATACTGAAAACATATGTCTACTTGTGAACCTTGTTGAAACCTGCTGCAAACGCCCTCCTTCAATTATGACTCCTCACGCCAAGTATTTTCTGTGATGTTCTCATTTAGCATGTGCTCTATTGACATTGTGTAGGGTTAATTTTTTATCAGAACATTGAATAGATTGAAGTAAACTCTAATAAATATTTTGCCTGGGAATATTTTAGAGCCAAGGTAGCTGAAAGGTACTGTAATCAGAGGTGAGGGATTTGGGTTTAAATACTACTTAGCAGAAGAGGGAATTGACCCTGTGACTATTACAATTCTGTACTACAAAATAAAAGGAGATATGACCACCACTACTTCTACCTATGCTGTGAACCTGCCTATCATTCTCCTTTGCTTTTCTAAGATCTGCCTCAAAACATGATGTTGTTAGCTAAAATCAATTAATCTGCCTAAACCCAAATGGAGCCTCTTCCTCCCTCCGCCCCATCTCAAAATGAAACCCTCCCTTTTCTCCATTCAGATTGACTCACTATTTATTATTTATTTCCTGGGTTGATGAAGTGATAAATCAGTTTTGTGTACAGTCCTGATATGTTTAATGCCACAGAGATTCAGTAATTCAATTATTAGGCTTGGATTCATTGTGTCAAACAGCCTCAGCTTCCTTATGGTCTGCTTTTCGTGGTAAACAGGACAGAGCTTCAAAATTGCATCTTAGAGACAAACCCAAGAAGAATTGAAGGTGTTTGCTCTAGCCTGTCTTTCCTCTTAGTAAAATCCAAGTGCATGGTCAATTAATTAGATACGGAAACTCATATTGTTATACACATCTCTGACACATTATGGTCCAGGTAGGAAAGTGAACCACACAAAAGTGCAGATAATTAGAAGAGAGATCACTTAGTAACAAGTGATATAATCAGTAAATCTACTTTCTGGGAAGAGAGAAATCTAAGTCATGACCCTGTGTTCCTTTAAGACCCCAAATAAAGTTTCAAAAGTTTGGCTACATGCTTATAGCCAAAACACCTGAAAAGCAAGAAAGCAAGCAATTAGAAAGAAGGCAGCTAATTTTGCACTTGTGAAAACAATGAAAACTGAGAAAAATCCTACAGTTTCATCTGCTTGTGTAAAATGTGAAATTTCAGATGTTCAATCTATAGCTTCTAATAAAATTACACTTCAGTAATATAAATAATATAAACCCAAAGATTTTTATTCCTGTGTTTTCACTAGTTTATATGAGCAGTTATTAAATACTGCATATTCTTTATATCACTTTTTCTTCTTTTATATGAAATAATACACCAGAAGTTTTTATTTTGGAGGCTAGAGGCATCTACACTTGCTTAATTATGATATATGAGGTAATGAAATATTAGATACTGTATGACTTAAGTTCAATGCATTTTCTTCATCTTTATCTTAGAAATATGCAGTGGCAAAAAATGATAATATCCTAAAATTTCATTACCTATCATACACAGGATGATCAAATACCATTTCCAAAGCTGAGCCAGCCTGTAACCAGGCACTGAGTTTCATAAAATCCATCAGATACACTGAAGTGGAGTATATTCCAACAAGAAGCAAATAACATAGTATTTACAGTAGCTATATGAAACCACAAAGAAAGATGAAGAAGTGTGGTAGTGATATGAGAATCTTCATTGCTATTTTGGTGGAGCAGTCTCTGGAAAAATATATGTATATATATACACATATATAGAAAAAAGATCCTTCATTTAAGAAGCTGGGATGAGTGGACTCCATTGTTTAGAAATAATTTTGTGCTTTAAAATGTGGTTTCTTATAAACCTTATTCTTTATGAACAGGAAAACTTTAAGAAGTTCTGAAGTTCTCCTTCAATAAGTCCTGAACAGGGAGGACCTTTCTTTTCTGTTCCTCTTAGTAAACAGTAAGGATCCTCTTTCTCCCCCTTCCTATGCAAGCTGTTCTTTTTCCTCTCTGCTTTTCCTGATCCTACGAGCCCTTCTAATACTCTTTCCTCTACTGTAGAGGCTATCCTCAGACACTATTATTTCCAGCATTTTCCAAATTCTTCTAGCTTCCTTTCCATAAGTCCAGTAAGGACTTCCAAATTGTTAAATACTTTTATTTTTCCCTTTCTATAAAATCTCTGCTGTTTTTGAGAGATACCATCGTTATTTCTCTCAGAGTTTTCACCTTGGGCTTCACTCAGGTTGGGAGGAGTAAAAACTTGTAGGTTACTTTAAAAAGCTTTAAAAATTTTGAAAAGGGGTTTTCTCTTTTTCCTTTAGAATTGAAGCCAAGGATCAGACAAGCTCCTCTTCCCATTTCCTAGTACAGCCTCAACAGAGTCCAGGAAATCTAACAATAATGGGGGAAAAATAAAGTCTGAAGCCCCTTTTTACCCATTTTACATCAGTTTGCCTTTGGGGTAGTATGGTGTGACGTATGAAGCCTGCACTGGCATGACAATGCTTAAGGGCAAAGGTCTACATTTTGGGGAATGCAGGGGAATTTGAGAAAAACAATGCAGAGTTGGTAGGAGAAAGTGAGTATTGCAGTATTGCTGCGATATAGGTAATAAGCATAGTTATGGAAACAAGTTATAATTAAAAGATTATTCTAGTCTAACCTGTTGTACTAGGTGGACTGCACTGCGTAAGGTACTGATTTAGATGCAGTGTTAGCAAACTCCTGATGTAGTCCAAGTCTGAGACTAAGCAGCTCAACCTTTCAAAGAGTAGGACATGCAAAGGGAGCACAAGAGACTAAACAGGCAAAGGAGTCATATGACCACAGTTTTTGCATCCATGTGAATCCTGGAAAACTTTAGAGTCCCATTTACTACAATGAGTAACCTCTGGAGGCTCCCAAGAAGAAGAAGAGCCCAAAGGCAAATACATAAGCATTTCCAGACCCAGATGCCACACAATTCTAGTGACAGAAAAAAGGCTTTAACCATTTAACCTTTTACCAAGGAAAAGCCCCCAAACATCCAGACATATGACTACAGTCCCACTGGCATTAAAAACTTGAATAATCAAGTGATCCAGTACTTCATCTCAATTATATCTGTAATATTGATAGGATTCATTCTAGCTGGGAAAGATTAAGATCACTTTCATACTATTCAGTTTGCACTCATATTCACTTAGCCCAGAAAATGAATAGGGTACTCCATATAGTAAATACAAGGATAAAATACAAGTCAGGAATACAGGGGAGAAAACAAAACTGAGAATGAAGAACTTACTTGTCAGAAGACGGGTGATATTTAAAAAACTGCTGTTGTTGGTCAGTTTTTGCAGTCACTCTGTGGCCTCAAGGAAGAAATCTAAAGGTGTTGAGTATGCCCTGAAAAGAAGAAGAATCAAGGACTTCTTAGTAATTATATCACCTATCAAATACTAAAACAAAACTTGTTCAAAATAACTTGCTTTCCCATTTTATGGGGTTATTCATTCATAAAATATTTTTTTATTCCATCACCGAATCTCTGCAGAGAGTTTATGGTCTTCTACCAGTTGAACTGCTCAGATCGGGCTTCCTGGAGTGCACAGGGAATCAAAACAATGAGAAGAGTAAGTATTTAATTTATTCTTTTGCATACCTACATTTCTAAGCTGTTCCAGTTGTGAGAGAACAGTGAAAATGAAAAAGGCCCAGTTCCTTTCTGGTTTAATAAACCAATTTGCTGGAGTAAATGACTTTCCAAAACAGGCACATAAAATCATGTCCCTAAATGTCTTTCAAACAATTGACTAGAGTTCGTTGACTATCTTTTGGACTAGTTCACGTATTCGGCCTCCTTTTTTGTGATCTAATAGCTGAGGATATCCCTTTGTACTCACAATGTTATTCTGCATTTCAAGTCCAGCTTTGAAATTTTCAATTGTCCTTAACAGACAGGACAGTTGACTGAGTCAAGGAGCCATCTCAGCTCTCCAAATCGAAATGAAACTGAGAGACTGGGAGATGACCAGTGCTTCCATCTATGCAGACTGTGGGGGGGAGGCGGTAGAGGAGTTGGAAATGAAAGAGTGAAGTTGAGCCTGGGAAAAAGATGGGGTGGAGGGAAGGTGTTTTTAGTGTTGCCTTTGTTTCTCACCACCCTACTCTATTTTTAATTGGCAATAAATTAAATTAATGTTCCCCAAGTTGACTCTGTGTTTTTGCCCATGATGGTAATTGGTGAGTTATCTCCCTGTCTTTATCTCAACACATGAGATTTTCTATCTTATTTTCTCCCCCTGTTCTGTTGAGAAGGGGAAGTGAGAGAGCAGTTGGATGAGTGCCTGGCTGCTGGCCAAGGTCAACCCACCACAGATATAAAATAAAGTTTCCATTGCTGATCTCCCCCAGATCAGCATGACTGAGACTGAAATGGAAAAAAAAGCCATACAAAGAAAGCTCTGCCTATAATGCATGGGAATAAACAGAATTAGTAAGGAACAGAACTCCTTCTCAGAGAAAACTGTGTTAACAGGAAATCTTCAAAACCCCCTTGCTTCTGTACTGTAGTGCAGCCATGAATTTGAAAACAATCTTATGTTAACAAGCAAAAAGTGTAATGACTCATACTCCATGAAAGGAGAGTGATGAAAACCTCATTTAAAAAAGATCTCAGCTTGTGGTATGATACTGAGGTCTTTTTGGCCCATTAAGGAATTTTTGACAATGATCATTGAAATATAACATAGCAAGTGTTTTAAAGTCAGAGATGAGACTGATCGGCTTGCAGTAATATATTTATTCTGTCAGCACTTCTTTTAGAAACAACTATTTTAAGTTCTTTCACAGCTAGGTTTTAACAATTCGGAGGTGATTTATTTAATTCCAGATTTCATTAAGCTCCAGAACTCCATCTTAGCAACCATTATGATAGTAATAACACATTTTGGCTATGAAAAAAAATTGAAGAGCTATGCATCTCTATCTGATATTGAAGACTATGGGATGAAATCTTCATCCAGTTAGTACAGCAAAAGATTGTGCATTTGTTTGGATTCCTTTGGTTTTGGTCAGGATATGCCTTACAGTGGCAAAATTAGCAAAACTGTCTTAGAAAAAACACATTGAATGAACTCTTTCCTGAATGACTTTCTTGTTAGAATTAATGTTCTGTTAAAATAATCAACAACCCACTAAAAAGATGGGGTCCATGGGAAACATTTGCACTGCCTCACATACTTGTTGTGAGCAATCTCTGGTATAACAAAACACAGAACAATATAAAATTACCAGTAGCACTGAGTGTATATTAAATTCTACCAACCATCATCCTGTTTACAGCCTAAAACACACTTGTAATTTACCTGTATTTTCATGGCTAAATAACTAGCGTCTCATGCCTGTACCCTGGGAAATCTATAAATACACGGTGAAATTAACTGTTGGTTGGGAAATAGAGTTTAGAAACAGCTTTATGAACATGTCACCTAAATACTTATCGACTGACAAAAAAGAAAATGGTCTATTAGGAAATATTAAGAAAAGAACAGAAAACAGCAGAAGAAAACATGGCAATGCTGCCATAAAAATCCAGTACCCATCTAACATTTTGAATATTGAATACGGTTCCAGTCATCTCATCTCAAAAATGACAGGGTAGCAATAGAAGGATAAAGAAAAGAGTGACAGGATGATCAAAGGTATGGAATGGCTTCTGTACTAGGAGAGAAAAAATAGCGTTAGGATTTTCATATTGGAAGAGGGACAACTGAGGGAAAGGACTGTGACAGAGCACCAGAAAATCATGAACAGTACTGAGAAAGTGAATAAAGAATGATTTTCCACTGTTTTTCATAGCACAGGATGCAGTCCCAATAAACCAAGCAGTTAGCAAGTTTAAAACATGAAACCCAAGAAAGGATGCTTTACACAAAGATCATAATTAAATGGTGGAACTCATTGCCACAGGATGCGGTAGATGCCACATACATGCGTGGGCTTCAAAAAGCAATTCACTGTGGTGATAAAAGAAACGTCCACCAGTCTGTATTTTACACAAAGATGCACAATATAAGCCTTCAGCTTAAGAAGCACTGCGGAGTGCTGTGGGGTGACACCAAGGGAAGTTATCCTTTGGTCTGATTTAAATACAGCTGTCACAATGTCCTCATTCATTTCACTCTTTTATTGCATTCTTGGTGATATCTTGCAATATGCAGATGTTAGAGAGATGTGCCTCCAGCTAGTTTCCAAGGAAGATTTTGAGGGCAGAAAAATCCTAGTTTCCCTCATCCCCCTATGCAGTTTCACATCCTAGGGTCATTAGAATAAGTGAAGTGTTTATTTTTGGGGACTTTACAAGTCCATCCATAGTTTTGAAAATAAAAAAGCAATATAATGATAATTACAATAATACTCTGTACAGCCATGTGATAATCTTTTAGTGTTTTGACACCTTACATAAATGAGAAAATACGAATGGCTATACTAGGTCAGACAGAAGACCCATCTCTCTAAGCCAGTATCTCATCTACAACAGTGGCCAAAATACAAAGTTAGCTTTGGCTAGCATGACAGATTCAGCTTTCACGATATTATACATTTTAGAAAGCCATGCAAACCTTTTTCATCCTGAAGAGACACTGAGTAAACACTATGAAAGAAAAAGTTTTGGAGGAAAATCCTCCTCGGGCCAAGTCCTGGTTCACATCCCAGCTATTGGGATCACACCAACATATGCCAACATTCGGTGATCTGGGCAACCAGTACTCGGGACACACATGCCCCACGGCTTAGGTGCCACCTGCATGACCAGAGATCTAGTCATCCAAAGCCAGTCAAACATTTTCATTGTACTGCTATAAAAGCATTTCATGAACATAGTCTTTTATCTCATAGGAAGCATCAGCCTTCCCATGGTGGAACTGGCAAGAACTTCCCTTATAGCATGACAGTGAGCAGGGTAAAGTCTGTTATGAAACTGCAGTAGATGAACACAAGACAGATGCAGAGTTCAAGCAAATTCGCTTATTCACTAAAAATAATTGTATTTTATCACCACAATAAATGGAAAGTGACAATTACACATATCCTTTGTCTATGCATTTGTTTGGAAAATCTCTCATCTATTCCTCCGTCATGAGACTACTGGAATCACACCCTACCTTCCCTGGGACAGGCCCAACAGACACACAGGATGCATGGTATGGAGGATTCCCTATCCTCTCTCCACCTGGCTGAACATGGCAACTCAAGGGATAGGGGGCAATGGCAACAAGTTCCTGCCTGGGCAGGTGCGTCTCCTCTGCAACTACTCCACCTTCCCAGGTGCCGTTGCATAATAGTTATGAGGCTCTGCAAGGGGAACTGAACAATAATGAGGACAATGGTTCATCTAGCTTGAAGGTGTGGCTGAAGTTAAGTCGGTCTATACCCTGCGTCAAAACTGTTTCTATAAAGAAAAAAAGATGGGTCGTTTTCATAAGAGAGTCTCCTGAGGGGAACAGAAGGCCCAATATGCAGACCGGACCTACTTCTTAGGGAAGTCTGCTGCCTCCTGGGTGCCTGGGTTAAAGATATAAAGAGAAAGCTTCCTACCCTGCTGCGGCCCTCAGATCACTATCCATTATTGATTTTTCAGGTAGGTAGCGATGAAGTTGCAATTAGAAGAACGAGGGCAATCAAGACAGACTTCAGGGCCTTGGGATGACTGGTTAAGGCATCAGGCGCAAAAGCAGTGTTCTCCTCTACCCTTCCAGTTGCAGGGAATGATGAGGGAAGAAACAGGAAGAGCCAGCAGATCAATACCTGGCTCCCAGCCTAGTGTCATCGCCAGAATTTAGGGTTTTTTGATCATGGGTCAGTTTACATGACACTAGGCCTGCTAGCGACAGATGGGGTACACCTGTCTTGAAGGAGGAAAAGAATCTTTGCACAGGAGTTAGCAGGGCTCATTGAAAGAGCTTTAAACTAGAGTTGAAGGGGGGAGGGCAGAAAACCAGGCTCACTAAAGATAAGCCTGGAGGGCAGGACACCAATATTTGAGGGATGGTGTGCTAGCAAGGTCCTTTGGTCTGCCATCTCAGTGGAGGTAGGGGATGGAGACCCATGCGACAGCAAAGACGCAAGGGTTAATTATATGTTAGAAACCACGGAAGCACCTGAGAATGGTTATGTAGGAATTAGAGCTTCTCCCCACAAAAAGGTGGCGGGATCAATAGCCCAACTAAAGTGCATCTATACCAATGCACGCAGCATGGGCATCAAACAGGAGGAGCTGGAAGCCATTGTCCAGCAGGAAAACTATGATATAGTTGCCATCACAGAAATATGGTGGGATGACTTGCACAACTGGAGTCCTGCAGTGAATGGCTATAAACGGTTCAGAAGGGACAGGCAAGGAAGGAGAGGTGGTGGCGTAGCCCTGTATGTTAGGGAGTATTTTGACTGTCCAGAGCTTGATGATGGTGACGATAGGGTTCAGTGTTTATGGGTAACAATCAGGGGGAAGGCCAACAAGGCAGATATGGTGGAATTCTGTCATAAACCACCCAACCAGGATGAGGAGACAGACAAAATATTCTATAAATAGCTGGGAGAAGTTTCACAGTCCCTGGTACGAGAATGGACATTAAACCTTCTACTGGCCCAGCAGCACTGCAATAAACACACCTCAGATGACATTGGTGTGCCAACAGCTTCTTACATAGTCTGGCCCTATTTTTCGGAGGAAAACAGGAACATAAGAGTAATGAAAAAATTAATGAAATTAATAGGAATAAATTAAAAGGTAAAAAAAAATATTTATTTTTGATAGCTTAATTCTTTGCCTTGGGTGTAGGTGTCAAGGTGTTGGCAGTGGGAGGGCTGCAGGGGTGGCATCTGTGAGAAGCCAAGCGGGTGGCACCTCTGGGAAATATATTTAAGAAAGGGCAGAAAATGCCACACAGGCAGAGGAGGAGGGAAAAAAGATGAGTGAGAAACAGCAGGGGGAGTACCAAGGTGAGAGGAAGAGGAGGTGCTCCAGACACTGGAGCAGCTATCCCTTTTGGCCCCTGGGGGAGCCCACGTTGGAGCAGGGAGATATTTTCTGAAGGACTGTGGCCCATGGGAGAGAGACCAGGCTGGAGCAGGGGAGAAGACTGAGAGGGAAGGAGCAGAAGGGAGAAACTGCTTTGTACTGACCATTAGCTTCATCACCCCTACACCACTGTGGGGGGACAGAAGTTGGGTGTGAAGGAATGAAGTTGAGCCTGGGAAAGGAGGGAGGAAAAAAGTTGTTTTATTGTTTGTCTTCTTGTTTCTCACTGCCTGAATCTATTTTAATTGGCAGTAAATTAAATTAATTTTCCCCAAGTTGAGTCTGTTTTGCCTGTGACAGTAACTGGCAAGCAATCTCCTTGTCTTTATCTTGACTCATGAGTTTTTTCATCCTATTTTGTCCCCCTGTCCTTCTGAGGAGCAGGATTGAGAGGGCAGCTGGGTGGGTGCCTAGCCACTGGTCAAGGTCAATACACCACATCCTTGGAGCAGGCAACACATTTATGCTACTTTGCTTTCAGTGAAAGCATCCATACTAGGTTTGTTGTACCTCAATTACGTACATGAATTCCACACCTTCAGTTAACTTAATCTGAACTGCTCTGAGCAATCCTTATATAGACAAGGAACAATTCTGTTTTCAGGGAGCATGAGGATGCAAACCCTTCTTTCTTGCTACATCCATTGTAGCTAGTTTGTAAATGCATTATGCAATCCTATTTCCTGCTTACAAATTGTTAATGAGCAGATTTCTGCCAATGCATTTGTTAATTATACACTGAATTATTTGGACAAAACATCTTTAGCGTGTGGGTTGTTTGTCAGCTGTTTGCTATTGGCTATGCATTGTTAATAATTGTTTTGACTTCTGCCTTATGTGATTTATGGTGCAGGATGAGTGATATTCTTCATGAATGGCCACCTCATGGTAACAATACTGGTTTTGCTTACTGAACAGATGAAAACAACTTTCCAAAAAGACGCAGGTGAATAAAGAATGACTGAATAACAAATAGCAAATAGCTACCATGTTAGTTTGCACCTGGATATTGTTTGCATGCGAGTACAAAATATTCAGCAAAGCAAAGCGCTTTCTCACACATGCAAGTAAATATATGTCTATCCTTCATAAAAGGAATAGAAATGTCATCAATCCAAAACAGCTGTTTGGATTTAACAGACGTTTTTGTCAAATGTTATAGTCATAGTGAATCAGTTTAATCTATAAGAAAACAAGTTTGCTGTGACCAACATGTAATCTGTAATGCAAAGGTTGCCATATTACTGAAGGAGTTTTGAGTGAAAGAGCTATGGGGGCAACAAATTAGAATTATTATATTTGCTGCAAGTTTGGACAACCACCTGTAATAATTTCATTTGCTTTAAGCTCGGTCAACCCAAGTGCATTCTTTTTTCTGATTTTCCCTAAAACCTCTGCCACCTGAAAAGATCACATCTGGTAGGGTCAATTCTATTTCTTTGCCCTTCCAATACCACACACAACATTTTTTAAGTCCCAAAAGGCCTCTGACATTGCATTACAATGGATCAACTGCCTCTAATATGCTGAGAAGGAAGAAAAGCAGAGTCCCCAAGAGAGGGGGAGCAGACAATCTGCCCTGAGGCTTCCCTATTGTTATTTCATTTACAGAGACAAGCAATACCACAGTATCTATGACAAGAGAGGAGAAGATTTCAAGTCCCCCCAGCTGTCTACTCCTTAATTCGATACAGATTGTTCAGTTGGTCCCAACTGTCCACAAAACACTGGGATTTTTCATGGCTGCTGTGCTAGAGAAGTCTCATGCCTGCTTGTGATGTTCTGTTGTTCTACTTTGAGCAATACTCCAAACTCAGTAAGCACACAAGTAATCATATGCAGCAGACACTGTGCAACCTTACCCAGAAGCAAGCTATTTTTTTATTGAAGATTATCCTGGTGTGTCAGGAAGCAAGACTCATGCTTAAACTTTTCTAATTGCCTCAGCTTAGTTTCATAAGGACATGTGCAACACAAAGATATATGTGAAGAACATTACACAGTTCAGTGAACATTGCTTTGGGGAGGATGGACAAAAAAGAATGTGGTGGTCAGCATAGTATCCTTGTTTGACAAGCTCGGACTGACAGCTGGTCAAAACTGTGCAGATAATAAAGAATAAGCGTTGTTTCACTGACACACTCTACAGGAGGTAACCTCTTCTCTATGCAGTAGACACTGATCAGTAATGGTTAGGAACAGGAAATCTCTGAGAGACCATGTCTAGTTAATATGCCATCTCAACTTAGAAAATACTAGCATGTTTATTGTGCTATATTGCTCAGGAGAAATATTAAGCACTTTCAGAGTTATCATTCTCTTCTGCAGTAGGTATTAATATCCTTTACTAGTTGAGAAGTGGTATAATGCAGACTGTACAAAGAGGCTGAGCCACCTGCCTTAGGCCTTGCAATAGAAGTGGTAGAACTAGAAACAAAATTCATGTCAGCTATCCTAGATGCTATGCAATTTCCATCACTGCAGACAGACTTACACAGATGACACATCTCTACCAGGTAAGGGCAGAGAAAGGACATAACTTGCCCCATGTCCCATAGATGAGGCTTACTTAACCTTCATGGTATCGCATCTATCTGCTAAACTGCTCTACCTCTGGAATTAGCTAAGGCTAATGAAATGGTGATGCTATCAGAAGGCAACCGAGAAGAAAAGTTTCACCGTGAATTGCTGAAAGTTATTGCTTACATCACAAAACCAATATCCATTAAAGTACCACTGTCCAGTAAAGGAAACCTAACAATCATAACAAAAACATAACAATTTGCACAGAGAACTAACTGTACTGGAGGTATAAGTTTACTAGGAAGAAAAATTGTTAACACAGTATAAATTTAATCAACTATTTTTATTCCAGGACTACAATGAATGGATACATACCATATTATAAGAATCTGTGAGCACAGTCCCATTTCACTTATATATGAAAAGAACCTCATTCAGGGACATCCTTGAAACCATTCATGTGATTAAGAAGAGCAAGATTTCACTTAATATGGTCAGCTGACATCCCTGATGCATATCACATGTTACCAGTTATACTGTTGTGTTATCCTTATTCAGCACTTCAATACTTAAAATGTCATTTCATCCATTCAAGCATCAATATTGATCTCTGGCTACATTAAGTATTTCCAGTTAAACAGTGCAAAAAATCCCTCCTTTTCAGCTATGGTTTTAGTTAAATAACTCAGCTGAAAACTACAAGAATAATTCTTTTTCAATTTCCTCATTCTACATATGAGAATGATTGGCAGTAATCTACTTCATTCAAACAGTGATCTCCCATAGTTTTCCAACAAAATATAAACGGAACCAAATAATTTTGATCAATCTACAGCTTAAACACACAATAAATATCATATTGCAATCAGTAAGCAAATCTGTACGGGTACAGTTTACAGCAGCAGGTCATTTGCCTGTACTGCAATTTAGATTTCAGTTTTCTCATATCCGCTTAGCAATTTTACCTGCTATGTTTCCCAGAACACTGTAGTGTATCCTGTTGTTGTAGGCAATTTGGCCATGCAGTAGCACAGTGTTGTTTCCATAATTTAACTTGCATGCAGAAGTCCACCTTACCCTTCCTTATGCCAAAAGGAAAGCCATGGTTGTTTCCATTGCTTACAGATCATGACCTTCTTATGCAAAGATCAGCAGGTCCTCCTTGATCACTAAGTGTGACCTCCCACAGAGTGGTGATGCAGAATCCCACTTGGTTTGTAAGTCCCTGACTGCAAGCCTAAACTGCTCCCTTCCCACCTGTATCAACGATGATTAAGCGAAGCCATTTGGTGTTAGTGTACAAAAATGGGATTCCACTTGGAATCACAGAATCACTAAGGTTGGAAAAGACCTGTAAGATCATCAAGTCCAACCATCAACTAACACCACCATGCCCACTAAACCATGTCCCCCAATGCCTCATCCACATGTTCCTTGAACACCTCCAGGGATGGTGACTCCACCACCTCCCTGGGCAGCTTATTCCAGTGTCTCACCACTCTCTCAGGAAAGAAATTTTTCCTAATATCCAGCCTAAACCTCCCCTGGCACAACTTGAGGCCATTTCCTCTTGTCCTGTCGCTAGTCACTTGGGAGAAGATACCAACACCCACCTCTCTACAACCCCCTTTCAGGTAATTGTAGAGAGCCATAAGGTCCCCCCTCAGCCTCCTCTTCTGCAGACTGAACAACCCCAGTTCCCTCAGCCGCTCCTCATAAGACTTGTGCTCCAGAAATTATGCTTCCCTCACCTTCCATGGCTGTATCTATCTATCTCCTCTAAAGATAAAACAGGCAAAAAAGAAAGGGTGATAGAAAAATGGCTCTACATAAGGAAAGAAGGTCAGAGACAGGGAACTGTGGAATTACTGCTGGCCAACTTCTGCTGCCCAGCTCCAAGGTAGGTTTGTCTGTAAGATAAGGAAGCACAGTCTATTCCATCAGCCAGATCATTACCAAAAATACTGAATAGTTGGGGGAATTGAAAGGTTGCATACTGGAAAGGACTCAGTTGATGATTTCAAGTCCAGGCACTCCCGGAAAAATCTGCAAGATAAGTAGGGGTTCAGAAAGTCTAAAAATCATCTTGGGAGCTGAGCCAAGGGGTTTGCAGTACAGGCAATTGGTGGGCCAGGGGTTGAAGGACAACCCAACCCTCAGTGCAGATACTGGACAGTGGCCTGCATAAGGCACAAGAGCCAGGGAACACTGTGCCTTGGTGCTGCATAAACCCACTGGCCTCACTGCTGCCATCCTTCAGGAGAGCAATGTGCTACTGTGGCATAACAAGTGCTGATGCAGCCCATAGATCAAATATTTCTTTGTCCCCTTATCTGTGTAGCTGATATAAACTGAAGTTAGTAGGACCTTGCTTATGTCTAGCAGGCACAGTAATAGTTTACCTGTGCTTTGCTCCACTTTTCAAGGAGGGAGATGAGGCCTAAGGGAAATCTGACCCTTTCTGCACCAATCTGTCACCATTAAACCTGACATCTTTGTACTTACAGCTGCAATAGCATCACAGTCTATGGATTGAGACAGATGCTGAATTTTTTTATGAGTACCCATTGCAGTAAAAGTGAAAACTTCAGAAACATAAAAGTTCTTTGAATCACTACAGTATTTATAATGAAAAGAGAAGTAAGTCACTATAAATATTTAAGTGTCTTAAATAAAGATTAATTAAGAACTAGGCAGGAAGCTGCCTTTTCTTTCTAAGCAATAAATTTTTAATTGAAAAGTATGCTTTAGTAACAAATTGGTGCTTAATGGAGATATAAAAGGAGAAATCTGAAGGTCAGGAATAATGATCAGTTACCTGCCTATGCATCTGCACTTAGAACACTGTGCTATACTTAAGCAAATATTGCAAAAATTATTAAAAGATATTAATTTGAATAAAACTATAAGTTCTGTTAAAGTATTTACCGTCCTTTTTATTTGCATGAGTTCATGCTCATATGCAAGAGTATCCTTAAAAGAATACAAATTGCAAATTCCTGCTTCTAAAAATTTTTTTGTGGCCGACATACCGTTGATTAGGAAAGCAGGGAACAAACAGAAAGATGTCTCTTGGAAGAGATGAAAACGTCTAATTTTAACTACATGGAAGAACCCACATATATGGAGTATGAACATAAGCAAAGATCTTCAGTTTTCCAGTAATCAGGTAAGAAATAACATTAGCCATCTGAAGAGAGATGCAGGGATTCCATGTGTGATGTCATGGCCTATTTTAAGGCGTTCTCTACTTGTTTGAAAAGAAAGGTAATTCTTCTCTGGTCTTTTAAGAAAAACAGAAACCAGAAAGACACTGGGAGTTCAATTATTCTCAGCTACTCAGAGAACCTGGAAAAACTGGCTTTGGAAGGCATGGGCAGGGCATATTTTGGTTTTGTTTTAGCATAGTGCCTTGGTTTGTTTTGTTGACTCACACTTCCCCTGTTTAGTGAGCTTATTTTATTTATTTGCTCAACTCCACATATAGAGATTTACATGTGAGTTATGATATATATATGTGAACCATCCAGGCTGCTCAACTGCACACGTAGAGCTTTACATGCAAGTTATGATATATATGTGAACCATCCAGGTTCACAATGCTCAATTTCGAGTATTGGGTGCTAAGCTGAAGGAGTAGCTTATAGACACCATGCATCAAATGAATGTTAATTCCTGCAATATTAGCTGCATAAAGACAATTCTGAAATGCAGTTGTATAACTGGATGAGCAGAACTGAAAGAAAAAATCAAAGTGCAAGAAGAATCTTACCTGAACTGAAACTTAGCCCTTGACACAAAAACCATGGATCAGGCTGAAACCATGCAGTCTCCCTTCATATGAGTGTGGCCTCCTAGCACTCATAGAAAAAGTCTCTAGCCTATATCCTTGCTTGCTCTTTGCACATTCAGAGCTAAGAACATAAGAACGTTAAAATAAAGGGCCAGAGAAAGCATCATAGAGTTTCCCCCAGTTAGTCTCTTGGTGGAATGTTCAACAGAAAGGAGGTTTCTTTTTTTTTTTCTCTACTGTTTGAATTTCCTAGGTGCAACCTTCCAAACTTATCTCAGGCCACCTGCAGTAGGAGATTGCTATGATTTTTGGGTACTGACCAGCCCCTCCCCCCCCAACACTTTATTCTATATTTACAGTAGAGCTTTGCATGCTTTCCTCCTAGCCACTTGCTGGCAAGCTGAAACTGAGAAATAAACACAAGCAAGGGTGAGTGGTTTTGCTTTTGGCAACTTTTCAGAGTCTCATTTGAAATGGAAATGTTTTATTATTTTGTCTTGGGAATGAAGTTTCCAACCAAAACCACAACAACAACAGAGAATATGTCTTCTTTCTTTGGTATTAGCATAGCAGATATCACTACAGTTAGTATAAACTGTTAGTCTCATGCACTGCAATTGTACCAGCTCCTCTTTTCCTGGTGCTCAAGCACTGGTACTTCTTATGCTAATAATAGAGCATTAGGAATATACTCTAAGCCCTACTGTCCCATGGGAGAGGCAGGAACCAACCTCCTTCTCTGCAAACAAAAATTTCCTAGTGAACCTTAAAGAAGAGAGTATTGAAGTGATGCATTGAAGTGAGAGAGTCAAAACTGGAAAAAGTGGGTGGTTAAATACAATAGATTTTGAACTGCATGGTCAAGACGTATCTGAACGCACTGGGTCTCATCCTCAATTGATATAAATAACCTGAAGGCCATTAATCTCAGAGCTACATTGTTTCTCTCCTTGCTAGTGATGTAGCACAAGTCAGAAAGAATACAGTGCTGGGCTCCCACCTTGATAAGCTTTGGTGCTTTGCAGATTTTATAAAACAAGTTAAGAAAACAACCATGAGCAGTTACTAGCATTTTACAAGCTGTCCACTTGGAGAACCTGAGCAACTCAACTGGCGCATAGCCTAGTAGCTGCTCTGCCTTTCCACAGGGTGGCCTGTGCACACTGGCAGGACAGTCTGCGGTAGCCTCCACAACATCTCCCCAGTTGTACATATGCTTTGGATCAAATGATGCCTTCGCCTTCCCCAGTATTTACTGGGGCAGTCTTCTGAACACCAAGGGACACTCTTCCCTGAGGAAAGTATAAAATCTTCTAAACATTTCTAAGCATTAAAAAGAAATGCGGAGAAAAATAAGAATATATTTTTCAACAATTTTGAGCACTGATTTTCCTGGTAGGTATATTGAGGTATAGACTACATTCTCAAATGCTTCTTCAGCTGTAATGATCTTTCCTTTAAAACTTGTGAATTTAAAATGTTCATGTTCTGTGATAAGGACCATCTCTCACTATCTATAAATTTGCTTATGTACAGCATAGTCCACAGTCTTGGTTGGACAAATGAGAAAAAAATCCAAGTGAATTTGACATCATCTGTAAGATGGGCCTCTATTTTACTGTAATAAATTTACTCCATTCACTCCAATATATTTTTTCTCTCATAACAAACATTTGAAGAAGCCATGACAGCCCTTACTTTCCTCAATATTTTGGGGGTGTAAGATTTTGATAGAGATTACATTTTAGGGATGCTTAATAGAAAGAGACATTAATATTAATGACACTGAGCACTGGATCAAGATATTTATTGGTTATAATATGAGTTTAATCCGTTTAGTTTTGCTAGATTTGCAAGATCAAGAAAGAATGATCAGAAACGCATCTATACCAAGCTAGATTCGGAAATAAGCAACACTGCTGGCAAATAAAAACACAGTGCCTTTCAATGGTTGCCTAATATAGTGATTTGATACCAACATAACTCCATTTATTTCAAAAGAGCTATAAATGCTGGGCTTACCTCTTCACTGAGGAACACGTTTGCTACTGAGGTTTCCCTGCTGAAGCCCGTAATTACGTTGTGCCATACCAGTCTATCTGAGTGCAGAATCAGGACCTGTACATGTTTTGACCGCCAGAGCTGTGGTCCTCCACTTGCCCACAAAACTCCTAGTCACTAACTGACATTTCCAGGGATTTCAACTAGTGGTCAAATCTGGCTGACAGAAATCAAAATCAGACATTCCTTTCTACACACTTGTAGTTTGTCTGCAGCAGAAATGAAACAAGCATGTTCCTTATTATTGACCTTTTTCTATCATTTGAGCAATGAATGTATTGAAGCACTGCTGTAAACAGGGTGGGAATAATACTGCTGTGCATCAGGAGTAAAGCAAATAAGACAAGACAGTAAAAAAAGATGCTTTCTTGCTGAAACAGACCAAATCACAGCATGGAACTTTATTACAGAATCTGACAGCAAAGCACTAATTTGCTTCTTTGAATGATGCAGATTCAATCAATAAATCACCAGCTATGAGAATAAATACTTCAGGAAGGTAAACCAAACCAGAAAAACAGAATTCACTCTTCTTTCCACAGAACATTTGACACATTTAACTTTTTCTCTGCTGTACCTTGTTTCTAAGGTATTGAGTCCATACCGAAGCCATGCTTTATTTTTATCATATAAGCATATCAACGTTCCTGTGCTCCCATTTCTTAAAAAAATACTTTAGTAAGTTAAAAAGATAATAAAGCTTCATTGAACCAGTAAACTATTTCTACACAGCTTTGATTCTACCAGGTACTTCAGTATGTGCTTTGCTCCCTAAGGTCAAGTCAAAGCTGAATACGTATGTTAAAAACTACGGCAAATCAGGGATTAAAACCTATATCCTGTAATCCACAGCCCTACATACTCTGTGGTGTGTGTAGTATACATTTTATGATGTTCCTTATTTTGGTGGCAGAGACATGTAGCAATGCTCTACTCTCTGGAATGTTGACACTTGCTTGTCAGCTGAAAGTGGCTTTAAAACCAAAGGTTGTTATATAATTATAAATTAAATAAAGGAACACCAGCAGCAAGAGCTTCTAGGTCTTCTTTCTTTTGAGACTGAACTCAGGTCTCATTTTTGGCTTGTTTACCAACATACTAATTTCCTTCATTTGCCTCATGTTTTGAATTTTTCTACTGTCATGACATACTTACTTACAGATGGTGGTGGAGAAGGAGGACAGAGAAGTTAAGGTTCTGGCAGGGTTGTGGCCAGATCAAATGGAGTAAATACCTGGGAAGAGGTGACTAGTATTTATGATATTTGGCATAATAACCGTGAGGGAAGTGGAGTGCAGCAGAAAGATCTACACTTTTACTGAAAGGCTCCTTCCAGCCCTGTTTTCTATGATTTTCTTTCATGATGTGCAAGACAGAGGCTGACCGAAATTTTGGACCGAGTGGGAAATTTCATGTCTTGTAAGTTCTTGCATGGATGAGAGCAACAGGCACAGAAGATGAGAATTTGAGTCTTCTCTACTTTCTGTTTGAGAAATTAATAAGATCTTTATGAAGTAAAGCAGAAGAAGGGAAAGAAAGGATGGGAGGGAAGAGTAGGATTTAAGGAAGGAGTCAAGGGTGTCAGAAGTGTTTTGAGGAGCAGGGTTCATTGAAAGCTAAAAAGCAAACCTGCCTGGCCAAGAGCACAGCAGAATGGAAGGGAGAGACAACACTTTGCAGGAAGAAATGTGATCCCAGTAATGGTTTCACACCAATATCCACAGAATAGGGATAATTGTACCTAGACCATGATCCCTTATCCACAACGTTATATGATTATCGTTAATACAACAAAAGTAGTATGGCTACGAATGAAGTATAATATGCACTAAGGAAACAAATTAGAGCAGATAAGGTTGACAATTTCAAAGCAGATTTTTGCGATCTTAGTTCACATAGGTTTTTCTACCTCTTAAGGATATTCTTAAGTTTACCTCAGCTCCTGGAGCATCAGGACTCCAAGATAAATATAAGAAGGAAAGCTATTTGATAACTGGGAACCTTTCTGGATGCAAAACTCTTACTCTGGTTACAATATTTATTAGCTTTAGACAAGATTCATATTCAGGAGCACCAAGGCTTGCATCTGGATAACCCTTTTTGGTTCAAGTGTTAAGAGAAGATGCAATTGCACCATTATATCTCCTGCACTCCCCTTCTACCCAGAGAAAGGGTAAGAGGTTGGGTGGGGGAGCGAGAGAGGGAATTATAGCCTCTGTAAGGGCATATCAAGGGGAAACTGACATGTCCTTATAGGATAGGCAGTACATTCAATGTTAAGGGCATAGATGCCACTAAGAGAAGGAACAGAATAATGAGTACAAAACTGAATTTGAAACACGTCATTCTATCATGCCAGTGAGAAAAAGAGTACCTCTGTCACTACTAAGGAGAGACTCAGTCAGCTGCATTTTCTGAAGCTCTTACTCTATGGAGCACTTTTTGAGTCACCAGCTGTGGTTGTTAAGTGTAAAGTACCTCCGTTCAGACAGAAAGAAATGAATCTATGTAATACACCTGCAAAGTTAGAAATGGTTAAGTAATAGGTGTAATTTTAAAAAAACCCACTTTTTATTTCAGATGGCAGCCTCAACCACAAACTACTAAATCCAAATATCATAAAACAATTTATTTAGAGAAGGAGCACCTGCATTCATCTAAAGTTTGAATGCAGCAGACAATGGAATGCTTAAAGGAATGGAAATCCTCTTATATACCCACTTGTTGAATATTCAGCCACACACCTTTGTGCTTTCTCCAGCCCTCTGCTTCATACTTGAGATGAACTTCACACAAGCACTTGAAGTTACCCAATTATCCTTCTACAAATCCCTTCTCAAAATTCTTATTTTCCATGATGTCTATAAACACAGAATACAGAAAAGGAGATGGAAAGGACCGCAGGAGGTCATTTATCCATCTGCCTAAGCCAGGATTAAATTATTCCTGAAGACTGCTGCAGTCTCCACAGTGACAGAAGGTCTGCCTGGATCAAAGTGATCTATACCAGTGCTTTCTAAAAACTCCCTTCTCGTCTTTCACACCTTTCCTTTAAGGAAGGAGTCAAGGATGATGTCTTTTACTCCAGTCCACTGTGGAAATGAAGAACACCATTTCCTTCCTCTACTGATGAAGCCATTGTAATACTAGACCGTTAGCAGTTCTGACCATTCGCCTGACACAGATTTCACTGTTACCTTTTACCTCTCTTGTCTGTTTCGTCAGCTTTTACTTAGGCAGTAAACACCTGATGCTACTGACCAACCTTTTGCTCTGTGTGTGCCTAAAATTCAGATCAGGACTTATTTGGTAGTATCTTTACACAAATTCATGGTAATAAAATAAGGAAAACTTAAAAGATTATAGTTGTTAAAAGATGAGAAATCCGGGAACTTCTGCAAGTTATTTCAGAGAATTGTAAAGATAATGGATGTGGGTTAAGCGATGATCAGCAGCCAGCTTGGGTTTGCCAAGAATACTGTCAAACCAATCTAATTTCCTTCTACAACATGATAACAGGCTTTTTAGAAGAGAAGTGTTAGCTGCTTAGATTTTGACACTGTCTCATATAACATTCTTATAAGTAACATGAGGAAAACCAGGTCTGAATGAAATGTTCATACAACAGATACAAACATGACTGAGTTCATCAGATTAGTTAATGAAGCACTATATTTATCGCAAAATCAAAGGATGGAATAAGCAGGGTTATCCAGGGGTCCTGCATCCACTATTGCCCAATATTTTCATTAGTGATGTACATGACAGAACAGAAAGTGTGCTTGCCAAGTTCGCAGATCACAGCACACTGTGAAGGACTGCAAGGACGTTGAAAAATAAGATAGCAACCAAAAAGAATCTCAATAAATTAGAAAAGTGATTTGGAAACAAACAAAGAAAAAAGAGTGTTACTCAGTACGGATAAGAGCGAGTTACACTATTCTTAGGCAGGAAAAATCAACTGTAGAAGTATGGTATGGTGAGAGTTTTAAGTGAGTTATATGTATGAAAATCAAGTTTGTTTCATACTTATAATTGGAGTGTAGGTGGGTATCAGGGCTGTGGCTTATGCACACCCAGTGCACTTCGCTCATTCCTTAGTTCAGGAACTCCCCAGCCAGTCACCTGTGTAGATGAGAGAAAGGGCTGGTTTGAGACCAGGGACCAGCCTGAAACTAGATGATGGCCTGATCATTCACAGTCAAGCGTTTGACTGATGTTACCAGAGCCCTCCTGGTGGGAATTTTGGACAGTTCTGGAAATTACTTCCCCCTCCCAGATCATGCTGTGTCTAGTCCAATTTGTACAGCTGATTGTGTTATCACCCGAGGTGGAGTGTCTCAAAGACTGCTCTTGGTGGTTTCTGCTGCAGAATTTTACATAGAAGAGACATTTTTAAGTCTGTTCAACAAACTGTTCCTGCAGAAATGGTCACATAGGACAGTCTTTTATGTATAGTTAAGATATTTAAGAGATATTTTGTATGTAGTTAAGATATATAAATAGCAATTAATTATGCAAGTGCTGAGTGGAGACTTCGGACCACGGCCAGCTGGATTATAGGTGAGGAGAGCCGTGGTTCAAGGGTCTCACTCCATGCAGCTGAAGATGCCACTGCCAGTACCCTTGCAATGGAGGTTCCTGTCACCACCAGAGACCAACCATCCTGTTCAGGAGATTCCATTCCCTCTGTGTGTGTTACCCTATGCTAAGATCCGCACAAATTATTTTTTTCTTTTCACAAACACTCTGTCTGTGCAACAACAGGATGGAAAGTAAGTGTCTGTGCAAGAATTCTGTGGAAAAACAATTTAAGAATCATTGAGGATTACTGTCTGAGTTTCACTCTGCTGTAAGAAAGGCAAATTCTGCCCAGACATACCTAACAGAAGGGCACAGTGCAAGAGAAATGATCCTTCTGCTACTTGCCATACAAGAAGACCCAGATGAGGGCCTAAAACTCAATCTGTTCTTCATGTCCACAATGGACAGGATAGGAAATAATGAGTGTAGACCACAGCAAGGAAGATTCAGGCTAGAAACAAGGAAAAAAATACTTTGAAGGAAAGATCATGAAGCTCTTGGACAGACTGCTTAGAGTTTTGGTGACAGCATTTCTATTGCTGCCTAGACTGTTCCTTGAAGTTTTCAAAACTCTGTTAAAGATGAGCCTGCCACAGGACGAGGGAATTATCTAAGTGAATTCTTGTGGTCCTTTTCAGGTCTATGACTCTCACATAATGTAGCAAGTGAAGGAAAAAGCTATGTTTATTTATTTGCTACAATTAGTCCTGAAGTGGATAAATACAGAACAGTGGAGTAGTCTATTAGAAATGTCACCAAATAATCTGCAACAACCATGTGCTTCCTGATCATTTGAGTACCTTACCCTTATAACCAGTGAAAATCTCTGTGCAGTTTTATCCCCAATGAATCTCATGATATGCAAAATGAAAGAAGGAGTTAAAACAGATGTTTCTATGTAGATCTAGTAGATCCTATAAGACCATTAAGTTAACTGTGACTGAATTATGCTGTTACAGGAGCTTTAATACCTCAAGACATCATCTAAGTAAATAGGCATTTTTACTCCTAGACACATAAGCAGATGAATAACCAAGCTCATTAATGTGTAATGAATGAATAACTTGTTTCAGTCCCTGGAGGTAACACACAGACTAGATACCATAATTTTGTACTGAAGAAGTGTCTGTTTCAAGGAGAAGCCTATGAATTTCCTGTGGTGTGAATCAGTACCATCACGATGTGCTTACCTTTACTTGGGTCTATTTGCAGCAGGAAAATCCCTTTTGTCTAAACGGACAGAGCTACCAAGTATCATGCCTCTCACACAACACTCAAACATCTGGCAGCAGTGATAGTGACTCCTGCAGCCTGAATACACAAAGGGAGCTGTAAGAAATGTCTTACAGTGTGGCCCCAAGTCTGACAGCAGTAACCTCTCTAGCCCATCTTCTTGCCTCCAGCTCATGTGAGCTGCCAGTAAGGGGGGGTACCTTGCACCAGCAAAGAGATGTGGGCCAAAAATGACTCCCTTAGCTAGTTTCTCAAAGGGGACAGGGGCAAGGGAAAAAACGCTGCAGAGGGGAGGATAATGTGTCAGCAGAGAAGATGACAGACAGGTGCATCATTCCCCACTCCCAGGAAGGCTATAGCAAAACTGAAGGTGAAATCATACCTTTAAACATACCTTTTAATTAACTGAGCCTGCTTGCTAATGACACAGTAGTGTTGCTGTCTCTAGTGAAGACAGAGGAACACAAGCCTCTGCATAAGACATGCTGTGAAGGTCCAGAGAAGGTCTGTGAAGTATATGCTGGTACCCGTGGGGCCATAGACTTATGGGTCTTTATGCCTGAGAAAGCCTATGGCCCTGAAAGCACTGGCTGCACAGCCTGAGTCTTAGAAACCATCTCATACCATTGTAAGCTTTCTCCCCTTGAAAATCAGTCCCGCTTGAGCTCTTCCTCACCCATCAGTTTACTGCAAGAAGATTTAGCACCATCTCTGGCAACGTGTTCCCTTCCACCTGCACCACATATTTCATTATGTCCAATATATCCCTCCTTCAGATTTCTCTAGACTCATGTGAACCCCATTTAAATTTCTTCCCAGAGATGAGCATTAGCCTTTCCCACACTGTTTGGAGGAGTATAGCAAGCAGCATACCTTTTTAAACACAGATTCAGCTGCTGAATTCTTATTGAATAATTATCACCAAAAGTTATATGTTACATGTAGAAAGCTACATGAGAAAAATTAAGTGAATCTTGTGAGACTCCAGAAATTTTGAGTAGCTTGGTTCTCATTTGCTCTTAACAAGTGACTTTTATTAGCAAGCACACTTACAACCCCGCACCCACTAAAAAAAAAAATAATCCCCCAACAGTGATAAATAAACTGTGTATTAAGATTTAATGTGTATCACTGTCAGGTTTTGGGAAAAATGACAGCATTCAGTAAAGAAAGAGAGAACTACATCTTCAGCAACTGTAATCACAAATTAGTTAGTTCTGATATAACTTCAGAAACATTTTAATAACAGTTGTTCTAATTTATTTATGACTTAAGTGCTTTTGCTGATGAGAAACATTACACCTAAGATAGCACAATATAAAATAGCACCTATCATCAGCTGCTGCGTTACCTGTGGTGGTGTCCACCCACTTTACTGAGGAAAATTACAAATGAATGACTGAGAGAAGGAAGATGCTGTATGTGGGTATTGACGCAGAGCCCGATGGAGTCAGAGGACTAACATGCTCTAACAGCATGTGAGAAACTGAAGGCTCAGAAGCAGAGGTCATGTTAGGGGAGGAAGAGTTGGTTGTTTGCTTATTTTTGCTGGGTTTTGTAAGTTCAGTTTTTTACCTCCTGATCTTTGTGTATTTTCATCTAAGTCAAAGGAAATCAGGTTCCAGAAAGCAGGATTTTTCAGAAAAAAAATCTGTGCTGTGCTGTCCATTCCCCCACTGACCTGTGTCACTCGCTATTCCTCATTTTTCAGAGCTTGGCATCAACATCAGGCTCAAATTCAGGACAGTCACATTCCTATCAATCAATCTTTTCTCCTTTGGAGAAAAACACGTTTCTCTCTAGTATAACCACTGCCTACATTGGTTCTTCTTATTACAGGCGGAGGACAAAACACAGCAGCTGAGACTGCATAGTGTAATCTTACTGACCTACATTTCACTAAGTATCAACTTCTACAGGCTTTAAATGCATTGTTTCCTGCTTTCAACTCATTTCAGCATTCAGACTAAATCTTTCCGAAATTCTCCCCACAGATGAGGATGATTTCATTTAATAGTCTCTGCAGTCGGACAGAGCCATGGCTTTCTGTGTTTATTTACAGTATGTTGTATGATTGAGTTGAATGTCACCTAGCAACAGCAACATGTCCTTTTTTTTTATTCTTACACCTAATCCCAAAAAGACCAATGCACACGTGCAATTTGCTTCCTGTGAGTAGATCCTGTTGAAGGGGACGAAGTTATTTGTGTTTAGTATTTTACAGACCCGAGGGAATGAAATGGATCAACTAGAATAGAAATACATTATTTCTGATTAGTGTTATAATAAAATATTTTTGTTCTATATCTAAATTCTTGACGTACATTCAAAAATGCTCAGTGAAATCTCATCCAGAATGAAATTCCATTCATCTTATATTGCAGTATCTTAGGCACAAATAATTTATTATTATACTACAGTTACTTTGTTTAGAGGACAGAGATATATATATTTACATGTATATGTACAAGACAACATAATAATAGCTCTAACCTATTCAACTAGATTCTTCTTAATACAATGATTTTTAATAAGAACATGCTAGAAAGGTTGTAACAGTGTACTAGCTAAAGGGACACTGCTCACTTGATGTTTGTTTCTATGTATTGATCTGCATTTAAAATATCTATAAAATATTCCTGCTGTTAAAATATTATTAAAACATCTCCCTCCTCTACTAAGAGGGCAGTCCGGATGGAGGGAGACAAAACTACCTTGGAGATTGGGTTTTTTTCTTCATAAAATGTTGATATTGAAAGAATTCTGAGGAAGAGAGATTTTAGACATTTTCAGTATGTTTGCCAATTTACAAGGGTGCTGGAAAACATGAACACAGCAGGGACAGAGAGTACATGCCTTGGCTGCAAGCCAAGACAAAGCTGGCTGATCTGATTTGGAGCCTGAGAGTTTTGATGGTGTCTTGTCCACAGGACTACAGAGTGGGCTGTGATGAAGGTGTTCCGTTGGCACCATAGGTCTGCTGGGTGCGCGCCCTGGATTACCTGTTTGCAGCACTAACCCACAGCCGAGACTGGTGCTTGCCATCCTCTTATCAGGCAGAACTATGCATTTGCATTTTAATTTGCTCATGGCCACTGTAAATGCTAAAACTTAGAGAAACCAAGGCCACTAGCATACATCTCTTGCAGTCTTCTGCAGTGACTCTCATCATTGCTTCCCTTTGTAATTCAATTACTGCTCTCCACTGCTGCTCATTTTTTAAAAATTAGTATAACTTTAGAGCTTCTTAAGAGAGATTATTTTCTTGAACTCTTCTGTAGTACACGACCTTCTTTCTTCTATATGCAAGTAATAATTATGTAGCTTTACCATAACCTTAACTAAAAAAGCAAAACCCCAAATCACATTACACAGTGCTGATACCTTTATTTTAACCTGGATCTGCTTTTATTTTCACCGACAACATTACTACTCCTGTGAAGAGTTGCGGTTCTGTATCTGCAGCGTCTTGATCTGGAAAATTGTTGTGGCTATTCCTGATATTAAATTAAAAAATCTCTATCTTCTCAAAAATATTTATTATTTCTCAGACTCTGAGTATCCAAAATGTTATTCCAGAGCAGCTTCTGTGGGTGTGTATCAAGATGAGAAAGCAAAATCAGAAGACATCATTACTACTGTGCCACTTACTTACATTTGCCAGGCAAGGCTGCGGAGAAGTGCATTCCCTGGAGAGCCAGAATTACATGCTAAAAATCACTCAAAGGGATCACCTATCACTTGATCCAAATAGGTGCTGAGAACTCATTTTATCAGCATTAACTGATCACAGCAAAAGACTGTTGGTTAAAACCATCCTTCTGGCTATAACTCCATACTCTAATGTTGTCCAGACAGGCTGTCATTAGCCCATAAACTCGCATGCCGGGAGAAGCAGCTCATGGTCTTGGTTCAACTCTGTTTACAGAGACTGCTTGTCACTTTTACAGACATTAAACACCTTTCATTTTGAATATCCATAATTCAACTTCTGGAACGTTTTTGTTAATGAAAGTGTCACGCCCACGTGACACGTGAAAATTACCGTGCTACGGCACATCTTTTTGTATGTACTGCTGGCCTGGGGCTCCTCGTGCTGCTCTTGCATCCTCCATCTACGTAGGCCAAACTCTGCTATTCATCAAGCCTTGTTTTTCACCCTGCTTTTGACAAGCCGAATGGCAATATTCATTCGGCCTGCCCTGCCATCACAGTCTGATTTGTAACCTAACTGCTCAGCTGTCAGCTTCACTGCAGGCCGCGTTTTATTTTAATAAAAACTGGGAGTGAGACAGCTTCTTTGTACAAGCACAGCGAAGGCCTTGAGCTTGCTAACTGAATCCATTAAGGCTTTATTATTAACTGATCTTCAAGATCTATTTAAATATGAAGTGTTAGTTATGTGACATAATGCTGAGAATAAGTTTAATTGACTTTTGTTATTTTTTTCCATTTTGGGGTCAGAAGCACTGAGTGGTGTTAACGCTCTGCTGCTAGAAAGGGCCTTCTACTCATTGCTGACTGCAGAAGAGGGTACAAACCTGCCGTACCAACACTCACGACTAAAACCCAGCCCGTTGGGGACATTCACACTTCTTATTAAAACCTAAACACTGTGAAGCATTTAATTCAAACAAGTGAAGTATAATGAGGAACAGGACATTGGGCATGGTTAACACACAGTTAATCTTGACAGACTAATTGTTTTTATTTTAAATTTCCAAACAATTGGTGTACAAAACCCAAATGTTTTAAAATAGCTTGCACATCCTCAAAAAACTAGGCACCTGGGTTTGTCTCTCCTAGAACTATGTTAAACTCACATCAGCCCATTTCTCAAATAGAAAATGCAAGCTCCTGGGTTAAAAAAAGATAAGGCTCACTCAAACTGGAGGAATGCAGAATCCTTGCAAAATTTAATTCATACAGTAACATAAAGTAAAACAAGTATAACTAAATATATAGAAGACAACTAGAATTAGATTCCCAGGTCAGTGACATTACTGGTTCTGACAAGGTGAATTTATCCAAGCTTTTACAAACAGGATGTCCAATTTACCTCAGAACAAGCTTATATTTTTCTGTTCCATCTTTTCAATCTGATGACATTTCATAGACTGCTGCACCATTAGCAAATGGGTTGCTGCTTTTTAAAAATGGCTTCGCCAAGCTCAGAATTTAACAGAGAAATACAGTTCGGATTCTGTGACACCTGTGTTTCAAAATTTGCCATCAATCATCAGGTTAATTATTGCTCTAAGAAAATCAGGAGGTAAGCGTAAGCCAAGGTGCAAAACACCCTGGTAAAACTTTCGCACTCCTTTAGGTGCTGTTTTGCCCCACTGACATAATCAGGTTGCAAGGAGTAAGAACAAGGTTGAAATGCTTTCCATTATAGAAAATAGCTTTGTACAACGAAAATTTCTTTGCAGGTCTTGTTTAGTTCCATAAACATTTCTGAATGAAATTTTGGTCTGATTGATGTTTTCTATTGACTTGTTTAAAGCTGCAAATCATTGCCTGTCTTCTGCTTGTAGCAGGATATATACACAGGATATGTTATTAATTTCATCTATCTGCAAGAATATTAAAAACTTTTCATATAGTTGTTTTTAAAAAGGTAAAAGTAAACTACAGGTCGGATTCTGCAGCCTTGATCTTGTGTTCCATTACCTTAGACACACTTAATATATATTACAAATGCTAAGGGATGATATACTATCATTAATTGCCTCTAAGAAAGGTTTTTGCCTTTTAAAGACTATCTCAGAAATCGCATATAGACCAATAACAAAAGAATGTTTGTTCAACTTGAAATTAATTTCATTTGCTTGAACTTCTATAATAAACAACCACAAAGAATAACTGAAATAAACATGATTCAAGCCTCTCTAGGGAGGAGTTGATTTACTGTGAGGACCGCTTTCTGTGTCCTGCACTGCCCCTTGCTGGAATATCTTACAAATGTGACTGTAAATTCTAGTAGCAGCACTAATTGAAACGTGTATCAGTTTCTGAACCATGAAATAATATTAAAATATAAGGATTGCACAATTTTATAATCAGTCACTTAGTCAACAGTTCATTATCACACATGCAGTCTTCTTTTCTGTAAAACTGTTGACCATTCCCATTTGCAAAGACTAATTTTAGTCCATACAGAGTTGATGAACACTGTTAGATTTTTCCCTGATTGCTTTCTCATAAGAGGTCACTATTGAAAGAAGAACACCATAAAATGAAACACCCAGAAATATTGCTACTTTACTGCTAATGAAAAGTGGCAAGGAAACTAAGGCAAGCAGATGCTTTCCTAAAAAACGTAACATGTCTAAAATGTACAGTAAATGTCAACATGGTCCATATAGAGAAATGAGAATAAGAAAAAAAATAGCACACTTGGCAATATCTCTCACTTCTGAAACTTCCACAACATTTCCTGTTATCCTTCAAAAATGCATCTGAAAAACTGGTGCCTGTTCCCTTTGTGTGTGTTATTGGTCATAGCTTCACTCATTCATTCTCAAAGACATCACAAGCTTGATAAAATGAATACACTTGAGTACCCGTGTCTGCAACACTGCGTTTTCAACTTTCTGGTTCTGGTGATTGTTTGATGTTTTCCACGATGGATTCTATTCAACCCTAAAAGAACGTGTTTTCACAAAACTTTGAAAGGTTGTTTGTACAACTGTGCGTGTGTAAAACCTGAATTACATGTTAGAAGCTCAATGAACACTTTCTTGCATTAAAGAAAAGCATACCATAACACATATTCTAACTAAACTATTTGTAATACCCCTCAGCGAGTCATAATTTATTTAATTTGTGGTATTTTTAATTGCATCCTACATGCATATATTAGCTTCGGAGAAGTTATTCTACACATCAGATTTATGTAAGCCCAATGCAAATTACCCTCTCCTTCGCTTCCAACGGGAATAATTCTTCGTTGGTGAATGAAGCCAAGGACTGACCTTCCTTGAGGTCTCTCTATGAAACCACACATTCTTATTTGTCAACAAATAGTAAAGTGCTCTATGGTACACTTGGTCTTTGCACTGAACTGAGTGACATCACTCCCCTCAAAGCTGGGGGCAGTGTAAGGGTCAAAACAACTAGTCTACACTTGAAATATTACCTTCAATTCAAAAACGCACAGGAGAAAAAAAATAAAGAGCCTTAGGCAGCTAGTTACTTAAATGCCTTTCTTTTAGGAGCTTGCAGTAAAAGCCTGAGGGAATAACCTAGCCCTGGCCATACTGACAGCAGAGCACCTTCTAACTTCATCAAAGCTTTGATTTCACCCTCAGAGTTTTAAACTGACCTGGGAATTTGGCCCAAAATATAATGGGGTCAAGTGGCAAGAACAGGAATTGAACTGTACTTCTTAAATATTCCTCCACACTAACAGATCTATGGGTGGTACAAACACTAAGGGAACAGAAAAAACTAAAAAATATGAGGCGATATTGGAAAAGAGCACCACAAAGCTCCTGCAGCTCTTCAAGAACTTAGAAAGAAAATAAAGACTAAAATATTAACTTCAGTCTGCTTCTGTGTGCTGTCCCAGGTGTTGATTTAGCCACTCCTCCATCTTGGGATGTGAGGCTGACAGAGGTCCAACACGCAGCAGTTCTGTTTTCCTACTGTCCCAATCCAGGACCACATTGGGATGCACGAACAAAGCTGCAAACAGCTCATGGTGCTGTCATTTCTTAGCTCACACACATCCTGCTACTAGAGGGAAGTTCAGTGTGGCTATTTAAGATGTCAAGTCACTGCCACGGCTGATTACACATCTGCTCTAGAACAAAACGTCATAAAAAAAAAAAATCTTATGCGTTGTACAGAGTGGAGAACTCTGTGAGAAAGCTAAATTGAAGCCTGCCAAACCCACCAAGCCCCTTTCCAGCAAGTCTGCAGAAGAGCAGCACTGTGAATAAGAATCAGGATGCTACCAGAGACGTAGCATGGCAAAAAGGATGACAAAAAGTCTCAAGGGTATGATGGTGTCTCTGTGTTTCATCTGTATAAAGTGAGGCAGGCCAACTCCCAATTTACTCATCAGACTTGATTGAGGGGGACAGAAGTACAATATATTACCTCTGCGTTGGGCACCACTGTAACTGTGGCTGGAACACTGTGCCTATATCAAGCATCCAAATTTCAAGAAGGATGCTGAGAAATTGGACAAGGTTCATAACAGAGCCTAGGGAGTGATTAAAGAATTAGAAGACATGCCTTCTAGTGAAAGACTCCAGAAGGTTAATCTACTTAGCTCATCAAAGAGAAGGTTAAGGGGTTGGGACTTAATCATAGTCTTACATCTAATATGAGAAGCGGAAGTTTGACAGTAGAAGAGTTTATCTCCTGCCTAATTACCAAATGTCCAGTGGTTGAAAGCTGAATATAAATAAATTCAGAAAGGACAGAAGGCAGGTTTGTTTACTAATGTATTTAATTTTAACCAAGGAGGGTAATTAACTACTGAAAAAAAAGTGCTACATTTTGCCAGTGATGTCAATCAAGATTGATGCTTTGATAAAAAATTATGCTGCAGTTCAAGCACAGCTATTAGATAGAGGCTATGCTCTTTACTGAAAGATATAAATAACAGAGAATGAACTTACAGAAACAAAGTAATCAACATATTGTACTGAGAAATGCCATAATTTCTAAATATACCAAGTCCTTTAGTTCAAAACTAATTCTGCCTAAACCTGAATTTGAAAAGATGTCCACAGAAATCCAAATCACTAAAAGGACATACCTAGCAGCAAATTGTAGCTAGAATTAAACATGTGAGTTTAGCCAACTTCAAAAAACATACACAATATCCACTTCATTAAGGATTATGTTCCGAGTGACTGTTTTGCCACAGTGTCCCCCAAATCATTCCTGGTTATTGATTTGCAATGTCCAAGTGGATGAATCCAACTCTGATAAGGATGAGTGCTTCAAAGCTGAATGATTCTCTATAGCTGCCTGACAGATAAGCTTCTGAACACATCTTGCATTACTAGGAAAATACAATATAAAAATTGAACAGGGTTTGCTCCTTCCCGCCCCCCCCCTGCTTTTGGTAATGCTAGAAGATACTTGCAATATCAGTGTTTTTTCTAGCTGTGCCAGGAAACAATTTTGCCATAACATAAATTACTTTTACATTTTCTCTTTGTTCTGGTAAGATAGGCCTATTGGTGAACAACGTCTTTCATTTATTCATACAAGCAGTCTACAGTGGTAGCATGAATTTTGGACGATGCATTACCTCTGACGCAAGAATATTAGGGTATATAAGATTTAGCTTCTTGGGTGATTTTCATTAAAAATAGAAACATAGAATAAATACATTGATAAGTGTTTCAACCCTTAACCTAAAGCCTCTTTGTATATGCCTTCACCTTCACCAATAGCCCACAGGACTAGATTTCACAAAGGAAAAAGTGTGTTCTTTAAATCATACTGGTTAGCACAAGGTAGCCAACTTTTTGGCAGACCGAAGAAAATATTACAGTAACCTGATGGTCCTTACATTAACCCAGATATGCCAGAATCTGCCTATTTCTTACTGAGATTAACTTTTATTATCTGTTTATCAGATCCTGAAAGTATTGATGTTCAGCCTGCAGAAATATCCATTTCTTTTGTGTGACAAGCTTGGAAAAATAATTGTCAGCCAAGAGTCAGACTGATACTGTTGCCTTAACACACAAAAAGTGGATTTTATTAGAGACAGCCTAGCACTTTCTTCATTCACTTTTTGATTAAGTTTCACAATTTGTTGCCCTGGGAAAAGAATCTAAAAGTATGTTAGAAATAATACATTATTTCTCATTTAGGCATGCATATGTTCTTGAATGCTTACAGTATGTTTCAATATCCCCTTAAAGTTAACGGTGAGAACAAGATTCTTTTCTCCTGTTTGCTGTGATGACTGGATTAACAAGCAGAACTGTGCCATGAGTAGCAGGACAGTAGTATCGCAACCCAGCACTGCCTAAGGCTGATGCCTCATTTGAGTCTCTGGAGTCTTTCCAAAAAGAAAGGGAATTGCATGTTGCTAGAAGGCTCAGAAGAGGTTCATGGTGCAGGTCTACAGCCCAGGTAAACTCACAAAGATGGGTATAACTGCATGCAACGTAAAGAAGCACACAACTAGCCCATGCAATGTATGTCGTCCAAAGTATTTAGACAGCTGCAGATCTATAACTTGTCCATGCTTTGAAGGACAATCCTCTTTTCTTTTCAACATATTGTGTTTCTTTTTTGCTATTGCTGTTTATTAATTTGACCTTTTTTTAAAGTTCAGTACTAAATCACTATCTTTTCCCACATACTAATAGGACAGCCTTATCAAGAGATACATTAAAGCAGCTGGTACTTTAGGAGCAATCTGCATCACTCTAGGTTAGTAAAAAAATATACCAGGTACTACAGAGCTTAGGAAATGAAATACTGACTCTAGTCAGCAGCACTAAGAGCTTTAGAGATTTAATGTTTTACAGCTGTGGAGGTGTATGTTTGTATATTACTAAACTGCTTAAACCAGTGGGATGCAATATTCTAAGCCTTGAGAATCAAGCTTATTTTTAAAAGTTCAGGGGACAATAACAAATGCTGAGACAGGTTCTCTGTATTATTCCGAGCTACATTTGTGAAAGTGTAAAGTGAATTCAGAATATTTTTAAATTAGATGGTTGGACTGTCACAGATATTTTTTCTTCCAGATGGGCTTGGGACAAATGCTTATATCTTCCTCTTTTTCCAGATTTTGCTAATTTTTTTCATCAATTATTGTGTGCACAACAATAGCCTCACAGCATCACAGCAGGGGTGGAAAAGGCAACTCACCAAAAGTTAGAAGCACTTTTCTGATGCGTTATTCACAGAGATGCATGCAGGGGACTGTGCAAAGGGTGAAGTTGCAAGGTCTATCTAAGCAGATTTTACCAAGTTAGTTTTGTGACATTTCAGTGAACGGAACTGGTTTGCTGTGGCTGGCACTCAAGTTGGCACAAGGTGGGTGGTGTGAGCAAGGCTGTAGGAAGCAGGCTTTGAGGGGCAGAAGTTGAAGCTCTGCATCTGAGCAGTGACAAACTGGTCAATTTGGATCAAGCCATGCCTTGAAACTGTGTCCAGAAGAGTTTTTTCTGCTGTTTAAGTGAACTGAGTCATGGATGAGTCCTCCTGGAAGAGTCCAAGGAACACCAGTGCCAAAGCAAGGGAATACACTTAGCTCAGACATACTATGTGGCAGAGCTATAACATGTGAATACAGATGGATAGACAGGTAAAGAGAAATAAACATTTCATTGAGAGATTTTTTTCAGAGGTTTCTGTTCAGCCCTACCCAGGAATAGAAACCACAAAAGCCTGTTAAGAGACAGCCTCAGTAATGTACACAGAGGCTAGATGTCTTTCTGTAGAAGAAAAAATGTGAGGTAAGTATCAGTTTGGGCATAGGGATGAAAATGTGTGATTGGGTGACATTGCATACATTGGTTAAGCTACACAGAAAATAGAGATCTACATCCTAGTTGCTTAAGAAGCAGCACAAACAAGTGTCTTATATTCTTTCCCCACCAAGTTACACAAATATGTAAATTTAACAGCAAGTTGTTGATGTTCAATTATTTATAGTGGAGATATTACAACTAGTACACTCAAACTACTGCTTTGTAAACTACAATAACTAGATAATAGTCAATAAAAAGCCACATACAAATTCTTGTGCCAAGAGAGGCAAGCTCCATGTGTGTACACAAGCATACCATACAAGAAATTTCTTAAAGCCAAGGTCTCATGAATAGTATGCTACCTAGTAAAAATTTATCTGATAATACACTGTGAACAAACCTGAATATTGATACACTATGTGTAAGTCTAATAATGGGTTCCAAATTTCAGTAATACCTGTGCTAGCTGAGTTAATTGGAAGTCTTACCCCTAACCTTTTCTGAATATTTCCTCTTCTTGCAATGATCTGTTATTTCCTTGCTTGTTAATGGAACAACAGGTAGAAATTTCCCAAGTGACAGCCTGCTCTGCAGGCTGGCTTGTAAGCACAGAAGAGTACATTATAGCCATCCTCTGTTAAAGCTATTTGTTCTGTGAATACAATTTGCAATCTTCCCAACCAACTCGAAATAACCTCAAAAACACTTTTTTTGCTCTTAGAAAGGCAGAAAAAACAGAGCATCAATTTGTTGGTTTTTTTTCTTGAAGGAATTCTTGGATTCTACAAAGACTTGTTTCAATTTTTCTGAAACTTCAAATAATCTGAAAAACAAACACTTGGAGATACTTTGCTATAGAGCTATAAAGTAAGGGAATAGAGTGGTACACTGCTAGAGAGAAACAAACATTTCATTAGGAGACTTTCTCTGTAAGGTTTCCATTCAGCCCTACACAGGAATACAAAGTAGAAAAGCTTGTAAAGGGAAAGCATACAGTAATGCATACAAAGGCTAGACATCTGCAGTCTAACACACGTTCACTTCAGCATCTTAATTCCTCATATGAACTTTCAAGGTGAAAATTCTTATACTTTCACCGCAATGCTAATAGTTATCCTGGATCCCTACAATTTAATCACAGCTTGTGATTTTAGTTTGGTGCTACTGTTTTACATTGGTAACTGTGTTAGGTCTCAGTCCTTTAATGTAATGGTATTTTAATCTTATAAACAGAAAAGTTAATCTAAAAGTTTTTAGTCAGAAAGAAACTTCTAGTATGTAAGTTTTAAATCAACAATGAAAAAGTGGAAGTTAAAAAAATCATAAAATAAAATAATAATAATAATAATAATAATAATAATAATTAAAAGAACACTCCATCTTCAGACTGCTGCGATGGTGTGGCTGTGTACACCTGCTGATCTGCATGTTGCACAGAGCTCTGTCTGGGTGTGGGCACGAGTGGGAGAAGAGCATGCTACGTACTGCCATGGAGGGGGAGGCCAGATGGCAGGGCTGGCCCCAACAGAGCTAAAGACTTTCCTGTGTCCTGCATTTGTTCCATGTGTGTGTGCAAGCATACCATAAACCAAACTTGCTAAAGATCTAAGGCCTCAACACGCATCACCGCAGCCACCTTACTATGAATGGCAAGTTTGCACCTGCAATACTGTCGTGTAAATATTAAAAGTCCCATGACACAACTGCACAACAGGGTTGAAAAAAATCTCTGCCTTACACAGGACATGCAAATATTCCTTCAGAAAATACTCTTCCTCATCCTGGTGACAATCTTTTGTTGGTTTTGGGGCTTTGTTTTTATGAGTTTACATTTTTTTAATTAAAGTTAGTAGAATATGTATATGCACATGTATAAGCTTTCAATATATCATTGTTTGTTTGCCCCACTTTTTGGCATAAAAAGGAGTTAATTTTAAAAATAAGAAACATGACAGGATGATTTCCTTCACTTCAGAAGGAGATCTTTTGTCATTCTCAGAAATCCTTCTATGTTTGAGTCTAATTCATAGTAGAAGCTGCTTCAGTTCCTCGTGATATAATTCAGCAGAGGTAAAATGGGATCTCTGCTTCACAAGAAGAGAGGAACACGACGCAGGAACGTTCTGTAAACTCAGAGCAGTGTTACAGTGCTAATGAAGCAGGCAGATCGAGTTTCTTTGTTGGAAGTCAGTTTTGGTCCCAATTGTCATATGGTTAAAGTGAAACTTGTAAAACAAATTAAAACTGAAGCATTCCTATACAAACCCTAAATCTTATGATTTAGCATTAAGTCTAAAACTATTAATGGATAAACCTCCAGTGACCTGGAATGATGGAAAACCTGCTTAGCATTACCTGTTGTGCATACTCGTTTGGTATTTAATCCTTTCCTGTGTTTCCTTGCTTTCACTGCCTTAGGTTACAATATTAATATTCTTTTAATGAAGCTTGTCTGTGTCAACTAAATTATACTTGGGTTCTGAAGGATTCAGGTGCTGTATTATTTTTTCATATTTTTTCCTCCAGATTACTTATTTTCCTGAGAAAAAAATGTTTCAGCAAGAAGGTGTTGCCACTAGCTCTCAGCTGCATGAAGAAAAGCTTTCAGAGCAGCACTTGGAGCATCCAATTTAGATAAAGATAAGTTCTATTTGGAAAATTTTGGAGAATGCTAGGATAAGAAGGTTGTCTGCTGACCAGCTGAATGACAGTCAAGAAAATGTAAGCATCTTCCACAAAGGATGGTTGTATCAGAGAGAGTGCATTAACAAAATTAATAAGAACCTCCTATTCAGAATAATTTCCGAAGTTACTGTATCAGATAAGAAAAAGCTGGAGTTCAGGAGTATATCTCTTATAAAACATGATTAGATTCCTTAATCTTAGGAGTGATGAATATTTACTCTTGGGCTTTTAAATGTATCTGAAGATTTACATACATTCATTCCAATAATTCAACATTTGACAAAATACTGACAGCTTGTAAGCTTTCCCTCATGAAGGCACAGCTGAACCGGTGAAGCAGCCTTCTGCCAATACAGCTGACAGTCAATACATCAGGTCATATAAAAGAAATGAACAAGCATTTCTTTTTCTGCTAGAACCACTGCTCTACAGCAGGGCTCCTGCTGCAGTGGGGAAGGTATCAACCAGAGGCCTCCCCCTGCGAAGCTCATGTTCTTGTTGGGTGGCCCTAGTAAAACACCGACACATGGACGAGGCCTCAGCACAAGGAGAAATGTCTTAAACACATAGCTTCATAAGCAAAGAAACTAGGACAGCTTGGTTTCTGGAGGACCTGAGGCACCAGACTGAATCACTAAGGAGGTGTGAGCTCCCAGGGGAACTTCTGCCCGGGTGCCAGCACCAGGTGACGAGGGAAGTCTCTGCTGCTCAGTAAAGTATCAGAAAACTATTGGAGTCTCCCATTTACAAAACACGGATAAATGAAAGAGGTAACTGTGTAAATTACCAAAAGGGTGGAAAAGTTACTGGCTATACCAAAACCAGAGAAAATCAAAGAAACTGAACTCATTGTCACTCCCACAGTCCTCCCTCATGCAGGATGTAGCAGTCCTTGTAAATTCCTATGGAAAAGACTATCTTTCTTTCTTCTTTGATTATTACGGTTGTTGGAATGCATTTATATAATGTTAAAAAACATCATAGGATATCTAATTTGCAGAGAAAAGAAAGCAAAACAAATTCTTTAATTAAAAGTTACATTCATAGCTCTTATTCCAAAGTGGGCCACTTTACCAGATCATATGATTTATACTCAAGTTTGCTTAGATCCTCTTTAAGGAGGAAACATGGGATTGCAACCATAAATGTCCAACTGTGCTCCAGAGATGGTGCATTTCTTCTACACCTCTATGACCAAAAGTGGTCAGTACCTTGGTAGTTTTATGGTCTATGCAATAAGAAAACTATGAGCTTGATTAGTAAACCAGAGACACACTTGGAGCACCCCTCATCTGTGTTACTACTTCTGAAGAGCTCAATTCCATCCAAGCAGAGGAGCTTTTTCTTTTTTCTCTAAATACCATTTCCTTTTCTTCTGTATTTTATTGCACTGGAGTTTTCTGCCTCCTTATTACTGATCTTGCTGTAATACTTCACAAGGTGTGAATGCACATCTGTGGGCATAAGAAGTGCTAACACTTCAGTATCTACATTTTAGCAAATGTTGCCTTCAATAAGCATGCTTCGTTGGAGACAGCAAGAGTATGTTTGTGTGAAACTAATCTTCTGGAAAAAAGAAATGCAGCCATTTTGATAAGATAACTCACACCTAATACTAGATATCTACAATGCAGATGTCTACAGCCAAGCTAGTATCCTGCACTTTCTTTACAGTCAATGAAGAGAAATAAACACTTGCAAGGTATGATTTATGTCATCATTTTTAAATACGTAACTTAGAGTGGAATTATTTATGTCCTACAAGTGCTTATTACTCTCTATGAACTAAAAAGGTGCTAACTGAGAAGCTTGGTTACATCAACATTTACACTGTAAACATTTATTTTTGGCGTTGTGAATCCCACCTTCTGTACAGCAGAACAAGTAGGAAAAAAAAAAACAAAAGAAAAAAAGTAACTCATGAAGCAAATCTGATTGGCACAGCTGTGCCTTGAAGGGCTGGAGAGTTGGTTAAATCCCTTGCACTTCTGTGGCTGTGCTGCACAACTTCATGATTTGAATCTTCCTTCCACCTACAACTGGATGCTGTTGATTTAATTTCACACAGATACTAATTCATTAAAAGATCAATTTAATCAACTAGGCAAAATCAATGTGACTCCAACTGCAAATTTGATTTGTTGATTGTACTAGTCTCTTGTAATCAGTTTTGTAAAAGAAAAAAGTTTACACGTTAATTGATTTTTACTCTACTGGCTTGCTAAATTTACATAAAATGCTAAAAGGAACATTGAGAGTTCTTGCCCCCAAAATGAAACACAATTTGTAGCCCTGCAAGAGCAGATATAAAGCAACTGAACCTTTTGCTGCTTTGTCATGCTTCCAAATTACAAGTCACCTGCAGAAGATCAATAAGTAACACAAGGAACTTTGTGAAAGCACTCTGAGATGATAATGAGATTCTCCCACCAACCAGTGGTAATTCTGACAGCACAAGTGAAATGTGATACAGAAGTATTTGTCTCACAAAGAGAAGAACAAACGAGTCTACAAGACCTAGCACAGAAATCCATCTTGCATTTCAACTGGTAAATATATTTAAAAAAACCAGCGGCTTAGAGCAGAGCACTGGAGCCCTTCCTTCTTCCACACCAGAAAATGATGCTGGAGAATTATTTATTTTCACTAGAGTTTCATGCTCTCAATTTCCACTACTCCAAATTACAGGAGTTGTTTTCCTTCCTGGACAATAACTCACGAGAAGGGGAAGTTCTTAAAGGGACAACAGACAACGGGGTAAGGAGGTACTGAATATTAGCTAACTTTTGTCTACAGTTGCCAGATTTAGGTCATCTACTTTCACGTGTCCTGAAATACAGAAAGAAAGAAATAAAACTAGATTCCTTAAAAAATGGGGAGAAATTTGACCCTTCCAGAAGAGCAATAGCTGATACCAAAGGATACTGAGTACAAGTGAGATGAGATTTGACATCTCCAGGACTGTTCCACCTATGTTTACGGTCTCTCAGCATCAGGATATTCAAGGTAAGAGTTGTAACAAGTGCACTTGTGGGCAATAGTTGTAGTACCAGCTTCTTGCTACACAGTGTACCAATTCTGTGTGGTTTAGTGCACACTCATCAAAGGGTGGGGGCGGGGGGGGGGGGCGGGTTCAGCTGTACCAACTGTGCATGAAGAACTTCAAAATATATTGAGGTTGCCATATGATCTGATCTGGGAATTCAGTTGCAATTTGCACAGTATTTGCTCTGCATTGTGGATAGAAATCTGTGAAATTGGTTACCATATCCCTGCCAAAAGGTAGCAGATGTTTTTGTAGACCTCATAAACCAAAATACATTTTTTATCCTCTAAAACAAGGTTCTAACACTGATAAAACCATTCCACTACCTAACTAAACACTAACTAGAAGAATTAAATCACCAAGTGGCCAACAATAAAGCCTTTGCCAGTGTGCTAGCTCCATAGCTATAAATAGTAAGACAGAACTGGAGGAAAAAATGTAATTTTTCCAATTTTCATTCTTCTGAGTAAGGACATCAAGTGTAATGCAGAGTAGAAAGGTAACCTCACAGTTTGGAAGTGAGATATACATCACCCAAAGGTCAAGCAACAATTCATAGCTCAAATCCTACTCACAGCAAACCAAGGTGCAAGTGGAAACATTTCTCTTGGGTTTACTGGTGCTACATGAGATCTGCACATGCATAGCATGTTAATCTCTGAATATATAAGATCAGCATGTAAGGTATTTATGCACATAATTGATGGTTGTACCTAGTAAAGTAGCTTGATCAGCAGACCAGAGTATATCAATATGAAATTGCCTTAACTAACAGCATTGTACCTGAATGGGATGAGGAACACATTGTGTTGATGTAAGGGACTTTTACATCAGTATAATGTTAGAGATTTCCAAGTAAAAATATTTTGATCCAAAAAGAAAATAAATCTCCCAAAACAGACAAAAAGCCCTTGTGCTCAACTGAAATAGTGACAACAGGAAAAACTGCCAGACCTTAGTGATTAGCTTTGGCTGTATTTCTCTTCCTCATAGATTTTCTATCCTCGCACAGAACTGTGCCAGTTTTTTAAAGGATATAAAATACAACTGTGATTACTTAATTTTTGAAAGCATACAAAAGAAAAGAGAGAACAAGGAAATGAAAGGCTAAATCAGTAGCTGGATTAAAGCAAGCTGTGGTCCCCATGTTGTCCTGAGCACAGACACAGCTCCTCAGTATTTCAGAAAGAAGGAAATTAGCTTCTGACCTTGCACATGAAATAGGCTGGGTATCTAGTCATTACAAAAAGAAGCTTATGATCCTCTCTTTGATCTGAACTGATGTGGAAACTTGGCCTGTCTTGGATTAATTGAACATGGAAATTCAACAAGGGAGGTTTCCTTCTCCCCTTTTCGCATCCATTTTAAATCTAATTTATAAAGCAGTGTCCTTAATCTGCTTGTAAACTTGTTTTTAGCTGTCAGACTTGAGTAGCTACTGAGCAAAATGATACATATTTCAAATAACTGCCTAACTGGGTATTTACTCTAGAGACATGACCGCATTCAAATAAGGTATTCCATCTTCCCAGGCAAATATTTTTCAATTTATATCATTTCATAAATGATTTTTAAAGAAAATTTAAATATTCCTCAATTCTTACTCCTCAGTAGCCACCAAGATTATAAAAAGTATTGGCAGAGAAAGAAATGCAAAATAACACTTTGTTCTTCAATGCCTCAGCAGTGCCCTTGTTTTGTATTTTTACAGCAGTAGCTAATAGTTTACTTGCTAGTTCCTCCTTTGTGACATACACCTGACTGTCTTTTGTCACTTCTATGACAGCCGTTCTGTTATTTAAGCATATCTTTCTCTTGTACCTAATATAAGCACAAGCCTACCTGCAAAACTGAAGCTGTACCTTCTCACTTTTACTCGAGCAAAACTCTGGAATTCAGTGAGATGATTACGTCCTGTTTGCTAACTTTCCCAGTGTAAAAGCCCTCAGCAAAAGGAAGAAACATGCAAACTTCAGTGGGAACATCCTACCCGAGATCTGCCTCCAGCCACAGGCAGAGACGATACCTCTCCCAGCCTGCAAGGAGGGCTGGGGACTGCATGGAGACTTCACGGGATGCTTGAGGAGAGCCATATGGGAGCCTGAGACTTCTTCAGAGCTCTTCGTACTTCTCAGCCAGACAACACAATGTCATCAGGTCTTCAAGCAAAAGTCTTCAAAAAAGCTGTACTCTAGAGAACAAAATAAGTGGTCTGATCTCCAACAAAGTCAAGAGCCAGGATCTTCCAAGGAGGCAGAATATCCAATGCTTTTCAACATCAGAGGACTTAATTAGTTGTTTCAACTCCATGCCTTTCACCCTTAGTTGGATTCTCTAGTCTATATATCAGCAGCTCTGTCCTGTTGGTCACTGACTTATCTGAAAGCACCAGATCATTAAGACATGTGTGACTTTTTTCACTGTGGAGTTAGCTCCAGTTAACATATGTGCTGTTGATAATTCAGCTCCCATTCATGAAAAAAATACCCACCAAAAAAACAGCAACTCTCATTCAAGAATAGTTACATTTTTAATGGGAGTTAGCTGGCCCATCAGTAGAAATCAGGTCAGGAAACACACCACATCAGCTGATAATACAGATACTCTGTATTGCTATAGTGTTAATTCACAGGATGGCTTTTCCTCATTCAAGCATTAGCTTGAGGGGCATTAGCTTGAGTGTATGCAATTTAAACTAACTCTTTAGTGAGGACAAGTTCTGTGAAGTAGCTTTTACCATAACCTTATAACCTTCCTGCCAATAGTTCCTTATCAGGAATTTATTTTAAAAGAAGAGTTTTTTCCCCCACTGTTAATGTAGTTTTGCACAGGGCAAAGCAACCAACCATCTGCCAGCTGTTTTAGCATGCTGGACTAGCTGCTCTCACCTAGGACAAAATAGAGTCACAACAGAGTAATTTTTATTTCACTTGCTGTTTTATGCACTTTGACCTCCAGGTTTTTGTCATTTTTACCAGAAGGAACTATTATTATGAGTGCTTTTTGCTAGCCACTATAAATCCTTGGCAGCCAGTCCCCTCAGCCTGACTGAAGCAATCAATCTGCCAGAAAATCACAAGAGTATCATGTGCTATGAATATTTTATAGTTTACTTACTCTAATTGCCCATTTCATGCCCAAGCACTGAGGTCACGCTGGTCACCTGTTAGGATATTTTGTCCTCCGTGAGACTGAAAAGCAGGTTACACACCAGAATATTCTCATACCTCATAATTCAGTTAAAGAAAGATAAACTGGGACTAAAAACCAGATGATTCAACAAGCTTCTCCAGACCACAGAGCTATCAAAACACTTTCAAGACACCCAACCTCTTTTCACGCTGCACACATATCTGTCAGGCACTTTGTGAATGTACTCTGGGCCCGGAGCCACGCAGTGCCCATCTCAATCAGTTTTTGCAGTGGCTTCTGTGGTACATGCTGATGTGGCAGGCTGACAATTAACCTCTGCTTTAACATGGGATGTCCTTAGGTTCCAAGTCAAGGTCCTGTCAAGAGAAACACTAACCAAAATAAAAATTTACTTTAGGAGCTTCTTTTAGGATTTTTGCATTGCAGGACCTGATTTGCATATCAGCCTCTGGAGCACCAGACAACCCCAGTACACTATTAGAAATGTAAATGTGAAGATCATCCTGCACTGGATTTTCCTGTCTTCAAGCTATCTGAAGAAATACCTGCACTATAAAACCCTCTCAGATTCAGCATGTTCTATGCAGATGGCAAAGTTATGTTCTTTTCTCTTCCTGGTGAGGTCGAGATAGTTGCTGTATATAGGACTTACGGAGCAAAACATGTATCAGAATCACAGCATCACTATGGTTGGAAAAGACCTGTAAGATCATCAAGTCCAACCATCAAGCACAGATGTATCAGTAAAGATGCTTAAGAAAACTTTAAAGAATTCTACCTCATCCCTCTGAATGCAAGTGCAAATGCAGCATATTAGGCACATTAGGGAGAAGACCAATACTCAGGGAAGAGATCATACAAACTCTTGTCTACCATACTTGGGGAAATGAACTTGATTCTGGTCCTCTTTTCCTAAGACAAGATACATAGGACAGGAATAACATAAGTGGCTTTGATTCAGCAGTGCTGCTGGGTTTTAATGCTTAAAGACAAGCATGCCTTCACAAGTACATTTGAGTTATTCCACAGTTCCAGCAAGAGATACACGACATCCGCAGCAGGTGCTGCTGTGGCAATGCAGCAGGTGATTACAGATTCAGATGAACCCAACTTTTTGATGCAGGTCGTTCTGGAATTCCACAGGCTGTGATAAGAGCTGCTGGGTAGGGGCCAGGTTTGGATGGCCAGCAATGCTGTAAACACTAGAAACAGTTGGGAACCCTGTTGTGAGCTTCTGGAACACAGTGTTCTGGTAAAATAAGATTATTGCCAGCAGAGACAGAAAAGACGTGATGGTCTTCTTCCAGAAACAGAAAACAATGACTGTGATAGCAATTGTGTCCAAGAACAGACGGTTCTTAGGTGTCATGAATATTTACATTCAGCAGCAATCCCTAAAAATGAACATTTGCTAACCGTTTCCATGCAGTTTCAAGATATGCAGTTAATTTCAAGCACCTGGGGAAACCAATCACCTCTAATACTACTGTGTAACGATTGTCAACAACTGCTCTAGTAGGGTAATGAGGCCTAACCATATTTAGCATAGAAAGTGGTTTACCATATTTGTCAGCATATTACTTCATACGCTATCTGTCTCTCATATCCCCACCATTAGCCTTCTGTTGGGATTCACCGCTACAAATTAGAAAGAGCAGAGCTGAATAAGGGTGCCACCACAGCTGGATAAACCCCAAGTTGTCAGTAGAGAAGTAGCCTGAAGTAGGAATGCCGTGTATTAGACTGGTCTATTACACGTTCCATGTCCTGGATTTCCTGTAAAGAATTTGCTTTGGCAATGTATAGGAATTACAGCTCAAACTGCTCCTCAGCAATGCAATACCTGGCAAATACAGCCTTTTAGAACAAATAAAGTAATGCACATATATTCACACACACAGAATGGTGATTTTGGTTTTGTGTGAGGTTTCTGCTTCAAACACTCTCCTACTACCACCTTTAAAAAATGTACAAAATACATATTGTTCCAAATACCATATAAATAGCAAATGATTCTCAATAATTGTTTTCAGTGCTCTATAATTTTTTATTGACACTTAATAGGATTTAATTTCTCCTCATTATTTTTCATATACTTCAGAGGGGGAAAACGTGCATCTTGAAAAGTATTGCTGAATAAAGTCTAAAAAGTATTTTCAGTTTCTTTGTAATCTTCCAAATTTTTATGCACAAGATGATAGAAGGAGTCACAATTGCATGTCTTGAATAAGTAGGATGCAAAATAACTGCACCAAACACAGAGAGCTCACACGTACAATTTCAGAATTCAGAGGCTGGGCAAGAACTTATTTTCCCCCCATGTTGCCATGAACACATCTGTCAATTCTTTAATTTTTCCTGTTCTATCAGACACATTCTTCAATTTAATTCAGATTCTGATCACTGGAAGATTCCAGAGTATTTCTCTATCTGTACTTCCACTTCCTTTGATGGCATTTTTAATGATGCATTTATTCCATTTATTTTAATAATTAACACCAGAAACAATAACTTCAGTATTACTACTTCTGATAACTTGGTAGTCTGAATTTGTCTGAAAATCTGGTCTCCTCAAAAGCTATTATGATGGTGTGTGGGAAGATGCAGCAGTAAACATGTTTGCCACATTCAAATTCTTGATAAAAATAAAGCTGAATATAATGCTTTGCATCTTTTTGCTGTTTCTTATGCTGGTGGATGACTTTGATATGTAATGCAGTGATGCACCAAGAATATTTTTGGATGTGTTATTTACAGTCAGCTTTTTAAAAATAAAGATGGAATTGGAAAGTCCTCTACGTTGTTCCCCTATGATAAGGATCTATGTAAGTACCAGAATGATTTGTAGAGTACAGTTATATGTGTATCCCATGTTCCCAACTGTAGTGAAATAAATTTAAGACTATTTAAGCATGTTTGCCTTGAAGTGATGTGAAAACCCATGGCCGCATCTGGAATGTAGGTCATACTTTTTTCCTAGGAAAATATTTCATATATTTTTTCTTTTCAGGAGGAAAAAAGCCTTTGTGTCACAGAACAAGGCTTTGTAGCTTGTCAACAGCCAAATGTGACAATGGGAAGCCCAGTGATGGTTTCATCTCTGTGGAGGAAGCTGTATGCTGCATAAGCCTTACATGACTGCCTGCATAATATTCTGCTGAGATAAGACCAAACAATAAGAGAAGCCTGTAAGAGAAGCCTGTAAAATTTGTGACAAAAGCTGCTACTGATAGGAACTGTTCAGGTAACTTAATTGTCCTATCTCTTGACCTGGAAATACTGGACGTAGATAAGCTGTCACATCTCCAGATGCCCATAAGAAATGAACACCATTGTAGGGCCTTGACTATCCAGACAAACTAGTAGGCTACCTATGCAGAGAAAGTAAGTCACTCCATCCAGCACAAGCCTGCATGAAGTCAACATTCTGCTATTTTTCAGGTTTTTCTTAGTAGCAATACCTGAAAAATGCCAAGCAATTTCACTTCCAGTTAAATCTTTCTAGCAATAGTTACACACACATTTCCTAGTACAGCACATCTAGCCCTACAGTCTCTGTCCTGGAAAAGATTTATGCAAAAATGTTTTGTTATATATATACTATCAGCTGAAGAGTCAGCAGTGGTGGCACTATCTTGGATACTGCCTACTTTCTTGTAAATAAAGTTAGAACTTCTTCAGTTCAAGGAGCTTGCATTAGAGCTAACAAGTTAAACAAAAGTGTGGAAGCTGCCACTTCAGTGACAATCTCTGTATTTACTAGATGAGCTACAAATATGGGAGAGAACTGGTGTACGGTTTTAAAGTGTGTCCAATGGGAACATCTGCCTACCAGCAGCATGAATCACTGTATTTCTACTTATTTTATTACAATACTAAGCTTCTACACTACAATACTAAACTTCTACACGTGGGACATGTCTGATAAAAAAGAGATTTTGCTTTTGGGATATGCTTCATGATTACTAAAATACATCTTCATCATCCTGTTGTTCTTTCACAAACAAAACCATGTGTTACTGTTTTAAATCAAGTTTCTTTCTTTTAAGTCAACCTGTAAGCAACTGTGCTATTCTTGCTCTGATTTTGCCCTGAATGGGCAAATGAGCCTGAATGCCAAAAAGACCATTTCTGTGCTTATGGCAAGTGGATAGATTTACAGACAGTGACTGAGCTGTCTCCTGTCTCTAATTCAAAAGCAAGCAGTGTACTAACAGCAACAGTGGACAGTTAGAGAATGAAGGCAGGTGTACAGGGTATTGGCATCTAATTGAAGACAGGTAATGCAATATAAAGCAGTCTCAGTTTTAAAGACTTAAATGGTTACCCTATCCTTAATATGGACACTTTGTGGGAGTCAGTGGAAAATAATAACAATAACAATAATAATAAATCAGTAAATAAAGCAGATGAAGAGAAGAACAGGCTAATACATTTGCATGTTTGGTATACAGGACCTGAGCTGCTGTAAATGGCAGTAAATCACATGCAGTGTCTCAGAGTCAGTACTGCACATCAAACTAAACGTGAGATGGTAGCTATCATTCAGATTAGACGACATCTGCTGTGGGCACTGAGCACCTGAAAGGGAACCTGAAACAGGGGATGTGGGATGTTATGTTGATGAACATGAAAAATAGAAAAGCTGAAGCAACCTTGGGTTTCCAGGGCTGTTGCTTCTTCCCACTGGCTCTGAACACTGGGTAGTGTTCAATGGTATGGAAAGTTAGATGCTCAAGGACAGCTACTCGCTCACCTATGATTAAAAAAAACACAGTACTTTCTGCTTCTGACAGCTGATTTCAGACTGAAGGCTATATATTGTCCCCTTGATGCTGTATGTCCTTGAGTAAGGTTCGAAACTCGATTTTGTGTTTGTTTAAGTGGAAGCAGTGGACCACAAACACATGTGTCCTTTCCTTCAGCAAAGGAACGACAAAACCTTCATTAATCAAATACAATGAATGTCAAACACTGACTCTATTAACTCACAGTAAATAAGCTACATGATTACATTCATCTTGGAGGTCAAGCCCAAGGGGATTTGTCAGAGACCACTTAATAGCAGGTTACTCTTCTGCCCTGCCACACCATTTCCCCTCTCCAAATAAAGTGCAGAAAGAGATGGGCACAGGCCATGTGGTGTCCATACTGTACATCTGCTTTGCAGCACAAAGATGAGAGCAGTAACTATGGACATTTTCAGGTAACTGGATTAGATTGTTTAACAACAACAAAGTTGCCTGCAAGAATGAATAAAGCCTCTTTATCCATAAGAAGTTGCAAAGAGGAACTTTTGTTTTCTCTCCTGGCCTGGTCTGTCCCAAAAGCACAGGACTAGAGAAGATGCCCCTTTGCTGAGGTGTCTGCACAGCGGCTGTGCAGGAGACCACGAGATGACTCGGTGCCCTCACCACTGCCACCTGCAGAGCAGGTGGGAGGAAGGGCTGAGCAAGTCAACAGACCGAAGAAGAACCAGGGCATCAAATCCACGAGTAATTAATCTAATTTTAGTGAATTACCTTTGCAATATGCTCCTAGTTGGAGGCTTGAGGGATTAACAGAATTTATCCTCATATGAATAAATAATTTATTCCACACAAGTATAATGCATCCACACATGTTTACAGGAAAAGAAACACAAGAACATAGTAAAAACAACTGTAAGTTTTCCAAAACATTTTTACATACTTACTGATATAAACTCCTTTAATACATTTGCAAGTAACCTCACACGAAATGATATGCATATTCACAAATGCAATGAGTACATTTCTAACACTTAATTAGCACGGCAGAATTCCTGCACTCTCTGATAATTTATCTGTGAAAATTACGTTACAGATTTTGCAGCTGATATGAAGACATTACAGTAAAAACACCCAGTAAAAAATATGAACTAATTACATAATGAGCCTTGAGAAATCAAGTTCTCACTTGGTACGTCACTGGTGGTATATCAGATATCTACATCAGTGGTACCCAAGAGCACTAATCTGCTCTATAAACATTGGTGATTAAACTTAATAACTAGCTCTTAATTCTGCTGAACTGACTATCCAGGATTAGGTGTCTGCAGATGCCTCCAGTCCTTGGAATGTTTCATCTATGTCAAACCAGGGCAGGCAGCTCCCTACAGCACATATCTGTGTTTTAGAACTGTACCTCAAACTATCCATACTGTAAATCTTTCTTGCTCTTCCTTACATTATACACGTCTTTTAATGCTGTACCCTTTGTCCCAGCATATATTGGAGTACATTATTTTCTATTACTCAGACGGAAATCAGGGGAATCTCTGCTCACATGAATGTACTGCACACCTGAGATCTCAAGGTCTATCCCTACCTTAGCCAGTTGTGCACACCAGCAAAAAAGGCTCCATGGAGAAAAACACTTGTGACTGGAGATCCCACATATGCATTATGCCCATTTTGCAGCTTTTCAGTTCGGACTAGACCTGGTCTGACTCCATTGACCGAATGCTCATTTACAACTGCAACATACTATGAACATCTCTGGAGCAAATCTTCCAGCTTAGTTTCCTCCCAAAGGAAAGCAGCTGACATGTTTTGAGACAGTCCCATAATGCAAACCAAAGCACAGCGTGTAGGGACAGTTGGGAGACTTGCATCAAAAGTGCCCTCCTGATGCAAACCAAAAAGCGAATATAGACATAACCCTTGTGACAAAATCATGCTTATGCTAAAGGGTGAAATTCTCTTTCCTCCATCTCACCTTTCAGGAGAGCTGAGGAGTCACAGTGGCTCAGAAATTCAAATGTAATCACAAAACTTCTCCTACAAAGTGATAATATATCATTTTTATGTGAAGCTGTCTCTCCCACAAAACCTTGTGCAAAAAGTCACATGCTTTTGCTGAGTGGCCTTCCCAGATTTAGCTGTCCAAACAGACATAAAAACCTATACTAATCCCAGATGACATGAGACAAGGTTTCTAAAAATGTATGTTCTGCTTAACTGTTCACTTGTGATATATGCTTAACAGGAAAGAGGATTTTCTCTGTTAGTCATAACTAGTTTGTGGGTCACAGAATCACAGAATCACTAAGGTTGGAAAAGACCTGTAAGATCATCAAGTCCAACCACAAAAAAAAAAAAAAACAACCCAAAAAACAAAAAACCCCCCAAAAAACACCAAAAAAACCCACCACACACACCCCCACAAAAAAAAAAAGAAAAAACAAAAAAACCCCAACCACCCACAAACCACAAAACACACCACAACCCACACCAAAACAACCCACCCACACCAGACAACACCATGTCCATCAAGCCACATCCCACAATGCCAATGTCAAGGTCAAACAAATTTAGAATAGATCTCTGCATATGCTTTTGCCTCCTTACACTAATTACAATGCAGTTTACATCAGAGCAAAACCTGGAGGGCCTGCTAGAAACATCGGCAGATGCTTGGGTCTTTCAAGTAGACAAGCTTCATAGTTGCAGTTAGCTTACAGTCAGTGTGAAAAATGCTCAATGTTCTTTGCTCTTTGTGTTTGTGTCTGTGTTTTAATTTGATTTACTAGTCTTTTAAAACTAGAAATTATTTTTAAAATGAAAGATTCACACAACTGTCTGCAGCTACAAACTTAAGATCTTCTCTATGGGAGAACAAGGAAAACTATGAAAAAACAGTGAAAAACATGAAGTTCCTTGATATGAGTAGCATATGGATACTATTTTGCAAGAGGTACAGCAGTTTGTGACCAATTCTATGTGGATTAAGCTGTACAGACTACAGCTTCTAAATGAAATTATATGTAAATTTAAGGTGCTTTAAGTTACATAAAGTGACCACCGTAAGTACTTCATACAGTATGGGAATGGAAAGGACTCAGCGCTCTCATTCACCTTATATTAGTGTTCCCCAATATAATATGCTTATTATTCACCATCTAAGTTGCCTTCAAAGAAAATATGCATGCGGAAATAAACTATCTCTACACATCAGAAGGAAGGTGAATTGATAGAAGACAGCAATACCACGCCACTACCACAGAGCTCCAGCTCTGCCTAAGTCCTGGTCCTCTAGAACAATGTAGGAAATAACTCTGGGAGACCAGCCTGCAAAATACCTGGCAACAAGTATATCTTTGTAAGGACACACGTAATGCTTTACAGAGCAGTACAAATTTCCCCATATACAGATCTTCTTAATGCATGCTGTTCTGTAAGTGACACACACTTGTCTGTCCCCTTCTAGAAAGAATAATTGCTGTCACTTCACCCTTCTGCTTCACAGGTGCCAGTTATTTTTGTCTTCCAAATTATCTTATAAGACAGTACAATTAAGTTAAATGAATAGAAATTGTTCCTAATCTACACTAGATGCTACTGTGGCTGTTTTAAACCTAGAAAGAAGAGATTTTCTTCAAGTTTGTCTGTTTGTATTATGTTGGTCAGATGAGAGATGATTACTTTCCCCCTTGTTCATCTTGCCTCCCTTGTAATTACAAAGGCCATTTCCCAGACCTGTAGCTGCTCCAGCCTTTAGCTGCTTCCTGAGCATTCATATGATTATGGATTTCCATCTATAGCTGCTTGCCAGTAATACACCCACAAACATACCAACAAAAGAGAACCGTAAGACACCGAACAGAAAACTTACAGCAGAAGTAAATTAGGCAAAATTCAGAGGCCAATCTATCTCGGGAATTTCAACATAAATATATATATATATGTACATTTACTTCTTGCTTCTTCACCATCTGCAATACCCTCTTTACAATACTCTTCATTCAGACCATAGAAAAATCACATGCGTAGTTCTCAAGAACGCAAGCCTGAAGTTTGGGAAGGCAGAGTTACAACGGTATGTTGCCTTTGAATTTTGTTTCTTCTGCTGATACTGATAATAAATAGAATTACATAAAATTTGATGCCCAGCAGTCATGAACTGAAGAGGAAAAGCCTGTAATAGATGCTTCTGACACAGCACTATCAGATTTTGACATCAAAAGAAAAAGCCTGAAGTAAGGTTAATAAGACTACAAGTTCCATTGCATTTTTGCAGTAATTCTTGAAGAATATATTGCCTTTGAGACTCTTCAAAGAGCTGAGAAGACCAATGATATATTTGATCTTAAGTTTATTTCTCTGTTTGGATGTTTTCTTTCTGTCTCCTTTCACATTGATTAATGTGTTAGGTCAAACTCTTTTGGTTATTGCCACCTGTGGTATTTCTTCTGAGGTGAAATTAAACTTTTAAAATGTGCTTTATTATTTTGAAGTGTTTTCTTCCTCCCTTTCTTCTTTCCACTTTCTCAGTAAAATTAGGATTTCTTGGGGAAATGCTAAAACTTCCTTTAGACACATCTGCTGTGCTCTTTAAAAACAATTTTAAGTCCTATTCTAGAAAAGCACAGGGGAGAAAATGGAACTGGAGTGCAATAAGTGTAGCCTCACCACTGTTCAAAGTGGATAAGTCATCAGTATGATCTGTAGCGCAGATATTCTTGGAGTATTTTTGCCATTGCTCATTCTGTTCTATGAAATAAAAGGATAGGTATGGAAGCTAACTTTACGCTATGGGGCCAACATTTACAGAAAAATCGGAGTCTCTGCCAAAACTTAACTCATTGGTCAGTGCTGCAGATTGCCATAATCCAGGTCTCTAAACAGATTCTACAGCAACCCACAAGCAACTATTTCAGAAATACAGCAATAACATTCTGAACTTTACCTTCTCTTATTTCATCCCAATAAATTCCAAAAGAAAATGTCAAACAAGAAGAGGAAAAACAAGATGGGAGTGTGTTATCTAGCTAACATTCTTTCTCTGAATGCAGTTTCTCCATGGAGTCTCAGTCTTCAGCTTGAGTGCTTGTGTTATTTTCATAGATTATTATTTTTTAATGAGAAAAAGCCAAAGTACTACAGTCATGAAATGGGAGATCCCACTGTGGCAGGTGTTTATAAACAAAAATACCATTCTTGCACTAAAGGCTTTATGATGGTTCTCATTATTCAAATTCATTAAACAGTTAAACTTTACTACGCTTCTGGTTTTATAGAGCTTCTGACTCATCATTGTTCTCCTCACTTCTTGGCAATAATTTAAAGAGTAAAGTTTGACCCTTAATCACATGTGGGAAAATAAAGACCTGCACTGGACTGTCTGAGAATATTGTGTTACCAGAAGTTCAGAGACATGATCAGTGAGGGCTCAGCAGAAAGAATCACAGAATCGCAGAATCGTTAAGGTTGGAAAAGACCTTTGAGATCATCAAGTCCAACCATTAACACAACACCACCATGCCCACTAAACCATGTCCCACAATGCCTCGTCCACATCTTCCTTAAACACCTCCAGTGATGGTGACTCCACCACCTCCTTGGGCAGCCTCTTTCAATGCTTTGCCACTCCCTCAATAAAGAAATTTTTCCTAATATCCAGCCTAAATCCCCCCTGGTGCAACTTGAGGCCATTTTCTCTAGTTCTGTCGCTAGTCACTTGGGAGAAGAGACCAACACCCACCTCTCTGCAACCCCCTTTCAGGTAATTGTAGAGAGCGATAAGGTCTCCCCTCAGCCTCCTTTTCTGCAGACTGAACAACCCCAGTTCCTCAGCCACCCCTCATAAGACTTGCAACCCAGACCTTTCATCAGCTTTGTCGCCCTTCTCTGGACACGCTCCAGCACCTCTGTGTCCTTCTTGTAGTGAGGGGCCCAAAACTGAACATAGGATTCGAGGTGTGGCCTCACCAGAGCCGAGTACAGGGGCACGATCACCTCCCTGCTCCTGCTGGCCACACTATTTCTGATACAGGCCAGGATGCCATTGGCCTTCTTGGCCACCTGAGTACACGGCTGGCTCATATTCAGCTGGCTGTCAATCAACACCCCCAGGTCCTTTTCTGCCAGGCAGCTTTCCAGCCACTCGTCCCCAAGTCTGTAGCATTGCATGGGGTTGCTGTGACCCAAGTGCAGGACCCGGCACTTGGCCTTGTTGAACATCATACAATTGGCCTCGGCCCATCGATCCAGCTTTTCCAGATCCCTCTGCAGAGCCTTCCTACCCTCGAGCAGATCAACACTTCCACCCAACTTGGTGTCATCTGCAAACTTGCTGAGGGAGCACTCAATCCTCTCATCCAGATCATCAATAAATATATTAAACAAGACGAGCCCCAAAACAGACCAGGGGAACATCACTTGTGACCGGCTGCCAACTGGGTTCAACTCCATTCACCACAACTCTCTGGGCTCGACCATTGAGCCAGTTTTTTACTCAGCGAACTGCCTATAAAGAGAAGTCCAAGGACACATTCAATAAACCAAGAAATAGGTGGTCAAGAACAGGGCTGAAGTCAATACAGAGCAGAAGTAGCCATGAAGCAACATGACTGATCTGAGGATGTGGAAAAGTGAATGATGGAAAAGCAGGGACAGCATGGTCAATGCTGAGAGGGATCACAATCTGATGGAGGTAAGCACAGTCCATCTCAAAGTATGCAAGGTCCTTGATGACAACAGGACTATCATGAAAAAAGGTATCAGGTTACTGAACTGTCAGTAACTTTGGAACAGAATGAGGGAAAGACTGCAAAAGGACTTATGATACACCAAATCTATTTTGTCCGTACATCTAGCAGACTGGAGAAGTATTGAGCTGTCCCATCACGCCCAAAGGAATATTTATAGTATAGTGCCTATACATAATGAAATGATTTTTGTGGCAAGGTCACCAAAACAGAATGTGCTATGAACTGGAGATTTACATCTGTATATACAGGATTTTATAAGACAGCAAAATTCTTCACTCTGTTAGTCTTAATATTGATTTCAAATCCGTTTCACACCTACATTTTCAGAAGCCCTAGTAAGAGTTTATCTTCTACTTATAATTTGATTTACATAGCAAACATGTGGTAAAGATTACTGAAAAAGTTTCTTGCATTGATAGCCTTAGTGGAAATAATACCCAGGCAGCAAACCAGAATTTTACAATGCAGACTCACATAGATTATAGAATTTCTTTTAATGTACTTAACCAAAGTAAAGCTTGACAATACTGCTCTGCCAGAATAAAACGTTATCATATGAAAGCTGCCCATGTAGCTGAATAGATGGAAATCTTTCATACTAGTTAAATAATACATGCAGCTTCATGCAGAGCAATAAAGTGACTACCATCAGAATTTCATATTGACAATGGGGAAAAAAAGAAGTAATGGGCCTGATTTATTCCTGGTAAGATTTTATTATCTACAGTAAGGTTATACCTTGAAGTATAGTTTGGAGGCTTGGGCATGTCAGATTTATGCTGACTTCTGATTTCAGACTACTCATTGTAATTTCATGTACTCAGAAGGGCTGCCTAGTAAGTCCTGAGGTCCAATGGTTTGGAAAGTTTTAAGTAACACCAGGGACAATCAAGTCAGAGGGATCTCTGTATTTGGCTTGGTGATCACATAACACCGTTAGCCCTGTGCTCTGTATTAGATCAGGCAGTTCAGCTTAACTTTATTCACATGCAACTTTCACAAAAGTTGAGTGGGGAGACTCACTGCTGAAAGAGGCTTTGTGTCTGAATAAAATACTCTGTGAAAAAAAATGTACCTTCCTAACTTATTAAGCTAAGTGCCATACACAGAGTAATAAAATTATAATAAGATAACCCTCAGTGGACTAACTGGTGGGTGCCTACAAAAATTAAGCTAGATATTTCAGTCGGTACCTGACAGACTACCAGCCATTTCTGTCTTCCAAAGAAATGCTGAAAAAACTGAAAGGGAGAATTTCCCACAGGAAAAGTTTGTCTGCCTTTCTTATTGAGTGCTGTTTTGGGGTGTTTTGTTTGTTTGTTTGTTTTTGTTGGACTGCCACATGCCACTCCAGCTTCATGGAGTGTTTATTACCAAAGGCAAGAATTCAGACAAAAACAGTATGCCAAGGACAGCACCTGTAAGGATCAGGAACACTGGCATAATTTTTTCATGGGGAAAAAGGAAGATAATTTAGATTTCCTGCAGGGGTGAAGATAAAATTAGGGATCTCTGCTTCCAAGCAAGTAGTGAAGGAAGAACAATCACAGTATCTTGCATGCACATGGCTAGTAGTGTCTAGCTGCCTCTAAAAGAATAGGATGTACTGCAGCCGGGATTTGCAAGCACATTGGCATAGATCCTTTTTCTGATTTTTCCACAAAACAGAGACAATATAAAGTGGCATAACAAGCTCCTCTACAGTCTCTGTTATGTTAATGCTTGCATACTCCTCAATCCTTTTCTCTAAACTCTTGCCATCATGTACTAACTCCATCTCAGTGTCAGATACTTTGGATATGCGAGGAGTACACACAGTTCTGAAATAAGGTTTCTTTGGGCAACAGCTGTGTTACACACCTCCCTCTCCTAGTCTGATCACAGCTGTAAATGTGTTTGGGTAGAGAAGGATGTCTTAGTTCAAGGTTTGGCTCCTCTCCATTTCTGATTTAATCTGTACTATAGCTGTTCCTGTAGTTTCATCGTTTATCTTATCTTGTATTAATGAGTAAGCCAGTAACCATAAAAAGATATATAACAACAATGGAACAAGTAACATAAAACCCAATGTCATTTGGCTCCATGAAACTAAACAAAGCGTGATCTGACAGTTTGAAAGAATCACAGTAAAAGACAGCAAAGTCCTGTATCATCAACCGAAACATATCTGAATAATTTTAGAATTGTGTTGCATCTTAGCAGGTGAAGAGCTATTACACAGATTTATTGGTTCACATTTACCCCTGGTACAACTCAGTTAAAATAAATGGTGGAACAAAAGGAATAACTTTGGTCTATTATGTAGTAAACCGTTTTTATAGCTTTTCTGAGTGAATAAATAATGATAGATAGGTTTTGTTGTCTACTACAGCACTTATTTTGTGCATTGTACATTTGTATTCATAGCAAATACACTGAAAGTGTTTAAGAGAAAGCAATCATAAAAAGTTGCACGCTAAGTTATATATCCAGTGTGAAAATTAAAACAACTACAAACACACCCAAAAGGGATATAAACGTTCAGTCATGATCTTATGAGCAGAAGAAACAAGTCTACCAGTGTTTCTAAATTGTGGATCTGATCTCCTGCAGTGTTCCCACAGACTTATTCTGTGGGATTAAAGTGCTGAAGCTTAAGATATTACATTCTTGGACATCCACCCTCTTAGCAATTACTATCTCCACAGCAAGGACAGCAGAAACCACATACATAAAAAGCAATGGCTCTCTGGACACTGAAGTTCACAAGTTCAGTGCATTAGTTTAAATTACCCTCAGTCTGTTGGATTTAGTCGCAGGGTTTAACCAGTCCTCAGCAGGATGCTGAGGAGGACAGCATTCTCTTCTGCCTCTCCACCACATACCTGGTGGTGTCTCACAGCTTGGTGTATGGACACCTGGAAACAGTAATGTCCTTACTGCTGTAGCTTAATCCAGCACAGCCCATCCCTCTGAACCCTAAGCTATCTGAAAACTTCCCCAGGAAAGAATAAAGATTACTTTACAACACATTTATATTATTTTCTCACACAGTGCATACTGCTGAATTTTAATGGTCTCAGACATACTAAAAGCTTGAGCATCCAAATTTAGAGGGTCCGTGGAGCTTAGACAAGGTGTGAGACACCCTGAAGCATCCCTTGGACAGTAACATTTTTTAGAGATTAGATAAGGAATCCTAGTACAGGTCTGCTTTCTTTACCAAGGAATAAATCTTGCTCCCAAGAAACTAGTGGCAAAATTTTCTTTTACTGCAGGCCACTGGTATCTCACTCCAGTCGAACTCTCAACATGTTAGGAGAAACTGTATGTATTTTGATTTAAAGGTAAATCTTATACCCAGAGAAAGTAGTCTGGCCCACTGCTTTACTCCACCGTACAGAAGCCCACTCCTTGTGGCTCCACAAACAGTGAGGGAGACAGTAAAATAGTCTCTTTCACTACTACAGGAGGAAATTTATAAACACAGCTATGGTATGTTCATTGATGTAGTTTACCACAGGGTGCCCTACAGTATTGTGAAATCATGTGGCTTTTATTGCACAGGACAGATAAATACTTACTGTTAATATATGATTTCAGAAAGTAATAGTAATTAAGCTGGTAATGAAAATTAACGCAGAGCAATTCTCTTTTGCCACGGCTAAGAATTCAACCCCCTCCTGTTTTCAGTCTGAGGGAGGGAGGAATAGATTTTTTTTTTTAAGTGAATTTAATAGTTCATGGCAGCTGATTAGCACAAAGTCACACAATTTTATTAGTAGCACTGTATTTTGATATATAAACCCTTGCCCTCAGATAACCCCACATGCCTCTAAAAGCACTACTCCTTAAAAATACATATTGCACCCCCAGATAACAGAGATAAGGAAGGTGAGGGAGGGGTTACTGAAGGAGAGGGAACAGACAACGGAGGGGCTTCCAGCAAAACTTTTCTTTTTATTACTCACACACATATACAACCCACTCTGCTGCTGAATGACATTCTATTTTTCAGGCAGGTAACCTGCAGGTTAGACACACAGAAATACAGGTTATTATTATTTGAGCTGCAGTATACTCAGGAATGGACTTGCACCCTAGTGTGTTGACTGTATTACAAAGAGAATTTTAAAAAAAAATGTTTCTGTCCCAGTAGACCTTCACAGTCCCATAAAATTACAGAAAGGCCAAATCTTGATGGTAAGTTCAACCCAACTCTTTTCTGGTTTCACGTCACTCCAAATGTTTTATATTACACCCTTGGGTTCTCTGTAGTTTCTTTCAGTCACAAAAGCATTTGGCAATCACATTATGAACAGATCAGAAAAATTCAAAATGCAGAGCATAAATTACTTCAGACACTCTCAACCTTTAGACAGAGAAGCAAAAAGAGGGAAGGGAGCGGTAACATGAAAGTGAAATGGGCAACAAATAAAAAGTAGTAACCTTTACTTCCAAACTTTTGTCTGACATCCAAGTAAGAAGGGAAGCATCAGGGGGAATTTCGCAGGAAGTTCAACCTCCAAGAAATCAAATGGTAGCTGTGACAGGGAGGGAAAACATCATCTTAGGCAAAATTTGCCACCTTACCTATAGGTGCAAAGTATATGTCCAAGATCGGTTGGGGTGTTGCATATAAGCCCTTTTTTCCCTGACTCCTGGGGAACGGGAGCATGCTAAGCATGCCAGCTAAGTATGCTCTCCGTGCAACATGTTCCTGAGAGTTGCACAGGGGAAGGCAGAGAAAGTTCTCAAAGGTGAGACTGGGACGCAGAGGCAGAGATCATGAAAAATGGGATTTTCTTCCAAGAAAACAAAAATATGTCCAAAAGACAGCAACAATTACCACCAGTCCCAGACCCAGTCCCCAGGACTACATTGATGTAGGAAAATGATCTCTTCATTTTTTCAGTCGTGTGCCTGATCATTCAGATTCTTTATGTTTTCGATACAGCTGAGATCAGCCTATTGAAATTCCACCAGCCTTCACATTCATCCTCCTTAAGACTGATATTTATTAGCCCTGTTTGCTATTTAAAAAGCAGTGGCCCTCTTGAATCAGGAGTCCCATCTGGAGGGAAATCACAAAAATGTTCAGTAACAGATAGTTGTCACTAAGAGAAGAATTTTCAACCCAAATAGGCAGACAAGTGAAGAATAATTGCTCCCACAGACACAGAGGGATGAAGACTTGAATGCCATTGGAAAAAAGGTTTTGGAAAAACATGGGTCTTAGTGAGTCATGCTTTTCCCGTTAGAGCTCCATAACCAACAAAGCATGTCTTCTTTTTCTTTTAAGCAAGCAAACAAGCAAGCCCATTTTAACCACACTTTCTTTTAGGTAAATGCTCACTTAGAAGTTGTCATCTTATTCCATCCCCCAAGCCAGGTCCCTACATCCCATATTTGAGCAGTGAGAAGTACGAAAAAAGGCCACATTCTCTCCTCACCTCCCTTTTTTTCATTTATCTTATAATATCATCAAGGTACATTTCTCTAAGGAATGTCTAACAATATCTTTTGTATCTCTTAAACAAAAGTAGTAGAGTGACATATTTTTATTATAAGCATTATATAAACATATTATATTTATTATAGAGTTACAGGCGACATTGTCCATCACTAATACAGAAGAAAGAAAGATGTATGAATGTTGCCCTGTCTTGGCTACTTTTAATATCCGAATGCTGAACATGCTGCTAGAGGTGATCCAACTCACCTATGTTAGTGAAACAGAAATACTAAGAAAATTTCAAAACAAGCCCCAAGCCCAGAAAAGTAAAGCGTAAAAGTAAATTAAAGTAAAGAAAAGTAAAGTGTACTGGAGTCCTTCTCCTGTGGCGCTGGACGTGTCTGGAGCAGCAGTTACTTAACAGTCCTTTTTTGCATCATGGAGGGAAAGCCTTCAGAAGAGGATCACAAATGAAGGATAAATTTTTCCAACAACTGTAAACTAGAACCTAAAGACACGGCATAACAATATGTTGCTAAACTGTTCAGAAGGCTTGGCTTGCACACGAACAGCAAATCTGAGATTAGCAACATCCCCCTGGATTAGTTACGGAGATCACAGACGCAGAAGTTCAAACACAGAGATTTGAAAAGCAGGTCGGGGGATGTGGTGACATGGCACACCGAGATCAAGCCAGGGCCCTCAACTTTGGCCCACCTGGTCTGCAGGTACAGGCACCTTCTCTTAAAGTGGGGTGGTGGTATCAGGTCCCCTGAATCCAAACAGCAAAGGCAGAGTACACACACACACAGAGCAGATGTTTGGACAGTAATTTACAAATGACTGATGAGTGCCACTTGTGCTGTTACAAAGCCACTTTGTGATTGCTACACTTGCTGCTTTAGGTGCTCCACTTGACAGAGCACTGGCTGAGTTAAGAGGAGCAGCAATTATTCAGCCATCAGTGGGAAAAAGTGGAAAGGCAAGGAAAGAGCAGTGCAACTACTTTATAGAGGACACTAAGAGCTTGGGCAGGGGCCTTTGGGATTATTCTATGTTGGCCTTTTCAAGGACTACTGACAAATCCTTGTGTCACCAGCTTTCCTAACAGCAATAGGACATCATCTCACCAATGTTTGCACAGTTATAGAGTAGGCTAAGCTTCAGTATGTGCTAACAATCAGGACCAATCTATACAGATGTCACACACTCGATTGCTTCAGCAATCAGCTGATAATTTGTCAAATGGGACCCAAGCAGTGAGTTCAGCCTGGCAATAAGGATACTCAAACCAAACCACTGCCAAAAGGGTAAGGTCTCACTTCCCATCTCTCCTTTCCTGCTCCTCCCACCCCCTATCCCACACCCAGCCCTGTGACTCCTCCTTTCCTTGTACTGGGTCTATTTACCTTCCCTTTGCTGGGTGAATTTCCTATCAGGTCAGGGGAACGAAGCATTTCAAGAAGAGGCTGGACAGGCACCAGAGCTGGCCCCAGGTATAGAACAGAACTGTGTGACCAGAAGAACCAGGGCAGATGATGGAAAGAAGCGGAATAACGTCTCCTCTTGGTGGTGGTGGTGAGCTGTTAGATCAGTTCAAGGTGTATTTCCTTTCACCCCTTCAAATACACTCTCATTACAATGTAAAGGCATGACTTCTCTTGCTGTGCTGACCCTGGAAATGCTTGACGGCTCCAGAGCAGGCGATGCCCATGCACAGGTGGCAGGGTGTTAAGCAGGTGGAAAAAAGGCAGGAGAGGGCTAGTAATCCGTGTATCCAGGCATGGATTTAACATGCATTATAAAGAAAGGTACCCTAACTCTAGCAGGGGCTAGAGATATGTGCAGAGCCAATGTGAACAATTCACACTCAGATGCACAGTTGACTGATCAAGAAGCGCAGGGAAGAGAGGAAAATGTAGGGGGAAATAGCAAAGAGAAAAGCATTACAAAATCATACATATATGCAAAGGAGGAAAGTGAAAAGTACATCTGAAAACTAACCTCTATGCACCACGAATTTTCTCTCACTAAGGTAAAATTTCAGGTGCTGATGCCTTACCCTTCTTCCCCTTCTCCTCATGCCAGCACCAGCTAACGTGTAGCAGTGTGACGAGTCTGATCAATGACAGATCCAGCTGAAAACTAAGCCCATCTCCATCTTACTTTTCAGCTGGACTCCCTGAATCTAACTGGCCACGCGGTTGCATGATCAGCAATGGTATTAACACAGTGGCAGCCTGTACTTAGATGAATTCAAAGCACCCATCAGCCTGCTACACAATACAACCCTGCAACACATTCACAGCACAAACAGCATCCATCCCAGGACTCTGCAAGGCAGCTGGCAGTTATGCAGTAGTGGCTGTCTGCCTTGGTCCCAGTCACTGTTGTCTCATTAGCAGATAAGGAGAAAGTTGGATTAAATGCTTCGCTTTTCAATTTCCTTATGAGCATACTGTTCTAATTAGGAAACTGAAGTCAGAGAACAAAACGGAAAGTGGTACACAGGCACAGTGTGCTTACACAGCTATCCACCCTAGGAAATAAGGAGAAAACTGATGTCCTCTAGAGCCTCATCATCTTCTATTACCTACATGTCAATAACTGAATCCCTGTTAAGGCTACAGAGACTTGGAATAAGCAAGGCGAGGAGAAAAAAAAAGAAAAAAGTGTGCAAATATAAAGGGCTAACATTTCACTGGTTTTGTGAAACTGGTCGTAAACAAATAACTTTTAAAAGACTTACTGGATTCTTTAATGACTAGAATTAAGGGAGGTATTGTTCCTGCAGAGGGTATTTTGAGGCGGTAGTTATGGTGCATGGTGTGAACCACTGGCCCAGAACCATGGACCAAAGGACACCGTCTCCCTTCACGTAAAACACAACTTCAGCATCTGGTTTCTGATGGAAGCTCATTTACAGCGTGGCAGCTCTGATGTCAAAATCGTAACATTAACAGGTAGCAAGCCATTAAAACGTGGAATTAAGATGAATAAGGCTGATATCCAAGGATTATCTCTCAGATTAAATACAAGGGAGAAAAATTCATGTTTCAGTAATTACTATAACATTGTATGGATAGCTTCCCTCAGGTAATTACATACATTCTGAACCAAATAATGGCTTGATGTGGCTGATGACAGCAAAGCTGAACACGGTCTTCCTTGCCTAAGCAATAATGGTTCTGTTCACATAGTTGGCACTTCTGAAGGGAAAATGAATTCTGGCAACCAGACCTATTTTCCTTAACAGATGTTTCAAAATATGTTAATGAGGTGTGGGTTTCCTGGGCTGTCAGCTGGAATTCACTAACCAGCAAACAAAACAAAATGGATCTGACGCAATCCATCTTTTCCCTTTAAACCTTTAAAGCTTACATTAAATTTTATATTAATTTTACAAAACACTATTTGCAATAAATTATGTAATAGTACATCTACCTCTGCTAACACAATTTACTCTCAACCTTTCCTTCATTAATTTATAACTGTGTGTGACAGACGTCATGTCTATTTGCAGGGTTTCAGAGTGGCTCTGGCATCTGGAACACTATCACATCCCCCCAAATGAAAAAAAAAAATCAGAAAAAACACATTTTTTGTGACATGTTAAATCAACCTCCATGGTTTGAAAAAATGCAACAGATTTTTAGACAGCAAAGAAAATTCACACTGAACTCAAATCTTAAGTAATTTCTTAAACACAGCTTTATCTTCACACTGATGAAAGCTGTACTAATGAAGGACCAGCTAGAATTACATGTCTAGCAGAGAGAAGAAAGAGAATGACTCTCTTAATTAAAAGCTGAATCACGTTTAAATTTTCCACTTACAGTAGTTGCCAAACTCTTCTTTCCTGTATCTTTCTAGAATAACTCTCATGTACATCTCAGGATAAAGGAACAAACTATATCATCACAGTGTACCATATGAAATGTTCACATACCCACCAAGAGTAAACAGATGAGGAACACATCAAAACCTTCAACTTCCAGCATTGCTACTCATGTAAACGATAAATTTCTGTGTCTGACATTGTATGTTGGGCAACAAGATTGGCCTTCGGTTAGTAGGTAAAAAAAACCTACACTGAATTTTGACAAAACAGAAAGAAGAGCACTAGTCATTTTTAGCCAATGATGTGCATTGTTAGAAAGCCAGTAACACTGGTAGCTGTATCAATAACATTGTCACTGGCAGAACTCATAGCTTTGCCAGTTATTAGGGCTACCTGCCAATTCTTCTTATGAAGCCCTGAAAAGAAGGGAAAATAAACAACTGGGTTGACATTTTCTGACAGTCTGCAGGTGGATTTCCCATACACAATCACACCACCCAATTTCAGACACAACTGTTTAGGCATTTCCATGAAGGAGGTTAGAGAAAAACCCATTAGTCTGCAATTTCAGAAAATTCAGGTGATCATTCCCTGAGAAAATGTAGCATCTCATGCACTGGAAGAGTAACTTGAAATCTGGAAGATTGCTGGGTGAGCTTTTGTGTCAGAAATATGCTCCTTACTCTTATGCAAATCCTCCCAAAGTTGGCTAAACTATGAAAACATGAACTACTGCTATGAAAAACACTTACGCACTTATGGGAGGTTTCTCAGAGCTGGCTGAAATGCTTGGACCTTCTGTTCTTGCTGAGGAAGCTCCATCCTTTCTCTGTTCCTGTCTATGACTGGACTTATCACCTGGTGTATCAACTGCCCTGCAGGACTCAGACTGCTCCAACAGGGAGAGAGGGCGATAAACCTCCTTCATCCCTCCAAGCTGCAGCAGTACAGGACAGTGTAATGGAGGACACTAAGTCTGCCTTCCCTTCACCATCACCTAGCACAGAGGAGGAAGCTGCTGGACCTAAATACAGGGGAAAGAACCAAATTTAACGTAGTTATAGGTTTATTTGGGTCCCATTGTAAAAGTTACTTGTGCTTTTCATCACAATCTCTCTGGTACTTTTTTTTTATGTGCTTATGAGTGGCTATGAAGTGCTACTGTTCCTGTATTGCAAATAAAATACTGAGTATTAGAGATTCAAAGCAGCACCCCCAAAATGCCAGTTGTGTTGCAGAGCAGAAACTTAATCCAAGTTTCTGATTTTTCTCCTTCTCTGCTAGCCTAGTGAGAGGTTGGGTAGAAGTCTTGCAAAAAGAGTAGAACAAATATCTCCTATAGTGTTTGTCTAGTTAATTCCCACCTGCAAAGTGGAAATATGTTCTTTTTCCTTAGGGACCATTGTGAAGATAAATCCATTGAAGACTTTGAAGTGACCAGACAGAAACTATAAAAATAAGTAAACCAGTAACTTCTAACAGACATGTTAGTACTAGTGTGGCTATGACTTCTGAGTAGTAAGGTTTATTTATATAACAAAAAGAACTATTTTGCTTTTATTTTGGTTTTTTTTTTAACTGACTATATAAAAGCAAGTTTATGTGCACATGCACACCTAAAGAGAAAGAGATGGGGATAACCTATACCAAAATTTTAGATATAATAGAAATCAAAAGTTTTATGTCAGGCTGGTAGTTTCCCCGAGTCTCCCATTAAATAACTCCCTCCAGTACCCACAGAGTTAGAGGTGCCCTTATTATGGAGAATTTGAAAGACAATGGAAAAACAGATAACGTGTTTTGCCTCTGCTGCTTATGTAAAAGACAATAAAACGCAGTTTCATTGTCACAAGCAAAACACTATAGCCATTTATTGCTGAGGCATTGACCTGGAACAAGTGAGTAGCCAAGCTTATGTCTTAAGTTTGATATGTCCAATATATAATGGCTAACTGTAAAATACACTGATATATGCCTCATAAGCAGAACTTCATATTTATTTTCCTTGAGTGGTTCAAACAGAATTATGTTTTGTCCTATTGCTAATGGCAGAGCTTATATATAGGAACAGTTGTTTTTACACCAGTCTTTGCTAAGTGTTCATACCTAGCAGCCACTCTCTTCTTCAGGCTATGTAAAGTTGTTAATCTTGTTCCAGTTTTGGATAGATAATTTTCAACACACAAGCCCTTGAACAGGCACAAGACATCACCCATGATGACATTAAAGCATCAGGAGCATCGGGAAACTGAACAAGCATGCATTTCAATTCCATCATGTATAGCAGTGGTCTTTCTAAGGCAAGAAAGTTCTTAGAGAAAGTGTCTCACATTTCTGCAGAAAAAAACCCGCTCTTTTTGGACCTACTAGTCCACTGCCTCCTACAGTCACGTAATATTTATGTTGAGCAGGACTTCAAAGCCTTCCTGAAGAAACCAAAAGCAAACTGGGTTTCATCACCTCCTTAAACAATAGCCCATTCACTTACAGAACTTACTGTTACAGAAAACAGCAAATATACAAGAAAAACCTCCGAACTTGAGAACTTTCAATAGTTTACCATCACAAAACAATCAACAGCAGGACTTGCTTCTGCTCTGAAATCAAGAAACATTGAAGGCATTAATAATTTACACTGGTGTCATCTTTCATTTGCTATCCCCATCCATATTTTATACATTCATCAACCCTGTTTCACTACAGTGGCAGCTGTATGTTCATGAAAACACTGGAATGAGCTGACACTGTGGTTCAAAGGAGCTTCTTTTTACAGGTGTTTTACTACCACTCGGGTGTTTCACTTATACTCATGTGCTCATCTCCTCAGTATTTTGAGTCTTGCAGTCAAAATATTTACTTTCACATCCACTCACCCCTGTCTTTCCCAGCCGCACCCTTTTCTTGGCCATTTTACCAATAGGTCATTAAAAAACACCTCTGAAATTTCTTGCATTTGATGGTCTGTGATATTTGAAAGACTACTGCCAACTTGCTCCACGCAACTGTAGCTATCACAGAGCTGCCTCAGCGCAGAGTGAGAATTAAATCCATCTTATTTAGAAAAAAGGCCTGATTTCCATCACTAGCACCACATCAGAAACAAGCAGCCCAAATCCAGTTTTGTTGATTTACTTACAATGAACCATAAAACAGTCACTACCTTGGACCTGATTTTAGACAAAGGATCTGCCTGCCGCTGCACCTCTTTAGCCTTTCTGTATGTTGCCAGTGGACCCTGCTGTGCAAAGCAGCGCTCTTGAGTTCCCTGTATCCTGAGGGCTGTCAAAGAGATGTAGTTTTCGTTACTCTTTATTCAGCTGAAAGTGAGATGTGATCCCTGTATTAGCATACTGCCACTGCACACAGGCTTCCTGCACAACTAAGAGCACTGGCTTGTACTCCGATAACATCTGCCAGAGGCAGTGTCATCTTACTGGAAATTTCCAGATACTTGCCAGGGACCAACTCCAGTGCCAGAATTTCCTTTCTAGCATATAAAATTTGGGAACAGCCATAGCAGTCAGCATCTGGTCCACAGGGCTGGCTACTCAGTGGCTTTATGTTATAATACAGCACTATCATTCTCATTTTCCTAAAGGATGAACCTCCCGGCTCCATGCTTTACCAAGCTTCTAAAAATTCACTCCCTTCTCCGACATGAATTTTGATTTTTCTGTCAGTTCTCAGGGACGTGTCTCACACCTGTTCAGACTTCCTTTCATTCAGCAGTAGATATGATCTCATATTGCTTGTCTTGTATAGAGCGCCATGCAAGTGCACGCATCCAGATTTTAATACCACAAGTCAAACAAGCATAATTCTCGTATACTCATTATTTCCTATAGCAAACAAATTGACACCATCCCTATGCCATAGCTGAATTTGGCAAAGGATTTAACCATGGCAGCACGGTTGATTTGGAGACCTCTCCTGGAATCTTCCTGAAAGCGAATGCTTAAAACACGATTTTCAATTACTTATTTTGTTGTTCTCATTCACAACTCTGTTAAAGGCTTTCTTGTATGTGACTGTAAATATTAAACCAAGTTCAGTCAGCACAGCACATTTATTTCTGATTTCTTCTGTGGATCGTAACAACCAGCTTTTCATACAGAAAGAATAGTGTTCACAGGCACATGTTTTATTTAAATTGCTACTTTATTCCTTACACCTTTATGCAGAACAGAAAGAGAAAATTGGAAGCTCAGTTTCCTATCGTAGGCACTTTAGGCCAAGAGGAAACTCCTATACAAAGAGAAAGGAGAGCAAACTTTCAGTCTTTCTTTTAGGGTATGATTCTTCACGTTCACAATAAGAACTGACTGAGGTATGATCTACTAGTGATTTTCAATTATAAGCTGCTTTGCTTTTTTTTTCAAATTTAAGTAAATATTTAGAGTTTCAAATAACTTGAGTCAAAAATATATATTAAAAACCCCCCAAACATATGCTGCTAACACTTTCCAACAGTGCATTAAATAATAAGATTAACATCTGACACATTACCTTATCTTCTTCCCAGTGCAGGGAGGTGCCCAGTTTAGAAACAGTTTTTCTCTCTTTGTTTATAATTTATTAAGAACAGAATTCACTGTTTATTCATTAGGAAAAGTGCTGTCAAAGACATGTGCCCATGTCTGGAGACAGGTATGGTAAGATTATGATCGTTCTCATTTCCTAAGAAAGCTCAGTTGAGAACAGTTTTCTCCAAAATTCTGTCTCATCCAGCTATGCTTTACTGATATTGTGGAACAATGTTAACCAGGAGATGTTGGAAACTGGTACAAGAAGTAATAAAAAAAATCCTTGGTCTTAAACAAAGATTTTAAAAAATGCCTGCACATTCCCATTCATTACAAGCAAACACAGAAACAAGGAAATAAAAATAATGTAAAGGAACTTCAATAAACGTTTTTCTGTTTGGTTGTACATTAAACTAAAAATGGTAACTAATACTCTGTCCATCCGTTGTTTTCAAAACATTTGGATGGCCCTTGGATTTGTTTGAGAAAGAGCAGGTTATCTACTCTGATTTAAAAAGAACGAGAAACTGCATCACAGAAGGAACAGTACTTTTGAGACAGGTTCTCGCCCTAGGATTGAGCATCCCAGATGCTTCCAGGGTATCATTGCAAGAGGAAACGACTACAGTTTGAATTTGATTTCAAATTCTCAGCAAAGTCTAGTAGAAAGCAGAGACACTTTTGATTTGCACTTGGCATAGCGCGTATCATTGAGGAATCATATTAAAGCACCATATGTTATTTATTGATTTTCGAGAGTTCATATTTCTGTGCTATTCTGAATTGCAATACTGAATTATATAATGAATTGCTACAAAGTAGCCAAAAGAGGATATCATCTAATCAGATCACTTGCTAGCTATATATGCTTAATGAAAAGAACAAGGGAAAAACCGTTTTTTTAGTGATACTACACAAAAGAGAGACTAATTCCTGAAGAGAGTTTTCTTAATTAAATTTATTCTGCAGATACATTTTTCCTAAACTGAAGTGCCACATATATGGATAGTGAAAATTAAAATTGTTGTTTTTCAGATATGAATTAATTTATATATGGCTTTCTGGTTGCCCAGCACCTAATTAAGCACCCTCAATTCACAACTTGCCTGATTCAGCATCCTCAACCTTTTATTGATTAAAAGGTCCCAGCAAAATTCTCATTGCTCAGTCTATTCTTCTACAGCGTCTTATTGTTATTCTTGGTGGAGATGTTTCGCTGAACCCAGCAGGATGAAAAGTAACCATAAGAAAGGCACATTTAAGGAACGTTGCCTCCTGCCATGAACGGTGTGGTAGTAGGATTGTTTAAGAATTGAGAAGTTATTATCAGGGCTTGAAATGAAAGGGAAGAAATGGACAACTGGTTTTGACCAGAGTGCAGCAGAGGAACTCCAAGTCCTTATTCTTCTAGTGGTGAGAATTACCTGTCATCTGACTGAACACTTTACATATTCATTCAGTCATGCCCATTAGGCTGCTGGCGCCGCACTATGCAAGAGCTTTCATTGTCCTTTCCAAGCCCAGATATGTCCTAGTTCCACGAACACCTTGCCAGTCAGGGCATTGTCCTGAACTATTAACAAAACTGACCCAATTCCACAGTTCTTGTTCTCTGAAGTACTCTCATTGACTTTGTTACAGCATTTAGGCCTTGACCCTTCCACTGTACACAAGCAATGAAAACAGTATGGATTCAGTTGAGATGAAAGGGGAAAAATCCTGTGAGATAAAGTGACATGAAGGCTTCTGTCCAGTGCAGGAATTATTAATAAGCAACAAGCTGAATGCATGAATTCTAAGTCTTTGAAAGATACACAAACACACACACATGCTGATAAACTATAAAAACCCTACTCTGTAATCTTAACTCAGTTTTGAGCCTATAACAATCTGTACTTTTCAAGGGTACATTTTATTTTTTGGAACACCTACATATGTAGATTCAAATATGAAAAAATATTACGTTCTAAATACATACATTCAGCAAGGAAGTCAGCAGTGACAATGCTCTCAGCAAGAAGGCAACACAGTGATTGCACTGTGAATGTATCTGTCATCCTGACATCTAGCTTTGCTTAATTACTTGGATAATATCTTTATGGGACAGTTTAGAAATACCCCATTTCATCCAAACTGACATTTTCTCAGAGTGAGCCTGTGTCATTATTATATGAGAAATATAATAAAAACACAGCATTAGAAGCCTTGCTTCACAGAGGAAGTTACTTGTGGTATAGTTTCATTACATCTCACAGTCTGTATTAATTCAAGTGACTGGCACTCCGGTCTAACCATCTTAAGTTATTTATGTCTAGAGTAAGAAGAGACATACTCGGAAGCTATACCCAAATGGCTGTATTTTGATTTGGACTGACCAGTAAGCAGAATTTCTGTTCAGCAACAACCCACAGTTTTGAGATAAAAGCCAAACCCACACCATTTTACTGGAAAGAAGAGCTGCAATAGTTTGCTTCAGAAACACCAAGGCTTTGCCCGAATCTGGAGGCAAACATGCAAATAGCACCATGAGCAAGGGAAGTAACATCATTTAAACACTTCCAAGTTTCAAAATGCCTTGATCTGAAAGGCATGTGAGGTTTCATGGATATAGGCATGACAGGGTAATCTAAACCATTTTAGCTGGCCTATTCCTAATAGAAAACTGAGACCTGGAGATCAGGACTCTCTGAATAAGCAGTTAAAATTCACTATAAACATAACCGGAATCTGAGTTTCAGAACAGAGGGAGAAATCTGTTTGACCTTATGTCTTTCCCCAATAATATATTTACAAGCTGTTTTAGCTTGCACACATGAGTGCATAGCTTATGAGTAGGAAAAAAAAATACAGTTTTAGAAAGAAGGCAGGTTGTTCTATGCTTAATTCTTTTAGTTACATGACACAAAGTCAGACTTAACTCCTGGACTTTGAAGGAAATATTTACACAAATCCTCTTAAAAGTGGAATTTGATACTCCATTACATTTAAGATTATTCCAAGAAGCATATGAATGGGTATGTTTATTAAGACACAATCTATCATCAGAGATATTGTATACACTGTTTTTCTAAGAATAGGGGAAAATAGCAATAACTCAAGTACTAAGCATGTTAAATTAGATAGATTAAGATTTTTTCAAATACTTCAAAAATGTAAACATCGATAAATACTTATGAAGTGCTGTACCCATTTAGGCCAAATTCCTTCTTGTAGGGAGGGGCCCAAAGCTGAGCACAGTATTCGAGGTGCGGCCTCACCAGCGCTGAGTACAGGGGCACGATCACCTCCCTACTCCTGCTGGCCACACTGTTTCTGATACAGGCCAGGATGCCGTTGGCCTTCTTGGCCACCTGGGCACACTGCTGGCTCATATTCAGCCGGCTGTCGATCAACACCCCCAGGTCCTTTTCTGCGGGGCAGCTTTCCAGCCACTCGTCCCCAAGTCTGTAGCATTGCATGGGGTTGTTGACTCAAACCATTTGAGTCAGGCGAGCAGTACTGTTTCCTCAATAGCAGTGTTTATACAAGTACTGCTTTAGAATCATGATTCCCAAAGGGATTTCACAAGCAGAGCTTTCTTGCAGGTCATGATTAGCTTCTGCAGGGCTGTGAAATCTTTGATTTTTACTTCTATAAAAGGCAAAATAACTGTTAGTATTGATGACGACAAAATGCTCTGCAAGCAGCTATGGTTTAATACCTTCAGAGTGTTATGATCTTTTATATGGATCCGTGTTTGGGATTCTTACACTGCAGCTGTGCGAAGTCCCCAGAGCCTAGAGAACCGCTACTGCTTCCAAACCAGAGCCAGGGTGAGACCTGCACTTGGCCCTGACAAATGCTTCAGCCAGAGGTGGGCTCATCCCAGAGCTCAGTCCTCAAGCTCTGCCTCTGATGAAGTTATGAGTCAAGAGATTCACTGGGTGATCCTCCCTGAGGTATTGTGCTCCTTTCACTTCTCTCATTTACCATATGGTATTGGAACTCACAAGGGCTCTGGTTTATCTTACCGGTTTAAGCATACCCCCTCTGTTTTTCTATTTTGCATACTCTTCACTAGGTTGCATCCAGTTTTTACTCTGGAATCCTTATACTGTCCCACAACTCTACCAGGAGAGGGTTCTCCCTATCAGCCCACTCATTAACACCTTCCACTCGTCTAGGAAACAGAAAACGTCTACTACTGCATGTAGAAAAAACATCAACTTTGGAGGTTTCTGTTGAACCTCACAATCCTTGTGCAATGAATCCCAAGGAGAAAGCTGGGAGTGGTTTGCAAAATCCTCAACAGCAGAGATGCCACTGCTGGAACTCACAACACTCTTGGCATGAGGAGCCCCAAGTACAGCCTGCAGTCCTGATCCCCCGGCCAGACCTACAAGAGTCTACAAATATCTCCTCTGTGATGACAATCTCACCACAGCAGCTACCATGTAACTCAAAGGAGCTCCAGGAGGACACTTTTGTCAGCCCATTCCTCTGAATGGGAATACCTTTAGTAAAAACAGGTGGGAAATCACATCTTGGACTGTACGTGAATCCACCAACATTAAGCTTTGCAGTCAGTGCCACAGAGCACTGGAGAGTAATACAGCAACCTGTTGGGAGGAAGGGAGAGAAAACAGGTGACATTTACTTCATGTTTTCTCTAAAAATCAGCCATAAAACCCAGGGCTATTAAACTCCACAGAGAGATACATAGCTTTATGAAGTCCCAGTAACAGTTGAGTCTTTAAGGCAGGAAGGATGTAAACTGACCTCCTGGGTAATATTACTGGCATTACTTTTGCTCATATTAGAGGTTGAGTGAATCTCAGGGAAACCTCTAAAGCCCCCTAATTTTCTTCCAACCTTACACTGTCCCTGTTACTTTCATAAAGTTACACATTCTAGCTACCACCATGCAGAGCTTGAAGGGGGGCACTCAGGAGGTTACCAATACCATCTCCTAACTATCCAGAAAATAAACGATGTGGGGTGTTGGAGGGCACTTCTAAACTGGAACTGGGCTAAGAGTAAAGTGTGCTGAAAACTGAGCACTTGGGTATGTTTGAGCAAAAGGTTTGCAACTCCAGTGATTCCACTGTACCGAAAGGTTTGGGAAGGAAGTCAAATCCATGGAAGGAGGATTAATGCGTTGAGTAATTTGCTGAGTCAAGTAATCATTCGTGCAGCATTCACTTCAGATCCTTGTCTTGTTGTACAGACAGTTACAGTAGCACAACTGCAGATCTAGTCTCACTGAGTGAAAGCTGAAGTGGATGTTAATGTAGCAGGTCTGGGGATTGTTCCTCTGTAGACCAGAAGTCTGGCATGCTTCTTTATAATTGCAAAACATTAGCCCTAAACCTGTAGTATCTGATTCACAGAAGTAATCATGAAAAGATAAAAATTTTAATAAGATACTAAAGATACGAATTTCCAATGATGATGCAATTATTTGTTTCAAAAATTGAGATGTTTGGTAAAGAAAGGTCATTACCATAGATAAAATACAAGAGCAGAAGTTAAACGATCTGTGATACATACAAAGATCCTACTGTTTTCGATACAAGAAGTAAAGCTACACTCTCCACTTCTAAGTCTGTCACCATGGAATTTGCTTTGACCAATTCAGCAAAAGGACTTCAGTGAAAACAATAACAATTAATGATGGGGAGTTGCCATATGACTGGAAGCAAAGCCTGAAAGACCACGCTTACTAAGCATTAATCAAATCTGCTAGAGCATGCTCTGAAACAGAGCTGCCATCTGCCACTTAAGGACAACAGTAAGAAAGCAGAAACTATTTTTTTCAAAAGATTTCCCAAGACACACACAGGTAGGAGAGACAGGGAAAGTAAACGAAACCTGATGAAGTGCTGACACAAGACAGCCAAAGACCTGATGCAGTGATGAACACCAAGCCGACCACAGAACAACAGAACGTGACCTTTGGGCTTTGCTTCCCGTCCAGCTCTTTGAGGAAGCTACAGGGCAGTACCGCACTTGAGTGAGTGCAGTATCTGCACAGCACTTCAGAGAATTCCTGATTCCCTGGTTCATAAATCTTCAGGAGTCCAGCACTATAATATTGATTTCTCATCACTGTTTTAATTCTGCTACTTGTCTTCTTTCTTCTGAACTCTGAAAAATCATAAGCATCTTCAACTGCAACCACTCCAAAGACTTCTGTGAGAGGTTGAAGGTAAAGGAGAAAGGAGTTGAAAACATCAGGCATAAAAAGTATCTGCCACAAAACTGACAGTTTGAGACAGTGAACATCATTTAACAAAAAAAAAGATGCAGGATCAGATGGAGTATAATTTAAAAATCTTTCTGTGACAACTGTCCTAATACTACAAAAATATGGGGATTTATGAAGATGATCCTGCTCAGTAACACCTTTGAGACAGAGGTATGACTAGACACATGAAGGCACTCATTATTTCTCTTCTGTATTTACCTCTTATGTCCCATTTGCATTGCTCTGGGTCATAGGATATTAGGGTACGAGAATGGCTGAAGTGCCAGGGCCTTTCTGAAGATGCTACGTATCCCATCCAAATCAGCACTTGAGCCTAAGTCTGTTTTTTCAACCTTGTGCATTTAAGAAAATAGCTATAGAATTCCTTTTTAAATTCTGTTTAGGTTTCTGGTTCTGCACATCTAGGATACAGGTAAAATTGTGCCTTTCTGTCCTGTCAACAGGCTGTAAAATGTATGCGTGCATTTTTGTAACTATCAGAATCCTTTAAAATTGCACTGGCGAGTTGTTGCATGCAAAACCAGGTGGGGGCCATATAAATTGAAGAGGGTATTGAAAAAATGAAGCTATTAGATGATATGGTTGTGTCAGACAGAAATAGGACTGTATTCTTCCTTCACTTAAATGTCAGCCTACTAAAATCAATGGATACAAAGACAAAACTAAAGCATAACACATCCCACTATGTACGCTCCTTATTGCAAACTCATTTGTATATGTGACATAAATAAAGGACCTTGTTGCCAAAAGCCTGTCCATCTTTCTGACTTCATTAGAGATCTAATAAAAGACATTAACCCTGCTTGGGTTAAGCCTTGCATCACTCATCTGTGCCACACTGCAAGTACACCTCATTTGCTTGAGCAGAACGCATGATGCTTAAAGGCCAAAAACACCAGCCACCCCAAATTTAAACATTTAGGTACGCTAAAAACCAGATAACGATCATGAGTACATTCATCCATGGAGAAAGCCCCCACACATCCTGGGCTCAAAGACAGGAAACATCTCTGAGGACTTGCCACTGCCCAGCCAGTGCAAGGAGAGGAGCACCAGGTGACAGGGAGTATTATGGATTCCTGTAACAGTTGAGCAGTTCAGAGGACAGCTCAGAAGGACCTGTAGAACCAACGCAGATAACTTTTACACCTAGCACTCTGTTTTGCTATCTTGCTTTAATCTGCAAATAATGGAGAGACAGCAAGCCTCAGGCTGCTGCAGAAACATGAATCCATTGGCTGGACATTCAGTCCCAGCTGATGAAGTGCTACATCACGCACAGCACACGCTCTCTTTTGCCTCGAGGGGTATCAGAAAGGACACGGGAAGAGAACTTGAGTAACTGTGGGAGTGAAGAAGGGGTACAGAACAGATATCAGCAGTTAAATGCTTGCTTAACTGCTCTAAATGGTTCAGCTTCTGAGGCCTAGGGTCATGGCGGTGCAGTAGGGCCAAGGCAAGACAGCTACCTGAATCAGCAGCCTTTCACTCTCTCTATATATGTACAGAGAGGCATAGTGTCTTCCAGCTGCAGCTTCTGTGTGAGCAAGAAGCTTCAGCTCTGCTATTCTGCTTGCAGAACCTGTAAGCAGTTTTCAATCAAATGGAAAAATAACATCAATTAAAAAAATTCATGCAACAAAATTTATTTAAGCATCTCCAGTGATAGAGAGCAGTGAGGGATGTAGAAAAGGATGTGTTACACATCAGCATTCTCACCCCTCCTATGTATTTGTATTTCAGTACCTTTAAAATTAATTTAAAATTAAAAATTCCCAGTCATATCTCAAGGGAGTTTCTGCTATGTATTGTGGCTGGGAAACTAAAATGCATGAAGACAACAAGACCCACTCAAGTATATGTCTTTTAGTACAGACAGGATATTGGAAGCTGCTTTTACCACTTATTTGTTTTATTATTTATGAGGCCATCTGCAGCCAGTCAGTTCACCTAAGCCTGGTCACAGCTGAAAGCCCTTTTTTGTTGTTGTTGTTTCTGCAGTTTCTGACATGGAATCTGCCTGTTAAAAAGACATGATATGAAACGCACTACTCACTCACAGCTGCCCGCTCTTTTCCCCAGTAGCTGTGTGGCTGTTTGATGTTAATGCGATCAAGGTCTGTAGGATGTTGCTTGTTACTACCTTTCTAAAAAGCATCTCATGTACAGCCAATTCAAATTGATGGGTTGACAACCAAAACTAGCATACTTATGCTCATTTTGTTCAGTTGTTCCAATTTTTCTGGGCCTTTTTTCATTTAAATATCTTCCAATAGCAGGAAGTCCTGGTAAATAAAGTATCTGAGAAACATATATTAGAGGCATATTAAAGTATAACCAGAGCACATTTTTCTAAGTCAAGATCTAAGTCAATCTTCCCCCATTTATCAATGCACAGTTTCTGTGCCCCACACCTCATTATGTCAGGCTCAGGCATTTAGTTCGTGCACAGAAAACCTGCCATTTCCCAAAGAGGGGAAGGATTTCTGAGAATTTATTTACAAACACTTTGTGAGAAGTCAACCCTTGAAAAACATGGGAAGAAGGATACGTGTTGGACCACGATAGCCACCACAGGTAATTCACTTTTAATGTTCTGAGGACACGACATCACAACTTGCTGTAGCTATTACTGCTTATCTCAAAGTTGCATTTACAAACACCAACCTGCAATTGAGAATCTCATTTCTATCATCAACTCCAAACAGGACAATAAACACTATTAGCCTATATCAGGCTAATAACAAAATTGGAAGTTTTAAATGTGACTTTGACCCTCCAAAATGCAGCAAGACCGTATTTTCACACTTAACCTCTGCAATCATGAAGACTATCAAGTTTCTAGTAATGGCTTCTCCCAAGAACTATAGGTTTAAGGAAAATGCATGGCTACATGTCTTGCAGTAAAACTACCAGAATTATCAACCTTGTACCATACCATTTAATCATTAAAAGTTTGGGTACGAGGGATGAACAAGGCACACTGTGTGACTGTGGCCATACAATTAGATGACATTGTGCAGAAAATTTGTTCAATGTTCTGAACCGTGTCTCAGAGTTATGGTTAAGCAGATATGGTGAATTAAACAAAAAATAGCAGTAACTCTTCATCTGCATAAGTGCCCAGCACTTCCCCGTATGAGTACTATGGCCATTTTCTGAAGTACTGCAGCATTTCCACAGCCTCTAGAGGGAATCTGGTATCTGCCAGGGGCATTTCTTTAAGACTGGACATGTAATTTTTTCAGGCTCAATAAAAATATATGCCAGCTTTGGTAAGGCTTTCCATACAGCTTTTCCTTGGTAGTTTTTTTATTATTGTTATTTTTTTGCTGACAGACTTCTTAAACACTCCAGCAAGTAGAAAGTTGAAATTTCAGGCTGGACACGGACAAATTAACTGTGCTACTGTCTAAAACATTATTTTGTCCTAAGGAAAACTACACTGGGCAAGTGATCAGAACACATGATAACATTTCTCTCACAAAATCTTCTAGATGCATTTACAAAATCTAAGCCTGAAGAGCTAATGCAAAATGTCAGATCTAATTTCGAAAGTTCAGTATCTAAAATGCTGTTTTACCATTTCTCAGATGTTCTGTAGCTAAACTGCATTCAGACAGAATAGCTAATGCTATCTCCTAACTGAAGTTACCATGTCAATACAAATTATCATCATTTTACTTTTAAACTATTAATCACAAACAATGAAGCAGGACCTTCTGCTTGAATTACTAGACAAACAACTTCAGACATCTATTTGCAATAAAGTACGAGCAGAAGCAATTCGCTTTCCAAAATGCATTCAGACACCTTGCTCGGTGTCCGTGCTGGTAAAATAAGACATAAGAATAGAGAATTTACACAACCTATCATCTGTTTTCTCCAGATAAATTTGCTTTTCATGTCTACTCTGGAATAAATGAGCTTCTAACAATTTAATGGAAATTATTCCACAAGGTATTAATTTTGGAAGTCCCCGAGTTCCTTCTTGTCAGAGTTCCTTCCACCCACAACCATAAACAAGTATGTTTTAAATTTGAAGCCACATTCTGCCAAATTTGCACCACGAGACAGCTGAGGACAAAATTAAGGAATGTATTTTATCTCCCTGTATTCTTTTGTGAATCTGGTCCGTACTTCAGAAATTACCTTCAGTTAAATCAACAAGCATCCTGGGGGAAATAAGACCCTGCATCTCATTAATAAAACTGGAAGAATCTGTTTCCATACTTGCATCCATGCATCTTACCTCTCTGCACAATCCAAATATTGATATAAGCCTATCACGGACAGGCAATAAGCACTTGGCAATGCTAAAACATTTGTATCTTTCTTGCTAAGTAAGAACATGTCCATTCCAGAGCAAGGGGGACTTAGGCTTTGTTGCACAATCATCTTATTTTGAGCTTGACAGAAATTAAAGGTAGAGGTTAGTCAATGAATGATAACATGATCCTGAATAATACAGTCAGCACATGTAGTGTTTGCTTCTTACAGTTTTTGTATCATCTTTCACAGATATGAATGATCCATGTAATCCATCACAGCTTGTGGATGAGAGTTTCACACCTTGCAAATGCCTCTGCTAGAATGACTGGGAGGCAAAAAAGTGAAGAAGTACCCACCAGCGGCTGAAGACTCAACACACTGAACGGATGAACTGGGGCAGTTTGTATTTGCCACCCAGTGTTTCAACCTGGTATTTCCTGAAGTGTACATGAATATATGAAGTTTATACTTCAGCCTACTTTTTCCCTAGGGGTCTTGCTGCCCTTTCATTAATATCTATTCTGCAGTCAGACATTGTGCAATACTTCTGTACCGAATAAATTTCACTAGCCCTCTTTTTCAATTAGTAACTGATATTGTAAAATACATATTTTAAAAAATATTTGGCCTTCTTATCTTGCAGCTTTTTTCTTGAAAAACACCTCTCCTCTACAATTTTTACCTGCATCTGCAACCTCCTGCAAGTGATAACTTTTCTTCATTACCGGGCAAACAAATTTAGGCATTAATCCCAAAGGAAGGACCATAAAATTGGTTTTGGCCTGCCTTTAAATTTCCTTGCTATTTACCTCAGCTAAATCCATGAACCAATCTCCAGCTTTGCAGCTTTGCTTCCTGAACTCATGTATTAATGATATGTCAAAATCTAAAGCTCCCTGAAGAAAAGAGGTTGCCATGGGATACTGAGCGCTTAGGAGCAAAGTGTAGAAAGACGAATCCTGCTAATAAAGGCTCCAAAGACCTTGCTGTGTCAGCCAGTATTGCTTTTTATCTCTTTAGATGAAACAAAATCACTGCTCTGGGAGTCACTGGACATGTGTCATCCCTGTTTGCTCCATCATACTGACCATTGCAACAGGACTATAGGAATCCATTAGAGGAAAGGAAACTCCTCTGGTTCCGCAGAAGCTCCGACTTTGCTGCCTGGTATCTGGGCTTCTCTCCTGCAACATACGTAGACAAATCATTTTTCTTCAGCAGTACCTCTCTGTAATCATCCTCTTCCCTCCTAGCTTTTTAAACGTCTCCAAAGCCATCTGCAAAGAAGTGGTGTGCTACAAATCAGTGATGCTTATGAGGGAGGAAAGGAGAATAAAGCGTGAATGTTTTAGGTGGAGTTAGCTAGCCAGATGGACATCATTTCCTCAGAGGTAAAGCTGACTTTTTCAAAAGACAAGAGGAAACGAAGAGGAGAAGACTAAAAGATGTGACTGCTGAATGATAATTTCCAAGAGAGAGCATAGCTTCTGCCAGAAGTGTGTGCTTGGTGAGAAAAAGAGAAGTCTGAATTGCCTGAAGGGCTAACAAGAGAGAAGGCATTTGTGACAAGTTCCCTGGGTGCATCAAAAAGCTTGGTCACTGATGTACTTAGAAGCATTTATATATTCCCACACTGAAGTAGTCACACTAAAATCTTTAAAATTTAATTTTTTCTTAACATAAATTGCTGCCACAGAGCTATAGTACATACAGAGAAGTGGCTTCTGACACAATCTTTAGCAACAGACAAGTTTACAGAAATTCAGTTCTACATGCAAATAATTCAAAAAAGAGAAGAAAGGCTAAATTTGAGTAAAAATGTGCACCTTTTTTCTTCCATCTCTTGTAGCAAACTAACTCTTCGTAAGGGTAGCTGTAAAGATTTGATTGCAAACATTGTGCATAGTAATTCCATTGTTTCAAAAAGCTACCCAAGAACACAATCTTCAACTGGTAAAACCAATTATGCATTTACATGTCTCATATGTTTCTAATTAATTTATTTGGATGAAAACATAACAAAATTTTGCCTCTGGATCAACAATGATGTTCAGTTGAAACAGGTGGTATTGATGATTTCCATGTACAGCTGTCTAAAGATACAGTATCTACAGCTATCTAAACATACAGCTAACATACAGGCTCTGGTCTTCCTCTTTTGCAGTCATTTGTACAGATAGAAGAGAGGCAAACTGATGCGCAGGGGACAGCGTGCTTTCCAAGAGCAAGTGTAGTGTGTCTGCTTCACCAGTCAGTGACTGATGGAGGTAAGAGAAGTTCCCCCATCACAATGGTTTCCAGTTGAAGACCATGCTGGATTCTGTCAGCAAGACCTATTTTATATGCATCCAATGCTAAAAAGAAAACAAGAAACCCAATACGCATTTTACCTCTACAGGACAGATAATATTTTATGGCAGAACAAGGAACATGGTATTATTCACCTCCAACAGGGGATATAAGAAAGATCCCATTGAATATACTGATGAGACAACATCTAAAATATTGTGATCCTGTTTCTGAGAAACCTGTATCACAAAGAATACAGGGAATTTATAGAAAAGAAGAACAAGTTACTAAAGAACAGGACATTGTGAATTATGGGTAAAGATCGAAAGATTAAGGCCTGGTTAAATTAAGGTTATTGTGAAAGGGCATATGAAAATCAGCTTGAAGTATTGGAATGTCACAAGCAATGAAATGGGGGAGAAATTACTTTCACTTAATGGACAAAAATCAGTAATAATTGAACTATCATAACAAAAAGCAAATTTGGGCTAATAACAGATAAGGAAACATCTCCCAAGAGTGCATTTCATTGCACTGCACAGGTTTTCCTCAGAAAACATTGAGGCTCACACCTCTTAATGTCAATGCACCTGCTAACTCATAAAGCTACCCATATGAGCAAAGGAACAGTCTGAGAGAGCTCTCTGTGCCAGCTTTCTTCTGTGAACTTGCAAGATGATAATAAAAACTAAGAAAGAAAAAGTGTCTTGAGTTCAGAACAACAAATGAGAGCAGATTCTCTAAAAATATGAGCTAAAAACTACAGCTCTTGGGTTTATTTATATGTTTTCTCCTACTAGAAAGCTTTGAATGTCTTTAAAAAAACAAGACAGACTAAAACAATAATACAAAATCGCCTTTGGTAGAACAATTCTCCTTGAAAGATATTTTCAGTTCAACAGTATCTTAAGGGTAAGAAATCTCTTACAAATTGCAGAATCTTTCAAATCAGAATTTTTTGTTTTGAAAGCAACCACAGTGATATTCTGTCCACTGTATTTCTTAATAAACATGAAATCCTCATTACTTTTTGACAGTATTATCATTAATCTGCTGACTCATTTATTTTTAAATCTAAAAAATAAAAAAAAGCAGCAAAACAAACAGAGATAAAAATTATTGAAACAAGCAAAAAAATTATTCAAGCTGCAACTAGTACCCAGCTCCCACTGTACGCTTTTGAAAACTTCATCCTCCGTGGTGTGAGTGGAAGGCCAATGACACGGTGGATTCAGATTGGACTGATGGCCCAGATAACCTGCACAGTTAACTCCGCATCAATTCCCACCCATAGACCAGGACAAAACCCACACAATTAATAATATTTAGGCAGACAACAGCCTTCGATCATTAATGAAGAATAAACTGCACCCTCATATCTTTGAATTTCTGATGCAAGGCATTAGTCTCAGGTATAAGTCAGAGCTCTTGGGAGTGGAGTTTTGAAAAGCTCCTGTTGTAAGTCAGTGGCAAAGCTTCCACTGAATTCTGTGAAATGTTAGATGAGCCCCTCTGAAAAAAATATATCAACAGTCTGAGGGACTGAACAGTTAAACTGTTATGAGGCTTAGCACCATGGTCAGTTACTCAGAGTGGTAAAATGGTATCTGTAAACCTACAGTTCACTTGGATAAGTAGCATATGTTTGGGCCATGTGATGCTAGCCAACTAACTTAGACAACTCATTTTCCTAGGCTCCTTCCATAGTCAAGTAAGAGTAACATGAAGTACTTCGCTAATTCCTATTGCTCTCACAGTTAGCAAAATTCAGTCTAAAATTCAATGTATTCAGGCACAGTACTGGTTCTCTTCTGCTTCCACCTAAAAAGGCTGCTGAGGATGGGATTTAATTCCCCTAACCACAGACAGCTATAGTGTTGAAGTATACTCCTGAAACAGGCTTCAGCTCCCTTGCAGAGAGAGCAGAGAACAATGCAGCAGAGAACTATCTAGATTACCATTCATTTACCCAAATGCAGACATCTTCAACCACAAGCAGCCCTTTCAAATACACGTCTCACCCTTTGAACCTGCACTGAACAGAGAGACCATTGTTTTACTTTATTCTAACGCAACCTGTGTTAAACACAGAAAGTCAGAGCAGCTGCAGTTTTAATTCCTGGCTATAGGGTTGCAGTCAGCTTGCCAGTATACAACATATTCAGGCTTGACTTCCAGTCGATATGGGGGAATCACTGCCATTTTGTGTTGAAAGAAATAACCCAGGATGGCCATTAAATACCTTTAAACCTCCAACTTTAAACAATTATTGAACCTCATCAAAGTCAGCTTTGTACCTCAACTCAAGGATGACCTCAAATTGCCTATGACAAAGCTAAAACTACCTTACTGTTGCCTCCACTGTCATAGTAAAGCAACACCACTGCCATCTCAATGTATTTAACGCAGTGTAAAGACACCCCTTTTTTGCAGTGAAGACACGGCCTGAGGCTGCTGCTTCTCCTTTCTCTGTGTGTTGGAGCACGAATATCTTTTGAACTTCCTGAAGTCAGCAGGATCCCCTGGGTATTATCATGTTTGTTTTAGAAAAGACCTATTGTTCTGGAGACTAAGATAATTTCTGATGCTATTTTGAAAATGCTCTTTCAAACTGCTTATTGTTCTAACCTTCAATTTTAGGGACATCAGAGGAAAAGTGATTAAAGACCCATTTTCCCCAGAAGAGACACTATTTTTATTCATTTTTGATGCCCTATTTGGCTATTTATTGCCCTTATTGTTCCTTTTGATGGTTGCTAGGGAGAAGGAGATTAAAACTCAATGAGCAGCACAGCTCATCCTAGGGTATAATTTTTCTGGTATTTAAAATAATATATGCTAGATAATAGATAAAAACTACTGTGTTGAGCTTATAAGGGGATATTGTTGTACTATATTTATTTTTATTTTTTCCTGGTCTTCAAAAAATTTCTCCTAAGGGATACACAGGGAGAGGACAGATGTGATAAATACAGATTTCTTCTGTGAATGCAAGAGGAGAAACATAAGCCCCAGAACAACTGACTCAGAAGGACAGGGCTTTCTGTTTTCCTCCATGGAACAAAGAAAAAATTCCTCTCTAGACAGGACTAAATTTACTTTAATTTTGATTTTGCATGATCTGAAGTATGTGCTGTTGTGCATTATTTGGGGCACATGCTGTAATTCTGTGAATAAAAATAATTTCTTAATATGGTTGTATTAGTGATACACCTATCAAAGATGGGCAAATATCCCCTACTAGGTGGTCAACTACATCGGGCAGGGCAAAACCCAGGGGCTTTCTTGGAAAAAGCAGAAATTTAGTCAGCAATTGTGTTTTGATCTGAACCTCTAGTTTCTTCCAGAGACTCTGATTTCTTAGGAAGGTTGGTCCTTCCAAACGCGATCAGCAGTGAAGCGACAGATTCTGGGCAGACCACATGAGGCATCAGCTTCACTGATAAAGCTCACCTTGTGAAACTGAAACAGGTGGTTGTACGCAGGAGATGGACTTCCATACAAGCACTGCTAATCTGGAGTTGGTGTCCAGAGAAGGAGGAACGATTCACCCAGTTCTGAGCCTGTCTGGACCAGAGGGAGGAAGCACCGGTGGGGGAGAACTCTCCTGTGCAGAAGAGCTGCACAGCTAAAACCAGGGCTGTAGGAATGGCTGTGCCATCCATAATGCACCACTTAGCTTGCTTTGTTTTTCATTTTAAGCAAAATCAAGAGGCAACAAGTTTTATCAAGTAGGAAGGAAAAGCTCTTTCAAGGTGACAGGTTTTTGAAGCTCTGAAAACCTGGGAATGAATAGAGACTTGTAAGTCAGTTTGGACAAAGCATTTACATTCTTTTAGAAACAATATCTGAAATGGGGTAGCTGATTCCTGTTGCTGACACCTGTCAGGAAGAATTCAGAGAGGAATTTCTCTGCTGTGTTAGAAGAGAAAACATGTCCATGGTCACAGCCTCTTCTTACTTCCTTGGGCTCAGTTTCTACAGCTGACTGCCTTTGGGCATGTGCCTGTGTGCTGCTTACATAGTTTTAACAGGGTCCCGTGAGGAGGAGAACTTGGAATGAGAGAGGTTTGATTCCCAGCCTTACCAAAGGATTTCTTGTGAGCCCCAGAGCATCTCATTTCATCTACACAGTTCACTTCTTCTTTCAAAAATGACTATAGTAACACTTACCTATTCTACTGTAAACCATAAAAACAAAAATATTAATGTACCTGTATCACTCAAATGTTACACTGGTAAGAATCACACAGAAGCATCCCTAAATATTCACAGTGAACAACAGCTTGTCAGATCAAAGTGTTTGGATATCTCACATGAACTTCAGATCTTTCTCTCACAGAGATTATAGCATGCCTCCACTGTATGACCAGAACTTGTAAAAGTTAAACATTAGCTACCAGTCTTACTGATTTAAAAAAAAAAAGAAAAAAGTCTGATCAGCACAATTTGAAAGAGCTCTGAAAGACTGCAGTTTGGATTTCATGACAGCCTGTGATCGTTACGCAGTCTGTAACTGTTGCATTGGACATCTTCTGATTACTCAGAACTCGTAAGATATCTGCACAGAGTGGTGGACTTGGCAAACATTGAAAGTACCAGGAAAGCTGTTTTTCTAATAGACCCTTAATTTACCAATGTCTGTCAAGATCAATGAACAAATCACCTGAGGATTTACAGCTATTTTTTCAAAGAAATTACAAGACCCAGTGGTAATGGATGCAAGAGAGACTAACCCAGCTCCTTTCCTCATGGATCCTTTAAAATCTGTGATCGCTGAAATTAAGTATTCCTAGAGAATATAAAGTGTGTCATTTACTACAGCAGTTCATATACTCTGTCAAACTCAAAATAAAAGATTCATGGAGATCATAAACTTGCCAGATGCAAGACCTGGCATAGATATACATGCTTTTCTGCTGACTGCCAGGTTCTGGAGAACTTTCATTTATGAGAAAAATTTTTTTCCACCTTTCTAGCTGCTCTTGTGTGTGCATGCTACTCTGACTACATGTGTTGATATACAGCATAATAAATAACGTACTAGAGTAACAAGAATTTCAGCCTCAGTACATACTACAGGACAGAAGATGCTTTGTTTGAAGTAGCTTCAGTTTTGTAAGCACAAACATTAGAAAACTGAAAAATACATAGAGAACCCAATGAAAATAACGATCACGTAGAAGTCAGCTGATAGAAAAGCTGAGAAAATGTGTTCCTTCCAAGAGAGAAGGAACCCAGGATACAAAAAAGGAAAAAAATCTAGAGAGATAGTAGCCACTTGGAGAGTCAAAATTTAAATTAAAACAAGAGGTGTTGTAGGAGGCAGGTGAACTGAGCTGACATTTTAGGGAATTAAAAAAAAATCTAAAAATGGAAATAGGGAATCAAAAGGATGATGTAAAAGTATGGTTTAGAAATAGTTCTGGAAGAAAAAGAAGGGAATACGTAAGGTGAACTTTTACTAGATTTGAACATCAGCTATCAAGGGAAAAATGAAAATATTAACATTTAAGGAGGTGGTGAAGGCTACAGAAAATGAATCCAAAGGAATATGAGCAATCTTAAAAGTCATTGGGAAGATGAAAAGGACTTTCCTGAAGATGTGAGAAGAAAATATCACTATACTGCTGTAGCATCTTAAGTAAACAGACACTTAGGGTCAAGTGTAGCAACTGCAAAAGCTACACCATTTTCAGATTAATCATTTTGGAGGTCAGATGCTGCCCCAGCTGAAAAAAACCCAAAGTGACTGTGCAGCACTCTGATTAGTGTGCCTGTGTGTTACTGCCACTGCCCGGAAGGAAGACTTATGGAAATATTTGCAAGTAAAGTCTCCCCAAATGGAAGGAATTATAAATATATATGTATGTAGTGTACATCCCTTGGCTAACCACAGCAGTTTCATTCACAGAAGTAGCACAGGACTGTCTTTTGGGAGTTTAAGATATTAGATAACCTCTTTGATGTCATGTATGTTCAGTTAACAGCTGTGGTTTCTATGAAATATATAAAATACCAGTGTGATAACATACTGCATGTCTCATATATTCCAAAAGTGTGTTTCCCTCTGCTTTACATTTTGGCAAACATATACCAGCTTCAAGGAGAATAACATCAATTCTCCTGAAGCACTTAGTTTTAATTTAGAAGAAAAAAAAGCCATATAAAAATTATAATCTTCAGTAGGTTGAAACCGACAGCTTCCTCTGAATGAGAAACTAACTCATTTAGAAATCTTCTGCACTGGATATCTACCACAATTTTATTCAATCTTGATTTAAATGTTTCAATCAATATGGCTTCAGAGCATGTCCCTTGTGAGATTTTACTGTCAGCTCTTCAGCCTATCAGTTCATATAAAATCCTAAACCCAGTTGGCACAGGTAGGCATGTTGAAATTTTCAAAGGAAAAGAATCAAGTCACAGCAATAAAAATGCAGAAACATACAAAAATGAACTCCTGATGTCTTTTAAAATGTCAGACTCAGAACGTGCAGACTTGATCCTGTTTTACTATAAAGCTAGACTATATTCAGATATTGCTTTTTCCTTTTTTTTTAAAATCTGAGAGCTTCACTCTCATTTGGACAGCAGAATGGATCTCTTAAAATATCAGATTCAGAATTACCTAGGCTCCTTTCTTTATCTCAGTGTATTTTCCTTCTTTTTCACTTTGGGTGGAAGAGTATGTAAACATGCTTGTGCAAACTACCATTCACATCAAGTGGACGTACTTTTGTAGGTAAGAGTACAAATAATAAAGTAACATGGTATTTTCTACTATAAACAATCTTACAGACAAAAGGAGAAGACTAGAGAGGAAAACATAGAAACCTAATTAGAAAGTAAAGTCTAGGTATAAAAGCAATTACAAACCTCAGCTGTGGGAAGCAATTTTCATGACAATAATAACAACAACAACAACAACAACAACAAGTCATTTAATCTCCTCTCTGGACCCTGGCCCTTAGCTTTCCTAACATCCTAGGTGGTGTCTCTGCATGCTGCATTGCAAGAAATAGGCCAAAATTTAAAAGTTCGAATCTGTAACTAGTGCTGAATCTATTTAACCTCAAACTGCAAGAGACGTGTTTGGATACAAAATAAATTACACTTCATTACAGTTGCCTCTTCTTCCTTCATAATCTAAATCCAGATACCAAGCTTAGGAAGTAATCACAATTCAGAGTCTCAGATTCATCTCAATATTGCAACTAAAACTGAGCTCAAGTCTCCCTTAGAGGAGCTTATTACTCTAATCAACTGATGACATCACTCACTACAATGTAGACACAGGGCGAGTGCTAAGACTGCTTTAATTCCTGTTTGAAGTCCATGGAGGTTATGATAAAGCACTAATCATCAGAGATTTCCACACCCTTAAGTGATAATCTGCAAAACTCTACAAATTTTGTACATAGCTACTCAAACATAAAAGCCAGAAAGGTAAGCCAAATAACTTACATAGCATCATTCTTGATTTAAACAAATACGATAAAAATCAGAAGTTTATGTTTATAGTCACAAGTTGTCTAGTTTGCTTAAAGGTAAAAGAACCAAAATATGTAAATTTAGCTGAAAGTGAGTAACAGGTGAAGAAGTTTAATCATCTCTAATTGAAATTTTCTTTTTTTAAAATTTTTAATTGTATTCTGCATGAGAAAGTATTGTTGGGAATGCCAAATAAGCCAAAAAGACATTAATTAGCCAAATAAGACTACATAACAAGATAAACAAAAATGAAAATGAAATGCTTCTAAACTTAGTTTAGGCATAGGGCATAATCATTATGAAACTTAATAAAAAGTAAACAGAGTTTTAAGAGTCACTTTTCAATTCAATTGACATGTAATGTGCTCAGTTTACATGCAAAACATATCTTGGCTATATAAGCTACCCACAGCTGGAAGAGGTTCAATTTTGCAATTATAGCTAATAGATATTTTACTGCAAGTTGAGAGAAAAATTATATACAATATAAAAGTATATGATGACCAGCTAAGTTGAGAAGGAGTGTGCAATCAATAACAAGTAAGATTTGGAAAAGGAAGAGCAACTCTTGCTTAAAATGAGGGAAAACCCTTGCAGAGACAACTGGAGGGACAGATCCTGGCAGCTGCTGGTGTATGCCAGGTCTGTGTGCATGCAGGATGAGTATGTAAGAAAAAGTATGAAATGAGATGAGAATCATTTACCACTCAGCTACAGCTGGGAAGGTGATATTTTGCTGCTGCCCTTCTCTGCTTGTGCTTGAGTCTTTGTAGAGGCACTGAAGCCAGAGATACCACGGCAGGGTGAAGAAATGGACAGACAACGATATGATGCTTTTCCAAATTTTAACTGTGTCTGGTTAGAGAGGGCAGCAGTCAGGTGCACCTAAGCAACATAAGATTATATGAGCCTTTTTGGAGGACTGCTTTTCAAACTGTATGAAGACAGAAAATCAGGAAAGTATTCAAATATATCTTTATGCACATTATACCCATTAATTTTCACTAACAATATGGGTGTAATTTCTTCTCTTCTACATTACGAGGGTTCTTCTACTAGCTTTGCTTGTCAAGGGGCCTAATCGGGTAGCCTGGAGGACTCAGGCCACCTTACCTGGTTGGTGTTGCAGGGGAGGTTCTGGCTGATGCTCTGCCTCCAGCCCCAGGCACATGTCTTCCCCCAGGCCCTGGAAACCCTCCCTTGCACCATCCATCCTTATCTCCCTGTTTCACACTGAAGCCTCAGAGATACATTCTGCCCAGAACAAATGGAGAAGCGGAGCAGTCCATAAGGCATTTCATGCTACAGTGGGCGTGGCTGCTCCCACCTGAGCAATATGCAGAGACCTCTAGAAGGAAAAAGCCCACTGCATACAGATTTACAGCATATTGCAGGAAGGCCAGGCAGGATTTGCACCTGTAAACACTTGCTGTTGTTTGCACAGTTCTGCGGTAGTATTTCACAATGGGAGAGAAATGCAGCGAATGCTCTCAAATGATGTCTTTTCAGTTTTTCTAAAATGACATAAGTTATTAGCAGTGTTAATTGGTTCTGCACTACCTTACAGGGAAAACCTATCCAAGCAATATCTTGAAAACTGTTAATGGGAGAAAAGAACATTTTTTCATGCTACTGCTACTGTTCGCAGGCGTGAGTGCAGGATCTCTGTAGAACAGGGGAGAAGGGGAGGGAAAGATGGAGCTTGCAGCCAGAATAAAGCATTCGCAACGGGGTTTGTTTTGTGGTATTACGTATGCAGCAAATAAGCCATTTTGTTTGGTTTTTTCCTCCTCTTTCTTTTTTGGAGGGGTGGAGAATAAAGGTGAGATGTGAAAAAGATTACGAAAAAGCTAGTTTTTTAACCTGTACAATTTATACATTCAGTCATTGTCATGATAAAAAATAGGAGAAGCAGCAGCAATAGAGGTTAAAAAAAAGAACTGGAAACACAGGAGGGAAAGGAAGAGTAAGTAGAAAGAAATTAGGGCTAGATATAGCACCATATCTTATGGTACTACCTTTTGATGTAAAGGTTTCCACTATTTACTTCAACAAAGGACTGTCTTATGCAGCCTAAGAAAAGGTTAAGCCATGAGACAACGCAAAAGTGGAATGTTAATACAAGCAGAAATATATTCTTTTGTGAAAGAAGTGAAAAGCTTTCCTTCATTGTTTTATTCTAAGAGAACTTTGAAAAAAGCACATTTTCATGTGAATTCATTATTTCCTCTGCAGCCTGTCAAGTGTTTTTCCCAGCATTTAACATCAGAGTAAGTGTAGATAGATTAAGAGCTCGCCCAGCCTATTATTTTGTAGGATTTATAACTGTTGTTAGCTAAATAACATTTTTGTGTAATACCTCCTGTATTGGAAATCTGAGGTTTCCAGCATTCAGTCTTCACTTCAGCTCTGATCTGAAGGGAAAGGAAACCTTCAGGCTGAAACCGAGGACAGAACAGAGAAGTGATGTGGCTGAGATTAAAGGAAGGATCATTTTAGCGTTTAATCTGAAGTGTTCACAAGGAATCCTTTCTTGCAGATATCAACGCAAAAGATGTCCTGACAGGAGGCACTTGGCATTTTCCCACTGCTGTTTGCTCTGCACACAGGGATGGGGTCCAACACTTGGGATTCTCCCAGGCTCTGTAAGAGCCGACAGCACACAAGGGTGTACATATTAATGTTATTGTTGACTTAGCTCCAGCTGCAGAAATATTTATTGCCTTACTATGTCCTTCTTTCCCTTTCCTGGACAGTGCTATGAGATCCTGCAGTTCTTTCTCAGGGCGCTCAGAGGAGCTGAAAACAGGCCAGTCCATTGGCAAAGACACCTCTAGGGAACAGCTTCTTCCCAGTGGTCAAAGTACACCGCAAAGAAACACACAAATACCGAGAAAATTGTTCTGAAAATCTTGCCAAAACTCAACATATTGGTTTTGCAGTGTTTCTTATAATTACTGTTTTTATTGGAAAGATATATATATATATAAAACCACACATACAGTGAATGTATACATGTATGCATATGTATTGCACATATTACTATATGTGCATGTCTAATTATACCTATGTTATATACATATTTATATAAAATAAAATGAGGTTTTATCATTGCTGAGATATATTGCCAGAGGTGTAGGGTGCATTTTAGAGCACAAATGACAGGAAATCACCAGATTACTAGCACATTTGCAATATTTATCTTGACAAGGTCTATTTCAACTAGTGTTGCAAATAAAAAACAAGACCGACAAAACACTCATCCATTACCAAAGCACATTTCAGCCCATGACGTCTTTCATCCTGTCCTTCCATTTTACATATGTCCACTTAAAGACATGCCTCAGCTTATGTTGTTGCTACATCAAGTGTAACTAACGTGCATTGTTCACTGAAAAGACTGACATTAAGGGGAAGAGTGTGGAGACCTCAGGAATGCCATTCAGCCCTTGCTATAGTGCGTTGGTTTTGACTGGGATAGAGTTAATTTTCTTCATAGTAGCTAGTATGGGGCTATGTTTCAGATTTGTGCTGGAATAAGTGTTGATGGCACAGGGATGTTTTAGTTACTGCTGAGCAGTGCCTACACAGAGTCAAGGCCTTTTCTGCTCCTCACACCACCCCACCAGTGAGTAGGCTGGGGGTGCACAAGCTGGCTGGGAGACTGCTGTTTGGGGACAGGCTGGGCATTGGTCGACGGTGGTGAGCAATTGTTTTCATTTGCATCACTTGTCTTTCTTGGGTTTTATTTATCTTTCTTTTGTTTGTTTTTGTTTTTGTTTCCTTTTCACTACAATTATTATTATTATTACTATTGTTATTATTATTTTATTTTATTTCATTTATTCAGCTGTTCTTGTCTCAACCCACGAGCTTTCTCACTTTTACCCTTCTGATTCTCTCCCCCATCCCACTCAGGAGGGAAGGGAGTGAGGAGTGAGTGGCTGTGTGGTGCTTAGTTGCCAGCTGGGCTTAAACCACAACTATAGTTAATAAACACATCATAAAGCCCTGTTCAATTTTATTAATGCTCCATCTCCAAACTGTTGAATATATACAGCATTTTGAAACTACTGCTCTATGCTAGAGGCTGAAACACAAGAACATACAGGAAAAATTATTTTGAAAAGCTGGGCTCAGGCTGCTAATATAACTAAATTTCAGCTGGCACCATGCTTGGCTTAATTACATAAACTGAAATGAAGGCTAGAGATAAAAACAGAAAAGCTATACCAGTGATTTGTGCAACACAAAGGCAGTGCCCCTGCATGGCAGGCAGTGGAGGAAAAGAGGTGGGCACATGAGGAGTACACTGTAGACAGTGAGGAGCAGGCAAGTGATCCTGAATCCAGCTGAGACCTGGCCTAAAGTGTAGTTTAAGATTCTGGGTAATATAAATCAGTGTATTTAAACTCACTTAGATAAAGCTATACTACCTTACAACTGCTGAAAATCCAGTCCAATGTATTTCAGTTGATAGCAGTGATAAGTTGAGAAGTGGATTTAAATTACTACTTGCATTAGATGAATCAGTAATAATAAAAATGCAACCACTGGGGAAAATATCCCTTCAAATGAGAGCTTTATGATGCTAACATTATGTTGCACACATTATTAAAGAATAGTCTAACAGTTTGATTAGCCCTTTCTAATTGTGCCCATCCATTATTAATAAAGCAATCATACTTTTAAGGCCTGATTCTCAATTATTTCATTAGCTGAATGAAAAATTAAGCAAAGATGAAGAGAGAAACATTTTAGCTTCCTTAGAAGTTGTGGAGAGGAAAACCTTTTCTCCCACAGTGTATTTACTGAATTACTTGACAAGCGGAATAACCAGCCTTTATCATTGAGGATTTTTGCTGGTGAATGTATGCCGGTGAACATACGCCAATGAACCCACCAGATTTGTTCATTAAGTCTGACTCATGGAAAGATTTAAAAGAGTACATCATCTTAGCAGTAAGAAAATGCCAAAAGATTTAGATGCTTTGTTTGACCTTTGTTTATGAATTGGCTTCATCTAGAAATGGAGCTGAAAGCCTCCTATAAAAATCCTTCATCTTTTGAAAAATAGAAAAAAGGTCTCTTCTTGAAATACAAGCTCAATAATACTTATGCACAAATCTATTTTTTTCCAATTTATGTAAAACTTATAATACTTTTTTCCCCTTTCAGCAAATCACTGAGAAGAAAAAAGTGCTGTTCAGGCCAACTGTCTGAGATGTAATTCATAAACAGAAGAGCAGAACTTCTAAGAACAAATCAATGTTTAACACTCAAGATGCTTCCCATTCTTCTGCTCATCTTCCCCATACTTATACAAACTTACTAGTCACCACTTTCCCATTTTCTGACAAATTAATACCCACTATCCTATGTGAGAGCCAGAGATTCAGCTAATGTCCTACCATGTGTCAAGAGATGCATACTGATTTTTGTAGACCAGATTAGCTCAGCCTACTGAATTCATTTTCCATACACAGGCAGGAAGTGACACCAGCCTCTAGGCTGATATGCAAGCCATGGTTTGCAAGCGATCTGTGTGTCTGAACTATAGCCAAAGGGGGATGAAACCTTGTTTGTTTGAACCTCTTATATGTTTTGTACTTATTCTTTGATTCTTTCTGAAAGCCTCCATATACACTGTAGACCTCCTAATAGTTTCTCTGAAACAAAAACTGCCTGCAGAACATGGCCTATCAAAGACTTTCAAAAGACCTAGGGACAGGACTGAGGGGGAGGCAATTTACAACTGTATCATGCCAGAGTTGAAACAGAGAGAAATGGATGAACAAATTTCCTCAACGACTCCCCAAAACACAAGCAGATCATGGCAGCAGCTGCTGCTGCATTCGTGCAGCTAACGCACCATATCTATAATGATGTTTGCTGGTATTTTGGAGAACGGGCTTAGGGGCCATTTCCTTCCCACTTTCGTTGAAGTGTCTCCCAGCCCTAGGAACACAGGTGATCAGCAAGGCATGCTTGCTTGTCAGAAATGAATTCACTGCTTAAACCACTTCACTGTCACCCAAAAGCGGAACACTTGAAAAAAAGAAACGTGCAATTTTTTTTCGTGAGCAGAGAAGGCAGAGGAGGGCATTCAAGAAATATGACTGTAGGAATATTCAGCTAAGCACTTACTTGTCTTGGTGTTCCAAAAGTCTTCTTATTTTGATTTTTTTTCTCTCTCTCTTTTTTTCTTTGATTTAAATGCAACTCTACAGTATTAAAATTCTTTTTATATTCATGGCTGATGCAACAGAGGGAATATTTGGAAAGTGAAGTGAAAGCAGAGATGTAGTGAACAGAATTTAAAAGGTTGGCCTAAGAACACAAAGCAACATAAAACAAAAAGAGATATTTCTAGAAAAAGATAATGAAGGGCGTGGTCAGATTCATAGAATAGAATTACAGAATCATAGAATAGAATCATAGAATTGTTTAGGTTGGAAAAGACCTTTAAGCTCATCAAGTCCAACCGTTAACCAAAAATGGATTCCCATCTCTACGGGAAAACAAACAAGAATATAATTATTATTTTTTTAAATAATAAACCATAGCATTCTTCCAAAAGAATTTTATATCATCAGACTAAGCCTATCATACCATTTTCCTTCTGCTGTTGTCTGAGAACAACCTGTTTAAGAGCTTATACTATTGGCTTCATACTATGGTTTGAAGCCACATACTATGGGTTTGTACTACGTACTCAAGCCTGTGCTCTAGCCCAGACATGCCCAATCTTTTTCCATGTGTCGATCCACATACCCAGCTGCAGCTCAGGCCAATGGCAGAGAAGTACGTCAAACACTCCCCTTCAACCAGGCTCCAAGCTCCCCTCCATCCAGTCCAACAGCACCAGTAACAGGAAGTGCTGAACACCTTAAAGCTTATCCACCAGTGTGGCTCTCCCTGAGAACTCTGTGGATATCAGGAACTGAAGGTCCAACCACTTTTCCATACATCATTGCAAATGGCAATTGTGTGGTTCTCAGTATGCTGCACACACACGTCTGCTCCTGCACCTTTGTGTCAACTGGAAAAGTAGCCAGAAGCACAACCTTAAACAGCAGCCACCTGAGCAGGCAGACTCAGCAACCAGCTTTCAGGCTCTTGGAAAACGGCAGAGTCTTTTTGGTTCATCGTGTATGAAGCCTAGCACATTGGCGTCATTTGATTACTGTTCCTGGTACTATTTCTCACTAATAAAATTTTCTGGGCTACATGAGACATCATTGCCGCATCTCCCCTGCAAGCTTTCTAAGTCCAAAGCTTATATATAGCTTGTTTCCAACATTGATTATAAAGCAGTGCTTTTTGGGTCTCCATTGCATAACACTGCGATGACCCAGGCCTACTAAATGACTGCGAAGTAACCAGGATACTGAAGTCATAGGAAGGGAGGAAAGGTTTGCTTCTATTAGCATTCTGTTAATGTGCTTCATGTTGCTAATCCTTGACCTCAATCTGCTAATACAGTATTTTCAGGTTTGGAGTGCCAGAATAATTTTTTAGATCATCCATTCTGGTGCAGGAAATTTAATTGGGGCTTACAGTAAGTGACAGAATTGAAAACTGATGAGGTGATAGTACAGCATATTATAATATTAGAGTATCTGATTTCTGATTTACTTTTTGCAATGCAGAGATTAGAGGTCTGAAAGGACTGGAAGACAATACCCATATCCAGTAAATCAGATGCTTAGTGCAACAAATACCCACTGATTACCTGTTATCAAAAAAATGAACTAAAATACACTTACAGTAACATGTAATGTTGCAAGAAAGGAAGTACAGTATAATAAACATTGATAACCCTGCGAAAGACAGAGGTGCTGTGTATTTTTGAAGAATGCCAGTTGTGATTCTTTGTAGTCATACTTTGAAATAAGTGATATATTTGTCATTCCAGTATCTCAGAAAAGGTTGAATGAACTCCCCCTCTCTCTGTTGTTATGAAAGACCGCTTATCATAACTCCTGCATCATTACATTATTGGAGAACTAGATTATGAATCCTAATCTTCTCACTACAGGTGACAAGAGCAGTTTTGTCATCAGATTTTGCAAAACAGAATCAGCCTGAATATTCAAAGTCAGTATTTCAGCATAAAAAAATGGGCTTTGTGTAAATGTTGACAAGCAGAAAGTATTACTGCTCCTGCATGTTCAAACAAAAAGTGGATGAATAATTGTTAGAGAACCTGTTTACTCATGAAAATTTGGAAATGAGTCAGTCACAATTTTGCTTTCTCTATTAACCTGGCTTCTGATATGTAATCAATGTATTTCAGAATATCTCCTATCTGAGAAGTACTTATTAAAAAAAAACCCAAACCACTGATAAAAATGTAGGGGCCTTCAACAAACATTTGACTTGAAGCAGTAGTTCCTGTTTCAGCAAGTCTGCAGAAACTGGATGCCCTTCTTTTCCCATCTCTATCAGTACCTTGCTGGGGGAGTTAGGGAAACTACATATTTTCCCCACCTATCCAATGGCTTTCAGATAACATTTACAAAAAGCTTTATTCTCTTACCAGCGTAAAAGAAAGAATACGGGAGGTTTTTTTGTCATTTGTTTGGGCTTGGGTCTTCTTTGTATTCAGTTCCCTACAGCTGAGAATAAGATTTGTTTAAAATTTCTTAATCACATTGAGTTTTTTGGGAACCAGATTATGGCTGAAATTTTGAAGTAGAAAAAACTGAGACAATGGAACGAATTCTGCATCAACCAAAAGCTTTGTGAAGTCCCTTGCAAAGATTAGGCTTCAAAGCAATTATTCAAATTTCTTTTGTTAGTTCAGTGTTTACATACACAGAGTTAACAGGCAAAGTAACTTTTTTACATGGGAGGGTTGATTCGTTGGTTTCTTGCTTTCAGCTGGTGTTTAGCATGAGGGAGGGATTCTAGAATCGTTTCAGTAGTTTCCAGCGTTGGCACCACTGGGAAGTCAAACCTGACTCTTGCTCTAAATAGGTATTTTAATGTCTAGTAACAAATTAATAATTTAAGCTTCTCCTTCCGTTTAAATAATGCATTGAGAATTCTTTGTAGCTGTATCTGGGTTTTGAGTTTCTATAATTGCTTTAAAAATTTCTCTGTGCAACCACCAGGGCTATAGACCAAGATCACATAAGTCACTAAATACCAATAGGAATCTGGGAAATGGAGCTGTAGGACACTGGTGAAAACCACCAGCAAAGAAGGTCTTACCCAGAATATGCCCAGGGGAAGCTGAATTTTTCTTTTAAGCCTCTTCCTTGCCAGAAGGATCCTGACAGATTCTTCATACTCCTTTCTTCTTCCTCCCTCTCCTCCCCCTTTTTTTTTTTTCATTTGGTTACAGAAATTTTGGCTAAAGAGAAAAACAAGTTTATCTTTACATATGACAGTCTAAGCCACTGTTAAGAAGCAACTGGCTGTCAATGGCACATGACGTGGTAAGGTTGTAGACAGACAGCTTCTTTATGATACCAGGGAAAGAAGGATGCATATAAAAGGGGAACAACTTAAAAAAAATCCTTCCTCTGCCCCCTTTTAACAGCAACAAGGTAATTTTTCCCTTTCAGAATAGGACACTGTCTTTCTCTCTCACCCTCCCACACTGCAGTGCTCTGTTCCCCTAATTTCCATTATTAAACTTTGCTTAGACATAAAAATGTCAATGAAACACCACAGGGAAAAACATTATAAAAAGAAGTCCTTCTGGGAACTACAGACCTCCTAAGATATGGGTATGAGTAAATGAAAATTTGGATCCATGAAAAAGAAAAGAACCTTGTGAAAAGACATTAATAACTGTAGAGAATCAAGGCAAAACTGCAACAGAGAAAGCAGTGCTGTAACCCCAAGAAAGACTTTGTGTGATGAACTTGAAGAAATAAAAGTTATATTTTTCCTAAATGGATTTGTTTGTATACTACAGCTTCTAGGTGTTCTGAAGACACAGCTTTGCTTTCACAAAAAAAACTCCTCAAATCAAACCCTAAATGGTAACTCATAAGTGACTCTATTTCTTTGTAACATAGCGGTCACAGTTTCTCTCTCACCCTTGCTGGTACAGCGTAAGGTTCTTTTCAATGAGTTACTGGTATTAGAATTTTCTCAGCTACTCTCATACCCATAAAAAAAGTGCAATAATTTCCCAACTCAATGTTAACATGTCATTTTTTCTAAGACACTTGACAACCTTCTGACTCCCAAATCCAAATGCTCGTATTTTGTATTTGCTTTTTGTTTCCGCACGATTTTTTTCAGCAGCTGTTAGTGCTTTTCCCGATGTTATGCACTTTTAAATGAATCCATTTGGTCGTCCTCTCTCAGCAAGGGTCCTGATCATAATAATACTGATGTCCTGAATTATAATAATACTTAAAACTTCTTTGAAAATGAATGCATTTGTTTTCCTAGTTGTACCACATACAACTTTATTCTGCTTAAAAATGCCCTTTGAAAACCAAAAATGTCAATGGTCACACAGATCAGAAATTATATAAATATTTTTCATTACATTCCAATTGTATAAATGATGAAAATTAGGAAATTAGATTTTGATCTAGTTTCTACTACAATGAAATTAAGATAAAATATTTTGAAAGAGCACTAACAATCAGAACCAGACCTACCATATTATAAATTAAATGCTGCTTTACTTCATTACACAAAAATTTATGAATAGATGTAAACCCCAGAGCTTTCATTCTGTTCCCACAGGAAAAAGGAAAGTCTTTTTACTAGCATTTACTTAATTTACATCAGTCATCATTCTGCTTATCAATAGTTCCAACATGATGTTAGCTGGAGTTCATCTTCCAATTTTATGAAATATAAATGAAATTAACAAACTTGTGAGGAAGTATATAAATAATGTAAGATGTACTCTGCAAAATGCTGATAATCCCAGCTGAGACACAGCAGAGCCTGTGTCATGACCAAAATTTCAACAAAAGCAATCTCCAAGAGGTGTCTTGTCTAAGCGTTTTTCCAATTTCCAGTTGAGCTTACTTTTTGCATTTGTAACATCCTCCATTGAGGATTCGTACACCTACAATACTGTGCATGAAAATCACCCTCCATTTGTTTGTTTTGAACCTGGCTTCTACAGGGATCACTCAATGGCTTTTAGTTCTTGTACTGAAAGTGATGGTGAGCAATCAGTATTATTCACCCTCCCATCACACTTGCAATTTCACAGATTTCTGGCAGATCTCACCTCAGTCTTCACTTTTCAAGGAAAAGAAGTGCCAACCTACTCAGTTGTTTCTTAGATGGAAGTCATTCCACATCCTTCTCACATGGCAGTTTAATCCTCTCAAAGACCTCTATCGAGGGACTTAAGAGTCAAAGCAGACTATATCGGTTGAGTAACTCATCTCCACATACTTGCTGACCACTTAAACTAGAAAAGATTTGAAGACAAAAATTCATTTACAGTAGCCATACTGATTCTTTCCAAATACATCATGTTTATCCAGATGTCTGTTAAGTCTATCTTTTGTTATAATTTCTACTAGTTCCTCAGCATGGATCTCAGTTACAGGACTGCTGTTTCCAGGTTCCAACTAAATCTTTCTTCCAAGATGGGTATCACACCATCCTCCCGTATTCAAATGCCAACAGAGTTTTAAAACAGGATGTTACACTCTGCTACTATTATGCTATTTTATCCCTGAGTTATTTTGGGACCCTTTGTGAATACTGTCCAGTCCTCATGTTCTGTTACTGTTCATTTCCTCTATTTCTACTACAACGTCTTTGACATTTATTTCATTTCCACAGAAAGCCACTGTAGTGCCCTTCCTAAAAAAAGTTTTGCTGTGGGACTCTCCTTGGTCTCTTCAGCAGTGAGTGCTGACATAAAGAGCTGATCTGGCCTGTCAGCAAAATACTTCTGCTTCTTTTATACTTCTACCCCTTCCTCAAGTGTTTCTTCTTCATACTTCACCTTTTAAACCCTCCCTGAAGGGCTTCTTGCTCCTGGGTATGGATAGGGACCAAAGTTAATTCCGATTCCTTTAACTACTTGCCCTTCAAACTCTTCTTTTGCCTGCCTAATTGTACCTTTGTGCAACTGGCCAGAGTTTAAGATCTTTTCTCTTTCCTTAATTTGGATTCAATTTCAGTTCCCTGAAGAATGCTTTCTTCTAGTAACCTCCATTACAACTGGCCAGAGTTTAAGATCTTTTCTCTTTCCTTAATTTGGATTCAATTTCAGTTCCCTGAAGAATGCTTTCTTCTAGTAACCTCCATTACTTTGCTGATTAGCCATACTTTTATTCTTTTTCAGTCCTTCCTCTAGTGTTTCATTTCCAGGACCGTGTTCCTTGCTAATCTTCATGCCACAGGTAAGGATAAGTCTCTCAGCTGCTTCTTTTAGGTTCTATTAATGATGCTTTCTCATTTTTACGCAGCTCACCTTTTGAATGGAAGCAGGTGATTTTTTGCTACCTGTTGCTCTTCAAGGGATGCCAAATCTTAATACAGTATTGGTGACAACACTGGTACAATGATGCTTCATCGGTAAGGTTTCACACCAGGCGATTCCTTACATTGCTAAATACTGATTCAAGGGCTGAATTTTCCTGTGAGTACTCTGAACAGCTGCTCTATGTGAAATAATCATTGATAGCACCTAAGAATTATGCCTCCGCTTCATCTCCTGATATAGCATTTGCGCAATTTACATGGGAGAACTTTAAGTTACCCAAAACTAATTTTCTCTGCTTTCTGTTTCTCTCAGAATATTACACTGGTTCTGCCATTCTGGTCAAGCAGTCAGTAATGTGGCCCAAGTATTATATTCTTCCTGTTCACACCTGGAATTTCAATCCATATTGATTCTAATGTTACAAATTGCAGTGGTGAGTTGAATCTTACGTGATTTGAATCTTATCTCCTTTAACTTATAGTACTATTATTCTGGTATATTATCTTTCTTGTATATTTGGCATTAGTATCTCTTTGATTGTCTTCTTTCCAGTAAAATGTTGACATATGCTATTACATCTATGTCTTAATTTAGTTATGAATTCCAGTTCCATCTTAATTCTTAGATTTCCACAATATCTTTAGAAGTACACATACCACTACCCTAGTTCCCTTCTTGGCAGTCTAGTTAAATGGCACTCCATTTGTTTTTAATTTCCTATATATTTGGGAAAGAAGATAACCAATTATTCACTTAAGGATATGAATGTTTTCTATCTTGCCTTAGAGCATTATTCCAAACTGCTATTCTTGCACCTGATAGAAATTTCAACAGCTCAGTGCCTGATTGTCCTCTGGACATCCCAATCTGACCAAGGACCATTTGGGGGAAATCTTCTCTGGCTACTCCTCTTAGTTTTGTCCTACTAAAAAATGTGCAAAGTATTTCAACGGAGGCATAATTTCTTCATCCCAGCATACTGGAGTTATCCACTGTTACATATGTCTGAATAGCATTCACTAATGACCTGCAAGAGGCTCAGTTCTTCTATGCTTAGTATTATTAGCAATTTTACAAGTAATCTTACTAAAGTCAAATGAAGACGTAAGAGCCTGCTACCACTGTCAGCGGTAGATGCCTAGAAAATCACAAAAAAAGGCCAAACCTACCTCTCCCAGACTCTAGCAACTCAAGGACTTCCCGAGCCAAAGATGCTATCTTCTGTTTGGCAAACCTTGATATTCTTCTTCCATTGATTTCTCCAATCACATTCTAAATCCATGTAAATAAAGCACTAGCAAAATTGTAGATGGAACACAAGATGCAAAATTTTTCATCCTTGTCCTGATCATTGGTCTGTCAGATTCTAATTAGGAGCAGTAACTGCACCCTGTGCTGGAGCATCTATGGATGCCAGCTATATATAAAAAACAAGGAGAGTTGTGTTTGTATCTTCTGAATTGACTAAATATAGGATGAGGCTCAGCTGCATCCCTGCTGAAGTGGAACATGGTTTTAATGTCTATGACTACTCTTTACAGTTGAAAACAAAACAGTTGAGCAAACCAAAATTCTTTCTTAAGTGCCATGCCACATCGTCCCCATAGGAAAACCAACACAACTCTACAGAAGTTCAGTGGAGTGACATAATTAACAGTGTCTCTCCCCAGTTTCTGCCTCTATCCTCAGTGTGTTGTCAGGTACAGCATGCACCCCAAAAAAGCATGTTAGAGACAAAAACTATTCTGTTAAGCTGAGAGCCTGTCTAATGTAGCTTAAGCTATAAACCCGCCACCTTTAGGGAACACTTTAAAAAAAACCAATCCACCATCTGTTTTTATATGAAAGAGGAAGAACACCAAACTGCGCATTTTACTCTCTTTCAACAAAGCTACTTCAAAAGTAAATGGGATGTGAAAGATGCACATGGCCCTTGCTTAGGTCTCCTCATCCTTTGAAAGAGTTCTGGCCTAGCAAAGTTCAAAGCACTTAAACACTCTGTGTTGGGCATGTTCTGCAGCTCTTTTACTAGCCAGGAGGTGTACCCTGAAATAGAAACATGATGCGTTTATGAGCAGCTGTGAAGTGTTCCTCTTCTGAAAACTGTAAGAAGCACCAGATGAATTTGCCCAACTGCTTTCTCCTAACGTACAACTTCTTATCATTTGCTTTAGTTCAAAACTATGTTGCTCTAAAATACTGCATCTGAAAATCTAGATGTTACAAGCAGTTAAAGCCAAACTAATGCTTAAGAGCCTCATGAGAACCTAAAGTCTAGCTCTTTATATCAAGTTCAGCTGGGAGAAAGAAAGGGTAGTAGTCTTTTCTTGGAGGAAACAGAGTAAGAGAGGGAATGGAGAAGTAGCTGTATCACCCTGAGGATTTCTTCAACTATATAAATCAAAATTGTGTGTGGATATTTAAATAGGTATAAACACACACACATACAGACATCCATGTAAAAAACCTGTTACTTATCCTCTATCGAGTGGTTATATCAAGTGGTTTCATTTACTGTCTGAGACAAAGGATGCCCGCTAAATCAGCTAGCTAGCATACCATTAGGATTGTGACAAGACAAATCTAACCTTGACTAACTAGAGACAGTTAATCTTCAGAACTAGGCCCTTCTCTAGTTCTCTAGGAAATTGAACTCACATCAAACTAAACAACCTATGGTTCTGCTGGAACAATGTCTATTGATGTGAGAAGCAAAAGAATGCCCAGGGTTCTATACAACGGGGAGGGAAATAAAATTGCCTGTTTGTCTATCATTTTAAACGTACAAGTTGCATTAATAAAGCTCTGTGAAATTATGCTAATTAGGATACAAGTCATCTTGTAAGAATTCTGTGGTTTTCTTGCTGCTTGATAGGGTTTTTTCTTAGACTTTTTGCACTGTATTTAGGTTCCCGAAGCTTTCATAATCTAGACTTAAAAAGAAAACCATCCTCCACACTGAAATATCTACATTCCTTTAGCACCAACTTCACTAATAATCTCTGCTTCTCTGTGTCTGAAAGCCAGACTGCCCCAACATGATTTCTTTTCTAACCTGAGTCACTCGTTCCCCTTCATGATTTGGAACTCCCTGGAGGCATTTCCGGTCCGCATCAAAACTGGGAAATCTAACAGGAAAAAAAAGTTCATTTTCCCCCAAATGTTTTACAGGAAGTGTCATCAAAACCAGATATCCTCAAGGGGAGAACTATCTATTCAAATTTTGCCTTGCTGCACAGTCCACACTGGTTTTACAACAGCCAGCCAGGAGACACAGACCTTACTGTAGACAGAAGATGCCTGTGACAGCAGACTACTGAGGTGACTGTGGCTAGAGAAGGGATCCAGCAATGTCAGTATCACATGCAGCTTCTCTCCCTTGAACAGACCTTCAGTCCTGCTGCTACCACGGAGGTGGAGGCTGAGCTGGAAAACATAGCAGCTACTGCAGGGAAGAAATGGTCCTCTAAGCAACTGTGGCTGACACCTTGCCCCTGACAGCATCAGGAGTAGCAAGCTCTGTCTACACTGTCCCAAAGCCTTGAGCTGGCTCAGAAAGAAGAGCTGATGTATTCCTCACTGTTTTAAGATGATTGTCTCTTCTTTCTATCCCTGTACTCATTTTGTAATCAACCTTTCAGCAGATGAAATGAAACATCGTTCTGATTACAAGTGCATCTTTAAAACATCATTCCTGAGCATAATTTCCCAGTGTCTAGCCAAAGAAAACTTCTGATTTGCCACCTGCTTTTAATGCCTTTCTGAGTGAAGATTATCAATAAGGAGGTCCATCTTCACGTCTCCTCAGTTAGTCTACTTAGATTCTCTGAATCCACCCACACATGACTGAGGGCTCTACACACAAAAGCCATGCTATCTAAGGTTGGTGAGTGGCTTCTCTTCCCAGTGTACTGCAAGACAGATATATTAATACCTCCAGCAAATACCTATGCAGTATGGTGATGGGGAATTTTTCCCCATCACTTGTATTTTCATATCCTGCTAGGACTGAATCATAACTGCATAAAGATGCTGAAAACTATTATTCATTTGAAGATTATTTTTCTCTATTAAGATACATTAAAAAGGAAACACTTACAATCTCTCACGTTCAAACTTTTCACATCACTTTCTGCAAGAGCAAGGTTATTAAACAGCTGCTTATTTGACCCTTTGAAATGACCGCAATTTAGTAATGGAATTACAGTTCTTCACCTGTCACTGCATACCAATTTGTTAGAAGCTTTGGAATAAATTTCTGTGCAAATGAAAATGATTGTCACCATTGTTACCAGTCATAAAGAATGAGTTCAGATTGTTTCTTAATAGGATGCAAATGCTGTGAGTTGTTTCTGATAAATTACTTCAGTCCTAAAAAATAAAGAGTTTAAAAAGGTGAATGTGAAGACGCAGTCAGCAAGATAGCAAATGTTAGAGGAGGACAGAGCTGTAAGTGTGAGAACAGCAGGATACCAAGACTACAGAAAACTACCAAAAGTGCATGCCTGGAGTATGGAGTCTTTTTTAATTAGCATCAAGCTTCTCTGAAAGAAACAGCCTTCCAAGGTTGCATTGCACTTTCTGTAGAGGTGGGATGGAAGTCAGTTAATTGCTTCCTCACAAACGTTTAACTTCATTGTGTAACTCAAAGTTTCTCATTTTGGCTTATGATACATTTCTCTATTACTAGCCAGCTGGAGAAATGTGGTCCCAAAATTGACACCTGGTCTGTTTATTAACACACTTCATATTTCAAAACTGGCCACATACAAAAGTCCTCGCTTAGTCTAGTGACATCTCAAGCAATCAGATCACTGTGAGGACTGGCACATTAGTGTGCTATTCTGATGCACACCTAATACACGTTACTATGCCTAGTCCCTTTCTGGCTCAAAAGGACTGGACAGCAAGCAAGGAAGATGAATCAGACCAAAGTTTTGTCTGATTCTGCCTAAACTGCCTTCAGGAAGCAGCCAGATAATACAGGGCCTGGTTCCTCCAGCACATCCAGTTCCAAAGTCTGACGGGCTAGCTTGGAGATAGTTTTTGTTCAGGTATACGTTTCAAAGACCAGTTTAGCTGTCTACATTTTTAGTCTATCTTACCTTAAACATGGCAATAACAGACTATTGATAGGGGAACTCAGTTTGCCAAGAAATGGCTCCCAGGAGATGTTAAAAATGCGTGCAGAACTCTTTTATTTTCAGACTCATAGGACCAGTCAGGTTGGAAGGGACATCATGTCTCTGGTCCAACCTCTTGCTCAAAGAAGGGTCAACCGTGAGGTCAGACCAAGTTGCTCAGGGCTTTATCCAGGCAGGTCTTGAAATCCTCCCATGATGGAGACCACACAGCATCTCTGTTCCCATGCCTAGCTGTTCTCAAGGTGAAAAAGTTTCTCCCTATATCTACCAATCTGAACCTTCCTTTTTCAGTTTAGAACTGTTGCCTTTCATTCTCCTGCCATGCATCTAAGTGAAGAGCCTGGCTCCGTCTTGCTAACCTCCTCATAGGTGTTGGCAGGCTGCTGTTAGCTTTCCACTCTTCCCCAAGCTGAACAAGCTCCATTCCCTCAGCCTCTCCACACAGGTCAAATGCACTAGCCCCCCAACCTTCTTGCTAACCCTTCACTGAACGTGCTCCAGTCCATCATTTGCCCAAAACTGGACAAAAGATTCAAGAAGTGGCCTAGAAAGGCCAAATAAAGAGGAATAATCACTTCCTTTCATCTAACTGCAGCCCTGTTAATGTATCCCAGTACACTGTTAGTCTTCCTTGCTGCCAGGACACACTGCTGACTCACAAGCAGCTTCCTCTCCACCAGAAGTTTGCTCAGTCACATGCTGCTTAGTCCTCTGCTATCCCTTTCTGTGCTAATAATTTCTTCCAAGAATACAGTCTGTAAGATTTGTGATGGAAAAGATTTGTAAAAAGTACATGCTAATAGAAGTAAAATAACATCTACATCCAATTGTAAGAAAAATTAACTACACTAACTACTAAGGAGGAAAACAAGATAAACCATAGAATCATAGAATCATTTAGGTTGGAAAAGACCTTTAAGATCATTGAGTCCAACCATTACCTATAGAAATTGTTACTTGCACCTCAGGCAATTTTTAATCTCTAGTATTGATGTTCTGCTTCTGCAGACAATTAGTCCTAAGACCTTACAGGAAATAATAGTTGAATATTTCAACTGTTCTAACAGGACAAGAGAAAAAAAACTCATTTACTCAACATGCCACAGCTTACCAGGCTTATTATTCTGCTGTAGCTAGGATCTGTTGGCTTTTCTTTTTTTTTTGTGAGTGCTAAATATACACAAGAGGCACTGAGGATCGAAGGGTAATCAAACTGCTTAACTTAACATCGCTGAATCAGAGGCCCTGGCATCTCTGATTCCCTGCCCAGAGTCATCTTTAATAGGAACGTAATTTTAAGAATCTGTACCTTAAGGCTGGTCACAAGCAATCCTACATAAGATTAGATATTTTATATTCGTCTTAGGATTTTGTGTTTGGACCATCACCATCGATATCTGTCTGCTAGTAGTAAAGAACACTTTGTAGGACTTGAGGGTTCAACATTGATTTTATCATATCGTAAGGCACAGACTCTTTCTTAGATCTTTTAGGACTTCTAAAAGCTGAGTGATTTTCACAAAGCCAGTGCTGCATATTCCATTTCTGTTGGGTTAAAGCTAAGTTAAACCCAAAGTGGGCTGATGGTATCGAAGTGGGCTTTCATCTGAAAGATCCTTGTTTAAGGTCATAGCAACCGTGCAATTTCTTATGTGCTCCTCCTTACTCATACTGAAGTCAAAATACCTATTTGATCACACATATTTCTTCAGGGACTTCCACATTCTCTCTAGGCCTCTGCACGCTCCCTTAAAAGCATGCCTATTCATGGATTACCTCCAGTCTTGGAATTAGATTAAATTCTGCAAGAAGGTCACCATTATACAGATCTCATTCTTTTAGTGAAGGCAAATGAATTCAAAATATTTTCACCTTCAGTGCACATGGCATATATTAAGTGAGTGCATCTGCACCTTACTGTTCTGTGTGTCAGGTTTCTCCCATCTCAGAGACCTTCCTGAATTTTCTGTTATTTTCCTGTTTATTTCTTTTCATGGGTTCCTGCAGAATCAGTTGCTAATGGCTTTTGTAGACAGGGACATGAATTTGTCGTTTTTCTGTTTAATGTTTCTAATAAAGTGCATTGTGAATCATCATAATCTCAGGCGAAATTGCACTTGAGTGAAGAAGGAAATGAGCAGGATGAAACCTCCTGTCTCCCTGTGTGATTAGAAGCAAGCTGGCTGCAGCGCTATTTAGAGTGAAGGGATAAGACTCAGTTATGATGAACATAATTCAGATTCTTTAATAAAGATTCTTTATTCAGGACATTGGAGACTGTCAAATCCCCTGCTTCTTCCTCAGTCTTATTAAACAAACTGTCCTTTCTGCTGTTACCTGCCCAAGAACTCTTTATGCCCATGCATGTTCTGCAAAGCTCCAGAACAGATCTTTGTCAACAGCAAGTCCAGCATCTTTTTTGATGACTTGTCCCATTCCTGATAGATACCTCTAAATCTTCAGCAGCAATGAAAACTCAGTTTATTTTCATTAATAATCACTTATCTCTCAATTATTTTCAAAAGCTCATATAATAGTCCCCATCACTGCTTTAGATGCTGCAGAGCTCTTCTGGCATTAATTTTACTGTCAATACAACCTTTGTCAGAAACTACCATTTTGAATGTCACTATTGCTTTCTAATTTTTAACATTTTAAAGCTGTCCTATTTATATTTGTTTGACTCAAAACTAATAAAAAAAAGATTTATTTCACCATCATAATGTACGCTCTGCTTTGAAGGTACAGATGTATCATTTATTACTCGCAGAGTTCTAGTAAAATCTACAAATAATCCACAAAAAAACCACTACCTCTAACCACTACTTTTCTTCAGACTTCGTGCCATTCAGATGTGAAATTCTAACTTGAACTGCATTACAATTATTGCTGTTTATTTGACTACAGTGCCAGGGGGAAGTGTAGTCAGATCTCAGTCACGTGATATGTGGAGAGCAACTCTGATGAAATCTAGCGTTATTCCACTTAAATATGTGTCAGTGGGATCAGAGCCTTCTTGCGCTAGATCTAGCAATCCTGCTTGTCCTAGTTATTGCTGTGGTTTGCCAAAAGTCCCGACTATAAGATAACCAAGCGGGGTTGAACATACTAGCTGGCTGGAAGTTGTACGAACATAAGTTAACGGCAGTAACTTTCCAAATGCTAACAAGAACCTTTACTTCATCCAAAGCAGCATTCAATGCTGCTTAGATAGATAGAAATGTCATTAAATACATTTCATAAGCACTGCAGCCTGCATGTAATACTAGAGGTGGACTGACGTAATCATAAATTATTCATGGACAGTAAATGGCATTGTAAAAAATCAGATTCCTCTTCTGAAAGACTGACTATTCTTTTGAGAATATCAATTGAACACCTACTGCACTTTAAGACAAAAGCCTTTCAGTGAACACAAAGTATAAAACCCTGTAACGATATCTATATCTATGCAACGTAAGTCCATAGCACAAGCCGTCAATTACATGTAATGAAAAAGGTATAAAGTGCCTAGCCTTGAGAAAGAAAGAAGAGTACTATATGAATGCCTTAAGGTATCAGGGTGTAATGAGCCCTAGAACTCTCACAATCAAATGTCCAGGACCCACACAACCAGAGACATTGATATTTGTATGACGAGGGAATTAAAAAATATTTAAAAAAAAAAAAAACAAACACATTATGCTATGTAATTAGATATAAGTTTAAAAATAGATTATTAACTACAACAAGGTGAACTTAACAGCTATGTAGGGTTACTGTTTAAAGAGGAATAAGCACTCAGCAGATTGTAAAAGCTTATATGCAGAAGTTAGTGACAACTAGTATGTCTAGGCAACATCATCTCCACAAGATCCACACTTTTATCACTGTCAAGGGTCCTAGCAATTCTGCTGTATAGCATGGCACAATGGCACTCACAGCCAAAGCAAGAAAAGCAGACTACTTAGTGTTCTTCACATTCAGGCACAACTTTAATAAATGCATACCATGGCACCTCATGGTAGAAAGAGAAAAATTAACGAAATGTTCAAAATATATTGCTATGCCAAAACCAAGTCCATCACCATGTAACATGGCAAAAAGTGCCTCATCTGTAGCTTTCTCCCTGTATTTGCTAAAAAACAAGAACTGGATAGTAATAGGTAATTATCTAGGGTGTTCATGTCCAGCAATGTTTGTCTAAGCAAAGGCCTGACAGACTTGTTCAATAGGGCAGAGAGCTTGCTGGTAGACTTTGGCATCTCTGAACCCACAGATAGAAGGCAGAGGGTGGAGTAACCTCAGCCATCTCATTGGAAATGTTAACAGAGAATTTGCCATCCCCTGTAATTTGTTCTACAGAGAGCAAATGTTTTTGCTTTCTATACAGTAGTTTCTAGGTAGTCCACTCGGGAGAAAAAGTAATGTGTGTTACCTGAGGTAAAAATCTACTTCATGTTACTTTGCTTTTGTCAATCTCTTTGCCAGTCGAGAGAAAAAAAAAAGGTTTCTTTTATTTTTCCCTATTGCTTTCTAACAAGTAATGAAAGATCTATTTTACCTCTCATATGACTTTTTTTTCATGCAGTGTGAAGCAGACCCCTTTTTAATATCTCATAGGTAGCTTCCAACTTCCTCAACCTTCCTATCTGACACCGAGAAAGACATTGCCATTAAATGTTTCTAGGTCAAACTCCAATTTGAGTTTGCTGTTTGACAGCTGAGAACAACTTATCCTTCACTGTCACTAGGTAAACACAACATTGCTTTTCAAAGAAAATCATAGCAGGAGAGGAAGCAAAAGAGATAGTCAAGAAAAAAATAATCCATCAAAACGGTGGCAATGTTTTCCAAAACAAAAACACCTCCCTCCCCCAACTCCTCTGCAGCGCTTACATATGTCATTTTTCAGAGACAGACAGTTGCAAAGGGAGCTCATCATCTTAGTGAGGCTTGAATCATTAAAATGAGGAACCCAACAGTAACTTTTTTCCTTTTCAGTACAGGTCTTATTACAAAGCGCTGCTACTGCAGTTGTCTTAAAGTGAGGCCAACATGCTACCATAAAAACCGAAGATGGATCATAGGATCTTTAGCACTTGTTTAATACACATTTCACTTCTTTTCATCCTGCTCACAAAAGTGTCCCTGTTCTTATGGCCAAACTGGGAGGTGCCTAGGACAAGCAACAGCAATAGCACCATGCTCAAAGGCACAGAAACTTTCATCTCAGCAGACTCATTGTTTGTTTTCTCATTTAAGCTACACCCACAAACAAGGTGTACACTGAATAAAATCTATTGTGACCTTGGAAAGAACCCACTGCAGATGTTTCAAAAACTTCAGCAGGAATCTTTAAGATGGCTGTAAGAATTACCCATCTAACTACTACTGAAATGAAAGCCATCTGCCTGTAGGTAATTTTATATATAACAGCCTAAAGATTGGACAAGGGACAGTGACTCATCCTTTAACCAGAGGCAGTGGGGGAAATACTGCATTCGCTTTTCTCACAGCATCAACCTGAACATTCGCTGTGTCACATGAAGTGAAATACTGAGTCAGAGCAAGGTGTCCAGCTCAGAATGGTGTCTCTGGCCGGTGCTAGATGCTTCAGCAGAAGTGTGGCATCGTGTAGCAGAGAGCTAGGAGAAAGAGAGGGCACTCTCAGTGGAATAAAAATCCAAATACATCCCTACAATGACAGATTCACTGTGAGGAGCCTCACAACAAGAAAGAGAAGAAAGAGAAGTAATAGCCAGCTAACCCAGGAAACGGTTTTGCTAAAAAATATTCTAGAACTGTAAGTAACAAAAGGAAGCCAGTTAGATGAGGGATTAGGTTGGAAATTACTTCATCCTAAGGAAGCTTGTGGGGGAGGTCTATATCAAAAAGCCCACTTCAGTGTCCCAGGACCACCGTCATGGCTCCGTAACTTGAGAATGCAACAGACATGACTATCAGTCCTGCTTCATCAGCCCTTGCTCTCTACAACCCAAAGACTTGTGCCTGAATCACAGAATCAAAGAACCACTAAGGTTGGAAAAGACCTGTAAGATCATCAAGTCCAACCATCAAACCAACACCACCATGCCCATTAAACCATGTCCCACAATGCCACGTCCACACATTCCTTGAACACCTCCAGGGATGGTGACTCCACCACTTCCCTGAGCAGCCTGTTCCAGTGTTTCACAACTCTCTCAATAAAGAAATTTTTCCTAATATCCAGCCTGAACCTCCCCTGGTGCAACTTGAGGCCATTTCCTCTCGTCCTACCACTAGTCACTTGGGAGTCACCTCTCTGCAACCTCCTTTCAGGTAGTTGTAGAGAGTGATAAGGTCTCCCCTCAGCCTCCTCTTCTCCAGGCTGAACAACCCCAGCTCCCTCAGCCGCTCCTCATAAGACTTGTGCTCCAGACCCCTCACCAGCTTTGTTGTCCTTCCCTGGACACACTCCAGCACTTCAGTGTCCTTCTTGTAGGGAGGGGCCCAAAACTGAACACAGGATTCGAGGTGCGGCCTCACCAGAGCTGAGTACAGGGGCACAATCACCTCCCTACTCCTGCTGGCCACACTATTTCTGATACAGGCCAGGATGCCATTGGCCTTCTTGGCCACCTGGGCACATCGCTGGTTCATATTCAGCTGGGTGTCAATCAACACCCCCAGGTCCTTTTCTGCCAGGCAACTTTCCAGCCATTCTTCCCTAAGCCTGGAGCACTGCATGGGGCTGTTGTGACCAAAGTGCAGGCTTTGTTCACCTGCTCTTCCAGTTGTTAAGTGCAAGCGTTGAGTACGATGGCGCTTGCTTCCTGTGTGCAGAAAAGGAGGAAATGGTCCAGAGAGAGAGGATTAGGATGAGCTTGTTTCAGGCACAACAAATCAAGGAAACAGTTCTATATGTGGAGATCAAGATTAACTTCTCTTATGAAAGTACATTCAGAGGAACAGTGATTGTCTAATGTTAATTTGAACTACAAGTTTGAAATCAGTGGCATTGAGATCATGTTACAGTTTGTGAATCCATATTGCGTTTGGTGATGTGGACTGTTTGCTTCACCAGACTAGGACATGAGTTTGTTTAAAAGCCACCAGTTCTTTTTTGAAGACCTTGAAATTTCTGGTTCCACAAGAGGCATTCAGCCAAAGCTGTGCAAAATAATACCTTCTCCTCCCTCCACACACACTGGTTCGTCCTGAGCAAGCATACAATCCCACAGAAGCAAGGCCTGTGAATTTAGTAGATATAATACATACAGCCAAACCCTTTCATTTCTACCTGGGAGCAGTACTAATGGAAGCCACATTCAGAAATCTTGTAAAACAGCTCCACACTCATTAATGCAAGAGCACTGACTTCATTATAAATGTCATCTTCTTGTTCAGCCTGAAACTTGAGAAGCAGTTAAAAAAATCTCAACCCAATCTTCTATTATTAATTAATCACTAATTAGAGGGATAGATGCCAGAACTACTTTGTTTACTGAAACAGAGGTTGCCATGCCCTTTGATGCCTTTCAATGAAACAAACCATGTGACATAATCCCAACTGCTCCATGTTTTGACAGAAATCGGACCTGCCCCAGTAAACTTGGTGGTTTCTTCTCCCTTGTAAAATTTCACCTCACTTACAATATTTTCTTTTTTGGATACTTTTAGATAGTAGTTTAAGCCCCATATAAAGCAACTGTCCAATTGCAATGTTTACTTAGATGGGAGAACTATGAGGCAAGTTGGGAGAACTAAATTGTCTAAACCAGGTTAAATTCTACCCATCTATATACCTGTTATGCAATCTTCTGTACTATGTTTACTTTATTTCAAGCTGTTAAAAGGTGACAAAGCCATGAAACATTTCAGGAACACACAAATCACTAGAGTTTTACATTTGCTCATAAAACCCAACCAATATCCAAAGCACAGATCATTGTTTAATACATGCATGATCCCATCCTCGCTTTCTTTGCTTGGAAAACATCTGCCTTGAATCAGTTATAAACTAGGAATGCAATAATGCTGGCAAAAGAAAGACTTTCAAAGCCATTTGCAGTGTTGCAACCTCCCCATTTTTTCTGCAAACAAGAGCATTAATATTTTGCTTTCCTTACTCTACTATGAAAATAAAAAACAGTCTGTGTGTATGCACACACAAAAGGTTTTGTTAAACATACAGTAAAAAAAAAAATGTAGCTTTTAAACTGTTTCACCCACCGATCATCCAAATAGTTTGATGGTCTGCCAAATCTAATTTTTTCCACAGAAACCACGACTTCCTGACTCAATACACATCACTGATTAACAAGTACAAAAAAGAGAAAATTTGAACTCCTGTCCTTCTTCCAGAACTCTTTTCTTCCCACGCTTGGCATACCAGTCTGGCAGTTTGCAGAAACAAGTTCTTACTGCTTTTAGAAGTCTTGGTCCTGAGAATACTACCTCTGGGCAGTATCACCACTTTTAATAAACTAGGTCTGAGGTAAAGAAATTATGGCAGCTTATAATCAGCTGAAAATGAAAACCATAGTTGTTCTTTTAGAAAAACATTGGAGAACTTTATCCAATATAACACTACTGCCGCAGGGCTGCTGTCAAGAAGCAAGCCACTCAGGTCTCCCTCTGCTCTGTGCACTAAGCTGTGCTTATAGACCATACAGTGAGCAGGTACCACACCTGTGATGCATCCAAACTCAATCTAATATAGGGTCTCTTAGATCCCGAGGATGTGCATGTGATTCTTCCCCTGCTCATTATTTCTAGAGAGTGCATTATATATTTGTGCATCTACCACGGGGTTTTCCACTTGGCCTGGCTGCCAGCCTCTATCCCATTTCAAGTGCCGTTCCTTTATACTGCAAATGCATCCTGGCACCCATTCCCTTCCTCTAGCCAGGAGTGTTAAGAACAGAACCCAACCATATCTAATTCTCTTCATCCTAATACACACCACAACAGTTGATAGATATCCAGCCATTGAATCACTTGCATAATTTTCACCCTGTTCAGTCCATGGCTGGACACACAGCTGCAGTTCTCAAGAGTGCTGTTAGCATGCCAGCTTCAGAGGTTATCCACACCATGCATGAGCGGCATGAACAGTTCGAATAGGTACATGTCAGTGAGAGGATGAACTGTATTCAGCAATAAGCCAGTAGGAAAGAGAAACAGATTGTTTTCAAATGTTCACCAACTCAGAGGGTGGGATTCAACCCGGAGGTGGAAAGCTAACAGGCAGGAATGCAGCTTGGTGTGCTAGCACATGCAAACCCCGCCTTCGACATCAGGAAAGACTCCTGCACCAAAGGTCTTGGGGACACTTTTTCAGTTCTAGAGGGCCCTCATCCAGAACAGTGAGTCCGCTGTATTGTTCCAAATACAAATAACAGGTAGCAACTGTCTATCCCAAAACATGCATTATTTCTTGACAAGCTGTTCTAACAGAGCTCAGATATATTCTTAGGGATTATTAATTACCTTTCAACCTCCAGCACCCACACAGTACTGAGTTAATTCTACGAGAACTGCACTGTAGGTTGAAACACAACAGTTAGTCAGGCCAAAAAAACTGTGAGGCTTACAAGAGTGCTCTGCTGTTCAGTAAAGTCTTCACTAAGTGACAACAACTTTTCAGTGGCTTAAATGAAAGAAGATGCAATCAATGTTGTCATCTAACCAATTCTGTTTAGGCTGTACTTTACTTCAGCATTTGAATGGGCAGGTTTCAGCAATATCTCCATATTTTAAGTTTGGTTTGTTTTTTTTTTCTATTTGTCCCACCACTACCAATGCTTTTTTGGTGTAAGTATTTCTATGCTTTTAGCCCCAATTTTTTCTTACCAAGAACACACTAGTTTAGTCATTGTAATAACATCTGTCATACCAAAACCACTGCTCTTCACATGGAACCATACTTAAACATGTGGGATGTAAATAAGCAGTTTCTGCACAAAGCAGCTGGGCCAAGGATAGGGTTACCCAGTGAACTCATGGAAAGCTCATTAACTTCATTTCAGTCTGGAAACTAGAAAATTTATTTAAGTATGTCTGAAGTCACAGGGGAAATAGGATGGGTTCTCTTGATTTCTGACTATCCTTTGGTCAGGAAACATGTATATACGTGTATGCATGTATACGTAAATTCATGTATGTATAAAACACATATGACACTGACGTAGAACTGCTAACTTGTCTGCAACAAGAAGAAAATGTCCAATGCAAGCAATATAACAATAAAATAAATAAATAAATAATGAAATAAGAATATCATGGTCATCAGAACCAATAAGCATGGATTTCTCAAGGTGACTGTGTGCATTGTCTAGTGTTCAATACGGACTGATGTTTTTCAGTTCTTTTTTGCTCAGTGAGGGCACAAACATAGCCCGGCTGCCTATTCTTATGACAGTCACTGTAACTCAATAGCTTTAGAAATACACCCTCCGTCAAGTTTGGCTGAAGTTGATTTAAATGTTATTAAGAAGAGGACTCTCAGATACATCCAGAGAACAATGATGACAGTCTTGTTTCCTTAGGAAATTAGGTTTAAAGAAAAAATAAAAGAGAACAAAAAAAATTAAAGAAAAAAAATTAAAATAAAAAAAAGAGAAAGGATGAGGGATATAGTTAGAATGAAACACTGTAGAGGATTTCTGGGTCTCTGACTCTGAATCCTGACCGTATATTCTTTCCATATTCACAGGGAATGACCCTACTTTATGTTTGCTTTGGTTCTCCCTTAATGTAAAAATTACACTTCCACACTCAGAGGGATATTGGGATGATAAACTCCCATTAAGGGTCGTAAACTGTTCAGACACTACAGGTATAAAACCATACACAATGACCAGACAGTCAGAAAGCAGCTACATTGCTGTAAATTAGAAGCAAGTGAAATACATACCCATACGAATTGTGTTTTAGAGGCCACAGGTCTTTCATTTCTGAAGGGATTAAAATTTGCCCAAAGTTTAAGGATGCTCTTTCTCTTTAACTTACTAATTCTGCACAGCATTGCTCACTGTCTCCATTTTCAGCTGTCATTTCACCATCTAATTGGCAGTATTGCAATCACTTCTTCCCTTTTTACACAGATCTCCTCAGGGAATATTATACTAGGTAAAACTTACATAACAGGTGGGGGGAGATATTTTTGCTTATGTTCCATTCCTTTCAATGCATATCATATAACAGAGGTGAAACATATTTTAATCTCAGATTTATTTTTTTCCTGCTGCTCCTGAAGGGAGAAAAAAGCCCCTCACTTTTTAAGGGCTTAGTAAGAAAAAATATATGTTCTAGGTGTTTTTTTTAATATTCGTACAATGTTTTCATTACTGAGAAAACAGGCACCATCTTTTCTTACACCACATGCAATTGTAAAGCCAAATTCAGTGCAAAAGTAAATAGGGATAGCATAGTTCATGGAATTCTTTGAAAAAGCCTAATACCATTGCACAGGGTTATTATGAGGGCTCACAAGTCAGTGCCTAAAGAGTCAACAGATATATTAATATTTTTGAAGAAGTATCTTATTGTACTGATTTTAAGGAAGTTACTTGTCAGAACATTACCACTGAAAGATGTCATTGTATTAGCTGGACCAGAATTATTGTGTCATAAAAGCCCTCAGAAAATATGAAACCTTTTATTTCCAACATAAATAATAGGTGATTCTAAAATATGTTTTTGTATAACTGTGAAATCAGGTAAAGCCAGTTAGTGTATGTGTGTGGAAAGGAAGGAAATCTGTCCAAACTGATTAATACACGTACTCAATATTTTATCACTAACAATTCAGACCAAAACCACACCCTCAGAAACAACTCAGCTCAGAAAAACTGTATGCATTTAAATTTCAATTTTATTCACTTTATAAACTATTCAATGTTCGGTTGCTCATTATTCCTATCTCCTGCTATTTTCTTTCAGTTTCAGAGTAGACACAATTTTATGCTTCAAAAGCAGGGTATTCACTTGCATTTTTACACCTGGGGAAAGCAGCCTATCCTCTGGAAATACAGTATTTCCTGTCCAGGCCAAGAAGCAGTTTTCTGAGAGTATGAACTACTAACACTGATTATAGCCACATGTCTTAGAAGTCATTAAAAAGTCATTTTGTAAAAGCCACAGAAGGAAAAATTGGAAAGAAAAGCCCACCCCTGTGTCATTAAAAATTACTTTAACAAGCATTATTATGAGAAATTAGGACTGTACGCCTAATAAAGAGCATTACTGAAGAACTAAAGCAGGTTTATGTGAGCATCCTGCAATCAAGGTGCCACGATCCTAAGGGCTGGATCTGTGCACTGTTGGCTTAGCAGTAGGAGCATGTTCCAAACCAGGAACAGACACACCATGGCACTACGCTCAAATTCACCAAGGCACACTGTACACTGTAGATGTGTTTATGCTGTCTACAGAAGAACAGATGATACGCAATGAGGCATGAAGCCTGCTGGAACAAAGCTCCTGTCAATGTTTTGTGAGCTTATCTAAGTGAGTTTAGAAAATATGTCATGTGGTTGCAGTGGGCTTGATCTGGCAGAAGTCTGAAAGCTAGGTTTTCTATACCACAGTTTCATTGAGCATTTCTGGCACAGCTTCCTTTCATTTTAATTCTAACTAAAACTTTGACACAATTACTATGAAGAATTATTTGCTTCACCTGTTTTACTTAGCACAAAAGCTCAGGTTTCGAGTGGTTCTGATCTGTCATAACAGTAAACCCAAACAGCCTACTTCTGATGTCACTTACGGTAACATCACTCGGAAGGACGACTCCTTCCATGCATCATCTTAATTTACCTCATGACCAATCCTAAGACTACCTCATAGGCAAATATTCAGGACCTTCCAAGTTATATCTTTTAAATGAGTAAAAGTGTGTCTACAACAGTGTCTTAGTCCGCATCAGGAGTGCATTTTTGAAGCAGATCTCTCAGCTGTCCCCACTTTGCACTTCGGTTCACATCACAGCAGAATCTCAGAGCTAACGAACTGGATTCTTCACCGACAAAGCTAAATCAAAAGATGTGCCCCAGGAGTGCACCTAATGCATCCTGCTGCTAAGGAGGGTTCAGTCCAAGGGATGACACTAGAACAAGACCCAAGTAAACCTATAGACAGCTGCTGTGACTGCTGTTCAATTTGTTGTTCTGATTCTCCTGACCCATCATCTTCCTGTCTGTTAAAATGAGAGAGCCTTATGCCATTTCTACACCCAATAGTTGAACCATTGTCTAAATAAAGCTAAAACGCACTAAAGAGACTGTGGAAGAAGCTTCAAGCTGGCATTTGGTAGAGTGGTAAACTGAGGTAAGAAATGGATGCAAAATGTGGTAATTTTCACCAAATCTGTATTTTGAGTGCATGCAAAACAAGTGTAAAATACATAATGCAGAAGGGGAAAAAAGTTTAACGAGGTAAGGGAATGTGTATAACCTCCAGAGTTCCTACATAAGTGATAAACATATATTTCCTATGCATACACAGTAGACTGTGAAAGTAGCTCTGACAGTCAAAAAACTTAAGAAAAAGGGTCTGAAATACTCCTGGAATCTGTTTTTTCCTGAGGGATAGAACACTGAAGTTGGACATTATTTGAACATTCTGCCTTTGACTACGCTATAGTAAAACAATATTGCAGGTTCTTATTTGTAACTCAGTCAAATGGACTAGGCACTGTACAAGGCAAATATTTCGTTGTTATTTTCTTGCCTGCCCAAAGTTAATCCCCCGAAACACAAGCATATTGAGCAAAACTTGGTATCTGGGAAAATGTAGACAAGATGACCAAGGACTGACACAGCTGGATCACACCGTTACTGGGTTTAGTAGGAGAGGACTAAATCCTAAGAATCCCCAGATGATGTCAGGTAAGAAATCCCACCACAATGAACTGTTATGAAGATCGAAATAGTACACATTTTATAGATGACACCAAGTAACATGATCTAACTCTGAAATTGCCTCCAACTTTGAAGTTAGCCCTGTTTTGGACAGGTGCTGAGAGGGAGAGCAGCTTGAACCAGATGGCCTCCAGACACCCCTTCTACCTTAAATTATTCTACGGCTCCATGATTTTTAATATTTGTTACTAAAAATGTAAAATTACTTGATAAAGAACACACAATGCCACTGAGGCCTTCTCTTGTTTCAGGGCTCAGTGTTTTCTTCAAACAGTATTTCACACGCTGGAGTAAAGAACTCTGATGGCCAAAAATTACAGTGCTTCACTGCAATGAAAGCAAATGAGTTTTTACAGAAATACATAAGGTTTATCTCAGAGCCTTTAATTTAAAAAGGCTTACACCACAGGTGAGCCCGAGTTATTTATCACCCATAGAGCCTTGCAATTACATGGAATAAATGAGAACTCAAGAAGAACCACGTTCTTGTAAGCCTCCTTCTATGCTGTGTTACCTTAGGCAAACTACTAAAAAAACCCCATCGATACTTCAATACACATGAAATTTTTTCCCCACAAGTAAGTCAATGAGCAGTTAAGAGCAAGTAAAATTTTACTTATTCTAATTTGAATTACATGTATATCTAAAAGTCTGAAAAATCAGAGTTGATTCTCCTAGAACTTTAGTTCTCCCATTATAAAACAGGAAATGTGAGAGGGCCTTGGCACAGAAACTACTGGAAGAAAATTCTTTGTCTTCTGTTTTACTGGAGTCAGACTAAATTATCATAAAAATAGTCTGGTTTGGCCTTAATCTGTACTTCACTTCCTCACACAGGTTTTGTGAGGATAAATTCACTTGGGTGTTATTGGTGATAGGAGCAATTTAAGTAGATAATATATAGACAATGTTCCTTCCAAACAAATGGATTGGCAATTAAAGATATAAAAAACATAATCAGTTCTCCAGTTTCATTATTAATTATCTGCATACACAGGTAAACACACAGATATACACATAAACATTTAATTTTTAAAAATCAACATTTCTGAAACATTAACATTTTAATCATAAACATGTGCAGTTAGCTCATTCTCCCAATACTCTGGCAAAGTAGGGAAATAAGTATTAATATTTCTTCTTTAGCTGAAGGAAAATTGAGAGACTGTGGTGAGCAGTAAGTGATTTTTTCCAAGACCAAGTATCAAATTAATGGAAGAACTTAGCTCCTGGTTCTGTGCTCATTCCCTCACTCCATGTTGCCTCTAACTTGATTAGTTTCTTATGACTAACCATTAATAATTCTGCATTATGCAATCATCCTTAGCTAAAAGAGAAGTATTCTTAATAAATGACAGGGAAGCTAAACAATTTTTGAGTACCACAAAATGTATAATAATCAGATTAATTAAAGTGGACTTTCTTTGATTATGGCCATAACCTGATATACCCAGCCAGTCAGTCTCTCGTAGTCTCTAATTACCAGACAAAATTACATTTCAAATGTATCAGGAAAAGAGAATCTTTTCCTGCATTTAGAGTAAAGTCATCATTCCTCTTCTCTGCAAACTGTATAAAATCCAAAATAACACTTTCTACTCCTTAGTAAGCTAAATTATTATTATTATTAATAATAATAATAACAATAATAATAAAAAAATAAAAAAATCTATGTAATCAACAGAAGCCTTGGTAAAGCAAGGTAATAGTTTTCAGTGAACAGCAAAAACTGACCTCTTGAGAGTGAAGTAGAAGTTATTCAACTTCAACATATCTGATCACCCCAGACAACATTTAATCCATTAGTCTCACTTAGCAAAGTACATAAGTGCATGCTTAGTATTAATTTGGTAACATCTTCATGATCATTAGGTTATAAGGACATAACTGAGCAATGTACTGAAACTGGATCTCTGCTATTGCACTGTGGTTCAGAGCAACCAGTGAAGTAAATACAGTGTGTGATGAGGTACATGGGTCTATCTGCCTTCCTGTAAACAGGGAATTTCTTACTGGTTAGTGTCACAGAACAATATATATGGCAAACAGCTTGAGAGAAGGTAGTCAATGCAAGTCTACTCACGTTCTCATTGAAGATGATGTGAATAACATAAAGGGCAGCTACAAACATAGATTTCAAAGAGGAGAGAATTTCAAACTGAGTTATTTTAGGCACAACCATCACTTCTGTTTCTTTGCTGGTAGAGCAAATAGGTCTCCCCACTCACTCTCAAGATTGCAATAATTTTGCTCTTCTAAAGCCCTTAAGGAAACATGGAGGGGAAAGCTTGGAAACTTTGAAAAGTTAAGAAATCTTTTCAAACACTACATTATGCTGGATAACTAAAGAGATTTTGCATCCTTTGGGGTTTTGAAGATCACGTAATGAAATGCCAGGTTCTGTGTTAGCAGAGCAAACTCCACCACCTCTTAAATCTTCCTGGCTGGGTCCATGGCCAAAGCTCCCTTCCCCTGGGCAATTTGTGGGTGGAACAACCCCACAAAAGAAACTCTGCAATGCCAGGCCATGCCTCTACCTCTTGACACCTCCTGGTGCCACATGCTTCTTCCCCCAGCTTTCTCTGAAGCAGAACAGGAAGCAGGAACGGCTGAGTATGGATGTGATCGGACCTAAAATTCTGGAGCCACTTGGAAAAAATCTGCACCTTCCTTAGGACTGCCCTTTTAGGAAAGACAGAGGACCAGGGTCACATTTGCATTCCTTCTCCTGGCCCCAGGCCAGGTGATTCTCACTGCCGTGAATGATCTGGCCTGTGACTTATGCAGATGGCAGCAATGATGGACTGCTAGCACGGCCTGTAAATTAATTCCAATTAACCGCACCATCTCCTTGATAGTTAGCACTAGCCCCTTCCTTCCCTACTCCTGTTCCTAATGCTTATGCCTACAGAGACTCAAGGCACCAGCTCCAGACAGAAAATCAAATTAAGCCTTCAGCTTTTTCTTCATTTGCTTTGTCTTGAGCTTGGCCTCAGCCCCAGTAGCTGCTCCAGCCTCAGCATTTTGCCTCTGACCAGTAGGGCCGGAGCTTTAGCAGTCCCTCGGAGGCTGAGGTCATGTTTGCACTGTGGATCAATGAGCTGAGTTTTTCAGTCTAATGTCACTACCAGCATTGTACCTCCACAGAAGTCCAAGACAAGATTTTCTTCCGAAAGGGCCCAAAAGCCGTTACACGCCTTGCACATGAGGCATGTTGTCAGTAGCACCTATCTAACACTTCAGCAGCACCCACAAATCCAGCGCCAACAACCGTTTGTTCTCAAAACACTATCACACAAAGAATACAAAGTAAATCCACAATTCAGAAGTTTTAGTGGAAATGAACTTCTCTGTGGTTACAGGTGGTTATTGTATGAATAATCTGTGATCCTAATTTGCTGTTTACTCTTCTCTTCTGGTACACAGATTAGCCCTTGACTCCAAAGACTTCTGTCCAGAGTCTCTGCAGGGTTACAGCCTTTAAAAAGGTGTACTTTTGATTAAGCATAGAGAAAGAATTTCCATTATTTTATGGAAATCTGGCTTCCCAGAGAATGACAATAAATCAAAATGAGCTTGGATCACTAAAGAGGAGATCTTATAAGGCATGTGGGTGTGTAACAAGAAAAATGAAATGCCTTTCTGTGAAAGAAATTCCCATGGGTTTTTAACCAAGTCTCTGAAAATCTGAACCTTTTCACCAGAAATGCCAACCCAGTAAACTGGGTTTCTTATGGAGGCAGTGACTGGGGAATAAGAAAAGCTTTCCTATCAAAATCATTCTGATTAAGGCCAAAAGTTTGATTATTATTACATGGCCAATACTTCTTCCACCTATCATCACTGGTCATTAATCTACAAAATACAGCATAATTCTGTATTATAAGCATTAGATTGGACATCAAAAAATTTGGTATAACCTATGAATAAATAAGAATTTTCTTCAAAGACTATTACCATAACTGGAATGAATACATCAGACACAGTCCTCCGTCTTCCACATTTAAGTGACTCAAATGTATAAGCACTAAGAGGAACTGAAAAAGCTTTTCCTTGAAAATGTTCACTGTAGAAAAGACAGCATGCACTGTAGGTAATGCAGCTCAAGAACAATGATATCATATTCCAGGAATAGACACAGGTTGAGATAATGGAAACAATTTACAGCACAATTTAAGCTAAATCTAAATTATGTCTGTGTGAGAGAGCTATAAATTCATGCAGGAAGGGAAAGGAGTAGGTACATGACTGCGGGTTTTCAGTGAAGTAGAGCTCTTTGGATAATTGTTGAACCTGAGTTTTTAATCTGTAATTGAGGTGATTATTTAATTTGAATTTTATTAGGAACCATGCACTGTAGCAGCATCCTCTTTCAGTTTATAGATACCAGCTGGGTAACATAGGCGTGAAGAACTAGGATGAAACATTACACTTCACTGGAAATTCAGCATGTCTAATTAGTCACCTAAAGGACTGATTAATTAAGTTTGGGGGGGGGGGTTGCTTCCATCATTCTAAATCTTTCCTGAAAATGTACAGATATTCCAATAAGAGCAATCAGAAGGAAAACAAATTATAAAAGGCCACTACTATTATTTCTGAGCTTGCAGAGCCACTATTTCTGATCTTGCAGACATCCTTTGCTAGATGCTACATACCACAGTGAAATACTGGAATTATAGACCTAAGAGGCATTCAATCTCCAGTTTCAAATATCAGGGGAATTTCATTAAATCATATCGTACTTCCTGTTAGATAAAATTTTAACAGAGAGAATGGTGTTACTCAATTTTCTTGAAAAAACAGTAATAGCTTTCAGAACTTGTACTTTTGGTAACACTTACCTCAAGCATCTAAAAAATGCCTTTGATTTTAATTACAATGAAATATTGCAATAAATGAAGATCATACTATCTGGCAACTATTAAAAACTTTTAACATTTTTAGTAGTCTCTTACCACTCTTAGCTTACTAATGGATTATGAAATTCAGCCACAGAGCCTGACAGGTAGAGAATCAATCCTTGTTCTGGAAATACCCTCTGCAGGTTGTGTCTGGATGTGGGACTAGGATATAAATAAAATTTCCATACACTTACTTATTCTCTCCTTAAAATAACAGGCAAAAGCTCAAATGTAGCCTTTATTAGAACCATAATGACCACCTGTTTTTTGGTTTTGTTTTTGCTCCCCTTTCTAAGACTGGTACACTCAACAGACTTTTGGACAGCCCTGTCAGGCCGTATCCATGGAGTTTTCATCCCACTTTGATTTTTGGAGCATCAACCACAAAATCTTCCTGCGACAGCATATGTTTTTCCTCTTAGTACTCTGCAGAACAGGAACAGAGTTCTGCTACCCTTCTTTCTTCCTTGCCCAGGGTATACCTTTCTGACTGGCTTTCCAAGAAGCCCTGCCTCAGCTGGGAGAGCTGATCTCATCCATATAGCACATGAAAGGACAGAACTGGGAAAATATAAGCTGCATATTTAACTCTTATTTAATATCAGTAATGTGCATTGCAGTATTCCCTAACAGACAGACATTGCTGTGCTTTCATCCTCTTCATACCACACAACAGACAGAAACAGGCAGCAAATAGGAGTCCTTGTAAACATAACTAAGGGAAACCATCTTGCATTGAAAAACGTAGTCAGGATCAGATGGCCATGCTTATCCTATGTTGCATAAATGTATAGAACACTGAATAATTTGTGTCACCATATAAGCTGTAGCATTATCAGACATACAAATATGACTGTATGTGAAATATGACAGCTACTAAAATATGTGAGTACTGATAAAACTATTAAGCAGGCATTTCTTTCCTGTAAAAATTAGAAATTGCTATTCTTCAAAACGTTGAGAGCATTTACATTTTTGGTACTATAGTTTTCTAAGGACATTACATACAGTATCCTCCAGTACTTCTGCTTTAGCTAACAGACTTAAATGCATCAAATTGAAAGCGTCAAAAGCCTGGACAGAGAGAGGCACAGCTTTGAACTACTGTCCTCACACATCAGTTACCAAACTTGGCTGGGGCATTTTTCCTTCAAAGTAATTTTCAGCTTCCCACCAAAAACGTTTTCCAAAAAAAAAGAAAACCCATTAACAAACAACAGCCTTTCTCTCTGTCCCTCAACACCTTCCATGGGGAAATATTTGAACATTTTTTCAGCAGGGAAATTTTTACAAAACATTACCTTCCAGGCTGCTTTGATTTGATCAATAGTCTACTTGCTTTTCTGTCTTCTGCTGCAGCTATTCCACTTGGCATAAACTACTAAATAATCTTCCAGCCAAAAGCTGAAATCTCAGAGAAAAATAATCACTATCATAAATTCTGTGTTTTCATCTTTTTTTTCTCTCAAAACCAAAAAAATGTTTAGGGTTTTTACCAGTGCAAAGGAACAAAAATGCTGGACCCACCTCCAGCTTCCAACTTGAATACCATCCAACAACTTCCCAAGTAAGTAAACACCCACAGGCCAACAAGCCATACCTAGGGAAACATTTTTCGTTCTGCTGTACTATGCAGAAGAACATAACTCCAAGTAGACCAAATGTGATCAGGTGAAACCAAAGATGTAACCAACCCACTATCCTGCACCCTGCAAATGGTCAGTAAAAGGAAAAAAGTTAAGAGAGGTCATGAATATCGGAATAGTATATGTACCCAACAGGAATACAGGTGAGTGAACCCCACTTACCAGCAGAGCACTTTGGGTAGTTCTACAGCAAATTCACCAGATCTCAGCAACCTCTCAGCTGCAGCATCATCTTTCACTAACAGCTGTCAATCCAGACCTACACCCTGGTGTAATGTTGACCCACACCACACAAACATTTTATGTATTTGCTGCTCCCATTTCCAGGCAGGTCATGCGCTGGCAACGCCCGTCATTAGTAGCAAGCTATTTCAAAGCAAAGAATCAGCGATACCACATGTAGCTTGCTGGCACTGTACCCCACTGAGTCCAAGGTGGGTCTGGATGCACACAGGAACAAAGAACCCCTTTGCAACTTCTTGTCTAACATAACATACTTTCCCAGTTATTGGCAAGGAACAGTTGAAGACACTAACAAATAACTTCTATCCCGACATACACTTTCAGTGTATTTCTAATTTTAAGAAATTTTCATGAAACATATACAGATGTTACATTTTAAACAAAACCAGTTCCCTTCATCTACTAAATCAAGCACTTAAGCAGTGTAAACAACCCTTAGAATATATTTTTATTTAAAAGACTTATACATGCATTAGTAGGAAAAAAAAATCAGACAGATGCAATGTCCACTGTTCACTACTCTGCCTTTGACTACCACTATCAGCAACTGATGCCTAAGGAAAGAGTAAATGAGGAAGGGAACGGCAGCAATATTTCTTCAACAGCAAACGGACTTCCCAAGCCAGTTTCTGTCTATACCTTTGCTCTGATAGCACGTCAGGGGGCTTTTACCAAGAATTCATTAAATGATTTCACAGCCTGGTTGTATAAGAGAATTTCTAACAGTTTTAAATTTTTTTGAAAGCTTTCAGGTTGAAAAATTGTGTTTGATACCCTGATACCTTGCAGGATGAGAGAAAGAATAAATATCTGTGTTGTTCTTTTCCACACTGTTCAAGGTTAGATAAAACTCTGGGTTATTGCTCAGATGTGTTTTTTTAAAGTTGAAATGTGTCAGTGAACTTGATGATCTCATATATGGAAGTTGTCTCATACTCTTAATTGCCAGCCTTTTTATTCTTTTCTAATTTTCCTCTTCCACTTTTGAGAAAGAAGTCCAGACCAGCATTTCAATACGTGAACACACCATGGATTTATGCAAGTATATATACACCACCACGATGACATTTTCTGGTTTGTTCACTATTCGTGCCCAATTTTGACTGTTGCTTAGTTTGAGGAGATGTTTTAAAGGACCTATGTACAGCATTGCTCCAAGACCTACTGTCTAAATGTTAATAGCTAATTTCAGGACCATCAATGCAATATGTATACTGTAGGCTGTTTTCAAATATAAATTACTTATATTATTTGAATATGAAGTTTCATCTATTATTTTACTGAAAAAACACTCTATAACATAAAGTTTTCCTGTAACTTTTTGCAACAAGTTATTTCTCATTGCCCTTAATAATTTGGTTTTATCAGTTAAGTTGGCCACTTCTGTGTTATTCACATTTAAAGTACTCATTTTTAGAATTTGCTGAACCTAGTGAAAAAAGAATTAAGGCTTGAAGAAAACAAAGAACTAGTGAACCAAACATTTTGATAATAAATATATGGGAGAACGATTTGTGTTCAACACGGAGAGCATCTGATTTCTGCTGAACCAACTGTAGAGTAAGAAAACTTCTTACACATTTTGTTAGGACTACAGTGCTTTTGTAACTAAGTAAAACAGAAAAAAACCCTGACAAAAACATTTTCAAACAATTTGTTTGGATTTAAAGTAAATAAGTATTTAATCCTGCATAAGTAAATATGTAGAAGGTAAGTAAAAATATTATTATTTGTAATGCTCATGAGGTTATATTAAATCAACTGAATATTGTACCTTGCTTTTACTGTAGGATCATGTATACATACACACTTAAAAAATGAATGTACAAATTATGTGTCTTATGGATTGAGAAGGATATTAAAGAATTGGCTCTGATGTTCTTTTCCTACAAGACACCCTGAAACCTGGCATTTATCTTGTTTCTGTCATGATGGGGTTGCACATCTGAACGAATGTGGCTGTTAGAAGTGACTTGATTTTAGTACTAAAGACAGATCTCTTTCTATGCACAAGCACTGAATAACTGTGTGTGACTATTTTAAGGGGGTGAACCAACTACGCACAAAGACATGGAAATAAAATTAACAGTTTAATCTTAATTCAGGAGTTAAATTTAGAAGCTACATCACTCTCCACCATTTTTCCAGCTCATGTTTCCAAATGAAGTCCTAGATGGCATAAAGAAACTGAAAAGTTAAACATGCAGTCCACTTATGCATAAGTTACAACATACAGTAAAATCAGCTGTAAGCGTAAGGAGACTGTGTGGTCTCACTGAATGCAGCTCTAGGAGGACTACGTAACGGAACAGAAAAAGTAATTTATGCACATAGTAAAAGATCATTAGCTTGTAGAAGGGCCCCCATTGATTTTGCCATTTGATCTTCCATGAACAATTCTAGAGAAAGCCCTGAATCAATCCGTCAAGCAAATGCCAGGGAAGGATCAAGCTAAAACACTACCCGGTATTCCTAGTAAACACAGGAATGCCACTGCTACTCAGATCACAGTATGCAATCACACTGGGAAATGAGAAAACTCTCAATAATAATGTCTTACTACAATTAAGTTTAAAAGCCAGAAACCAGCACATTTTGGCCAGATAAAGACATGTGGTTACAGTCCAGATCTGCAAACATACTTCACTGTTATTTAACACTCTCAACATGAGATTGGCTTATCAGTGCTTTTGTTGGAAAGAGGGTCTCAGTGCTTCCAGCTTCCAATACCTATTGCTGGCTCACGGCGTCTACACAGATGCGCAATTTCATAGCAAAGAGACTACAGATAATTAAAAGCAATGTAGTGTTTTGGAAGACAAAGAAAGGAGGGTATTAAACCTTTCCATCACTTCAAACCAAAAGCTCATATTCAGTCTCTGCTAACAATTTTGGAGTAAACAAAGACACACTGACTGCAAAATGCAGGCTTTAAAAATATTTGAAATACACTGAAATCATGGATATATTTAGATGTCACTTTCTTCTTTCTTAGAACAGTTCTATAGATATTTTGAAACCTTCAAAGGAAAAGAAACATGCCACAAACTGCAATATCTCCAGCTTTTGAAGTGCATGTGGGAGACAGCTCCAGCTAAGAGAAATGTTCCTGGTAAAGACAGTGTACATTTAACTGCAGTTAGGCTGCAATACATCCCTTCTTCAGATGATAGGCAACTGTTGTTTCCCCTACCACCGACCATTCCCAGCTGCAGGGATTTTGCAAGTGATCTGCTGCAGATACCCAAATCAGAACAAAAGACATGGATGTTCATTGGTACTGATGGCTTTCAGTCCTAGAAGTGAGAGACCTGGATTAATTTAATTCATTTCACTAAGAAAAAAGAAAGAAAAAAAAGAAGGTAAGAAAAAGAAAATAAAAAAAAAAGAAAAGAAAAAAAAAGAAAAAAGAAAAAGAAAAAAAGAAAAAAGAAAAAAAAGGAAAAAGTTATGCAGGTCCTCTCCTTCCCCAACTATATTAATCTTAGGTGAATGCTACAAGTAATTAGTCCTGACTTGTGCTTCCAGCACTGTCCATGCCCAGAGAAGTCAGAGACTTTATTAAGGAAATCACATAACTGCTGTCAGCCACTCCATTTTATCGAGCTTTACTCCCATTTTTTTCTCCTGGAAAACAAATTTATCAGTGTATTCAGGCTCCTCCAAATCCCCACACTGCTGCATTGCCACTCACTGGAAAAAAAAGGTTCTTCAAAACTGCTATTATGGTCCCACCCAAGCTAGTTATTGGGTGACACTATGGGGAGGTAAAAAGACCTAGCTCTTATTCAGATGCTCAGGTCATCTGGAGAGGTATATATGGGAAAGATAGTTGTCAGAATCTATACATTTTACAAGGAAAATATTGAAAATATTTCTAATTGCTGACTCACAGCTTTGCAGTATATCAGTGAAGAAAAGTGCTACACTGCAAGTTCAAGAGCATGATAAACTGTAAACTGATAACAAAGAAACAGTTACACTGTTCTTGTCCTTTTTTTTTTTTTTTTAACTAAACGTAATCCCGACAATAAAGAAAAGTTTGTGAGTTCTTGTGTTATAAGTACAGGGAACATTTTTTAAAGGAAGCAGCTCACTAATGTACTGATGACCATCCTAAATATTTCAAGATTCAAAAGAAACGTTGGACTCAATTAAACAATTTTCCACTTTGGAAACTCTTATTTTCATACAAAAGAAAACACCTTCCTAAAACAAAGGCTTCTAGGGTGTTTGAGACTCTGCTCATAAAACAGGGAATATATATCAATTGCTTCAGAAAAAAATAATCTGAAAGAGTATATTTTGTAAATCACAAAATGCTCAAGAATGATCCTTTTTTGTTGATTTTTCCACATTACATAATATTGAACTAAAATGATGTCTTCAACAATGTGAAAAGAGGGAGGGGAAAAAATATCTATCTTGAACAAGATCTGATTTTGGCTTTGCAACCATGTTTATTCTTTACAGAAAGAAATAAATGCATATTTTTTATGAGAAAGTAAATTTTTGTTGGGGATGAAACAATACAGATGAGTAGCAAATGTTTAACCACGAAATCTCTCAAAAGCTTTTTCAATTTCACACTGATCCAGTACCCTTTTTATCTGAACATCTTGTCTGTGCAATTTACAAATTTCCTAGCTGTTATTATTCTCCCAGACTAATTGCTCCCAGCAGAGCCGGGTAGCAGCGGGGCCTCATTGTGGCAGCCACAATACAAAGCACAATGGCAGACGTTTTATCTGCCCCAAATTGCTTATACTCTGGTGGCTGTGACACACAGCTGACTGGTGATAGCGCAATCACAGCTGTGAAACAGGCCCTTCTCCAGTAACATCGACACTATTTCACACAAAGAGTTAAAGTAATATTTGTCAATCCCGTGCAGAAAGGTTTCATTCTGAAGACAATGGAGCATTTGAAATCTCTCCAGCCACTGACTCCTCAGGAAACCAACATGTTATCCAGGCTCCAGGCTCTACTTTCACTGGTGCAGCGTACACAGAGCCAGCATGCTCCACAACCCTCTGGAAGCCGTCTAGGCAGAGTCCTTTTAGACACAGTTATTTCGTTTGGCAAAAGCAGCTGAGGCTTTTCATACCCAGTGCAGTGTTTCTGCTCCCAAATTGCAAGGGATCATAATTTCATGAGAAGCAGTTTAGAAAGGAAAAAAACAAACCCAAAAAACCCAGGTTGGCCACTTTCTCTATGTAGAAAATTAGAAGCTTGCTACAGAAGTTGCTTGCTGAATACCTGAATTTGCTGCAACACGAGATAAATGCCAGGGGTTTGTCTCCACCTTCCATTTTAGAAATGGACTCAGAGTTTTTGCACACTTGCTCCTCTGCAAGGTTGCGACCTCCAGATAATCTTTAGTTTGAATGATCCGCGAACTGCAGTCTCTGATACTCCACTGCTTAACCACAGGTTTGCTAGTTTTGTAGGCATAACTGAAAATGGATTTTAAATGTCACTGTTACAGAAGCAGTACTGTTTCCATCCATACCTTGCACCCACAGAAGTTTTTTGCCTCTTCAGAGTTAATTCAGCATTCAGCCAAAAAATGTAGATGGCACTGCCTAGCAAGGAAGAAGCAACTCCTAAAACTGATTTGCTTTAGAGGAAACTTCTACTCTGCTGATGGTGGGTCCCTTTCAGAAGGTTTGTCTTCCATCACTCAACCCTGCCCTTCGGCAGCTGGAGATGGTGTTCAGTCAAGTCTCTCGTCAAGCAGTAATAAAAAGATAAAGAAAGTTATCATACAAAAACCTGGTACATGAATAACGGGCTGCTGCTTAACACCTGCTTAATTATTACGTCCAGGCTATATTTTTTCTACAGGCTTTTTTAATTTATCTCTAAAAGGATTTATGGGATGCATACACTATCTGAAAAACAGATGACGAGATCAGAGCAGCCCGAGGTATTTCATTTCAGCTTTTACAATTAACACACACACTGGACGTGCTGGAAAGGTCTCAGAAGAGCAGTGGATTTGTCAAGCGCTCTCCCCCTCTCCCACATGCATTTGCAAGGGGAGGTAATGGAAGACCAACAGCAAATATACCAGTATTGTGCAAATTAGAAAGCCACAGATGGACAGCTCTGGGAGAGAATGGTATAAACATACGTGCCACAAAGCAGCACCAGGTACAGAATTTTTTATTTCTTGCAGTAAGTTTCACAGTGAGAAAGAAAGTCTCCAGAGTACAGCTTTGCTAAATGCACCTTGTTGAGAATGAAGCAAGCTTCGCTCTCCACAGTTAACTGTCAACTGCCACACTTTGCTGGCAGAATTCACTGAACTTTTGTCTGTTTTTAAGAGAAATACCCCTTAAAACATTACCCTTTGACCAGTATTATTATTTCTATCTGCTTCGCAAACACAAAAAAAGCAGTTCAGATGCTATGTTATTAGAGACGGGACTGCATAGGATGAACGAGGAAAATACTAGGACATCCTATTAAACCTAAACTCCACGCATGGTGCAGTGCCGACCTGGAACCGGGCACCACTGTGGGAGCTGTCACTCTCCGGGGAAGCCACTGCTCTTTTGAACTCAAGCTTGGAAACAAGTCTGTAAGATGAACTGAAAGCCTAACGATTTGCACACATCTATTAATACACGGATAAGATAGACTATATAGGATGCATCCCGACAGAAAGGCAGCATTATGTAACTATTGTTAAAGAAAAATCAGCACTGAAGCGGGGGGAGTGGAGGAGGGGAAGGAAGGAAAAGAAATCCAAAAAGGAGAGACCCAGGAGATGAATTAGTAGAGAAGATAGTCAGTGGTTTTATTTTCACTTGGCTCCCCAGACTTTGGTAAAGCCTGTAGCTCAGCTTACTATATTTAGAAATGGATGTCTTCCTGCATGTTTATTCGGTGATTTGAACTGGAAAAAATTCTCTTGTTGGGGGAAGAGAAAGAATATCCTCCTGCTCCACTAAGACTATTTTTCAGATTCAACTAAGTCTGGACCAGAATAAATGACACCCAATTTTGAATCTGAACCTGGAGTTAAGTACACTTAGATAATTTCAACATTAGCGGCTGGACATGAAAAAGCAGTCATTTATTTCCTAGTTTATTAGCAGCTCCAGTCTCTGAAAGCTAACTTGGTTTCCCAGACACAGTTGGCAGGAAGGTTGGATTTTCAGTTTGTGAGATACTATTATTCTCCTTCCCACCACCCCTGCCACGTCTTTACATCAGAAACAAACCAACAACTGTTTGTAAATTACCAGTAAACCAGAAACTCAAACAGATTTTTAATTGCAGAAAAAAACAGAATAGAGTTGCTGACACAAAATACCCTCCATTATTTGGCTCTGCCATCGTTATGCCAGCTGAACAAGAGAAAATTGTTGTCAAATTAAGAGGTCCTCTCACCTACTTGATACCAATTCAAAGCTATCTGCAACAGACAACTGCCTATTAAGTCTGTGAAAAGGATAGACATATTCTGAGGGAGAGAGGAGGGGTTACTATTGGACAACTTTTAATCTCAGTGGTCTGCTGGGAACTTTCACAGGGAGAGCACTGAGCAGCAAAGGCTGTCCAAAATGGATACAAATACGTTGTCAAGCTGCTGTGACAGATCCATTATGTGTGAGCAGCTTAGCAAAATGAACTCGATCTCAACTGTTTCACAATATAAATGCCACAAGCTCAGAAGGACTTGAGCTTCCACTTCCCCTATTCCTTCCTCTAAGGTTAGCAAGAGAGAGCTGGCATCAAAGAGAAGCAGCGGGTCAAGGAAAAGCCTTATCCAAAAGAACAACCACCCAAGGAAAAACCCTCTGGTCACACGCCAAATCTGCCACACTGAGAGACTACACGCTTTCAAACACATATGATCTCACAGTTGCTGCAGAAAGGAAATCTCAGTGTGGTTACAGACAATAAACAATACATCAGCTTGCATATGCCGATTTCTCAAGTCACACTAAAACTTCATAGCACGTGACATTTTTTTCCTACTGTGAACTAATGAAAGAGCACAAAAAGGATAATGGCCTGGAGCTGGTAGCAACTTGAAACTTGTTAGATGACATTTCCCCAGAGGTATTAGCAGTAATACTGCCAAACGCAGTCTATGAGGTATACATGTGACATATATGGATTAGTGAGAGCTAGAGCTTTTAAAATGTATTCAGTTGTTTTCAAACACAGAATATTTAACACAAAATTAAGTTTTGTGATAACAGTTAAGTCCACGATACAATTTTTGCTCACCCTTATGTGACTGTTCAGCAAAAAGCATTTCAGCATATGCTTAAGCCTCATTAAGGTTTCAAGAATGTGAGCCTGGTGTATTTGCTGAGCCATGGCATCAGGGAGCAACTCACCAGCCAAACCAAAGGATCCTCAGAGTAACCACAGTAGCAAGGTAGCAGGGTGGGGACTGAGAAAAGTTATCTCCGCTCTTTAGGAAGATTTCTCTCACACTGTGATGAATTTATTAGGAAATATAGTAATTTACAAGATTTCCCATTATTTCTTTCCTTTAAAATAACAAGCTTTGCCACTCTCTTCAGGTCCATCCACTCTAAGAGAACTGCTAGAGCAGACACCAAAGTTTCATAGAGGTTCTCTTACTAGTTCAGCATAGTAGAAGCATTGCCACCTGTGTAGATCTGAGTGCAGGGACATGTGGAAAAGCATATCAGAACAAAGGCTCAGCCAGATACGCCCTCCTAGCCAACATGAGGAGAGACTAAAGTGCAGTAGGTACCCTCATTGTCAAAGATACAGACTACTCCACTTGTTTATTAAAATCCAACCCTGGCCTTGCTCCAAATTTCATGTTTGATGCTACAAAATAGGAAGAATAGCAAGGACTCCTTCCTGGCTGATGATCAGCTAGCTCTATACGTTGCTCCCCAGGACCAGGTACTGCTGAGAAATCACACAAAGGAAAAGTTTCATGCACGAGCCTGATCACATAAGAATCACTTTTATCTCTTTCCTCTCTCTTTCTGCTCTCCGCCCTCCCTCTTTTCCAATGCTACAGCACAAGAGCGATCCACCTGCGGGTGAGGTCTTACTGCAGAAACACCGTTTTTCAACTCTACTCAATAAACAGACTGACAGCTGACACTATGGCTCCTAACCTTAGCCGAGGTCCAACTGTGAATTTCCTGCCATTGCAGCCCAGCCAACACTGTGTGGCTCATTCATGGGGTGAGGATTTCTTGGTCACATCCAAGAGTTGGTCAACATTCATCATAGAAACCAAATACTTTCTCATGTAGTTGCCTAAAAGACTCTAAAGTCACCTGAGTGATTCAGCAACCATTTCCACTCCCCACCCACCCACCCATTTTTTAAAGCACGCAGTCCAGTGTTTTCTACAATACTGCTTTTTAATACCTATGCACCTTGATGTTTGCAGGAGTGGGTATAGTAGCGCCAGTTCTATCTTTGGAGGGGTTTTGAGATGGAGAAGAAGGGCATTTGCTTTTCTTAAACTGGTCAAGCCCTCACTGGCCGGGATTTTTGGGTTTTTTTGGTCTTGTTTTTGTGGGTTTTTTAAACATAGTTTGTCATGAACTCTGATTAGATATCCAATCTAACAGACTGAAAATTTTGCACATAAGTCTCAAAGCATTGCATTGGATTATCAGTACCATTTGATGAAAGTAATTGCTCTCCAATTTTTCAGCGTGTCCATATTAAATGAAAAGAGATATCAACTTATGGAAACATTTATCTGAACTAAGTTACCATTGTCAAATGATGACGTTATGAGATTGGATAAAGAAAGAGCCATTAACATAAACTGGTAGACTGCCATGAAACCAAAGGAGAAAAATAATGAGACATCAAGCAGAATAGCATTAACTAAAAAAACCAAAACCCACAACAACCCACACATAAAAAAAATAATAAAACAGCCTCCAGTCTTCAGTATTTACTGCACGTATAATGCCAGGTTGTTATTTTTACTGACATCTTTCTGAGCCTCTGCACGTTGCAGTGCCCCTCTAATAGAAACACTAGTGAAACAGAAATAGCCTCATTTTCAGGAGCTCTATCTCCACTGAAAGTTTATTTTAGTTTTCCTCAACTCCCAGTTCATCTCTATGAGGTACAGTACTCAACATAGGGCTGCTGAACCATAAATACTGATGTCACTGTAATAAATAATTCTAATAATTAATTTAAAAGCAAAGCAATATAGAAAAAGAAAACCCAACTTAAAAACTACCATTAAGAATAAAACCTGGATATGTGTAAATCCCTTCATGTGTTCACTTATGGTTAACACATGCTAAGCATATTAAAGACACTGTGTTAAAAAAAACAAACTATGAAAAAAAATCAAGGTTCAGGAGGGTATGCTTTATGGCAACTTCTTTTTTTTAATGAAAATGTGTAAAGAAGATGAAGATCATCTTGTGATGACTAATTTTTAAAGGTGAATTTGCTCTGACTTCTTACACATATAGTGCATGTTCACTGCACAATTTACCTTATTCTGCACCTCACCTGTACTTTTGAACTACACGTGGATGGTGCTCCTTCATTTTCCAAACACACTAGTTACCAGAATTGTCCCCTAACAGATAAACAATTTCACAATTACCTTCAGCAGATTACATTCTCTTCTGCCATCCTTAGAGAACCTGTCTGAACCTGGCCTCTATGTCTCTGATTTCATCCCCTTTGTCCTTTTGCTCTGTTCAAGCCATGCAACTGGTAATTAAAGCAGAATGAATCAGGAGGGGGAGCTACCATCACAACAAGTAATGAAGCACTAGGAACAAGAGAAACCCAATGCACCAAGCCAGGGATAATGAAGGACTTTTTTAATTGTATTTCTTCACTTTCCCATCCCCACCAGCTTCTTGTTGTAGCTCTTCCACTATAATCTTTGCCACTGAGCTCTCACTTTTGGGCTCTTCATCTCACTCTCAGCTCCATATTTCCAACTTGCTGGAATTTCCTTCCCTGAACTAGCTGCCCATGCCTGCCTTCCCTTTTCAGCAAAGTGCTAATCCTCTTGCAAGAATAAAAGTCTCTCCATCTCTCTCCCCACGTAATGAGCTATATACACATCAAATCCACTGGCTGACATCTCTTTTCCAGAATTTTTTTTAGGATATTAATAATGTTACTTTAAAAAATTTTAAGTGCGTTCCATGGCTTGACAGCATTGCGTATATGTCCACAGACTGTTACTCTGTCACCCTCGTGTTTCCAGTTTCAGCCTGTGGCATAATTTGTATTCCATTTCCTCAGGATCAGACCTTCCAAAACATTGGACACTTGCTCCTGACACAGTGGAGGGAAAATTGACCCTGTAAATGTAGCCTCTTAAGGAAAGGTCTATGTATAAAATGCCTAGATCTTTTATGATACAGAGGAGATACATACACACATATGCACACACACAAAGAAGAAAACCTCTTCTGAAAAGAGGAGCTCATGGAGTGTCCTCTGCTGAGATGAATCCTTCCCTTTCTGCAAGGAAGGAAAGATCCACATATTTCTGCAGCACCATTTTTCCTTTTTCTGCTTCCCACAAGCAAGCAAGAATTGATTTATCCAGTCCATAAGAAAAGGCAACATAGCAATGGAAAAATATATCCATTTGATCCAGTGTTACCAATCACACACAACACACACACGCAACACCAATTTCTCTCAAGCGCTCCTGAAATATGAATGCATCTCTCATTTGAGGAATTAATTCTCAGACCACATTAAGTTCCTGCCTGTATAATTTATCGCAAGGTGTTACACACACACAAAGTTAAACTAAGGTTCATTTTAGCTAGGAAGAGATGAGTTTCTTTACTATAAACCACAACATACTGACATTTTAGAAGCTACTTAATCTGTGTGTGATACATAGGTCTGGATGGCAAACAGTTCTGGTGCTAAAAATATTATTATATGTTTTACATTCCCTATTATTAAATTTACTGTCATTTCTTTATCCCAGTGTTGGACTGGTGCTACCAGTTTGCCTTTGATAGTCTGTACCAAAATGAATGAAAAATGAAAGTTAAAAACCCCCAAACGTATTTGATACCTTGCAAAGAAGTGATGGAAGTAAACCAGACTGAACGGAGTTAAACTCTCCTACAGAGCTTCATAAAAAGAAAACTCTGAAGTATCAATAAAGTCCTAGAAATTTATCATCATGTTCAGATTAGCAGAGAAAGCACTGGCACTTTTTCCTACCTTCATTTTTAAATCCTAACCATAAAAAAACGAATGTAGACAACAACATGTATTGTAAATAGGACTCAAAATCCTACCAGGAATATATATCTTGTCTAGATTTCTTCAGAAAAATTACCCTCTGACTTGAAAAATTACATCATTAAGCAGTCTCCTAAACTGGATTTCAGAGATGACAAACTAAAAGTTATTTGTCATTTCCATTTTTTTTGCATACTTAAAAATTTCTACTGCAAGTTTCAGTTCAACTTTTTTGTCAGATCAACTCTATCCAATTAAATACACTTCTCCATAATGCATCTGCTTGAGTAACACAAGTAGTGCAGGACAGCCCCAATTGCCGAGCTGCTTCTGACTGCCACAACCCTTCCAGTAATCATTTCCACAGTGGATGTCCCTGCAAAAAAGGGTTTCTAGAGCCTCACGCAATCTTAGATCAAATCCTTTCACATTTCTCTCCACTGTTTCTCTGGAACTGGAGCAGCCTCACATACGCCAGCATAAGCAAAACTCCTGCTTCGTCACACCACTGTTTCATGATTGTAAGACCAAACAGGTTTGTAGATCTGTGCCCTAAGTATTAAACAACTGCCATGAATAATAAAATTCATTGAGCAGCACAATATAAAACTCTACTCTTACTTTAGCCTCTCTTTTATGTACTAGTGACATGCTTGGATACCTTCTATACAACACTGTCCATCTGATTAAACAGCTGAAGAGAAAAGAGAAAGAGTGCCACTAAGTAATTTAGCATCATTGACTATTACTGTACGCAAACAGTTGTTTATTACTCTATGAGCATGTGGACTATGCATCAATTACACCAGATTTTCTGAGCTATCTCCCCATAAGCCCAAATATCCTTTTTCACACTGAAATATCTTACCACCTTATTTCAAGAAATAAGGCATATTGAAGATCCTTTTTTTATTTGCTTATGGCCTGCTGTATATTGTTTCTGAATAAAGAGCCCATTAATAATAATTCAAACCTTGTTTCTGAAGTGTCATTTGGGAGAGAGGGAAAGGAGGTAAATTTTCATTTCACTTCCACCAGTGTAAATGCAAAATAAGTAAAATAATACATCTATAGTTTACACTTACATTAGTATAATCAAGATCAGTATTTGTCATGTGGCAGTAATGTAATAAGACATGTCAAAATCAACTTACCTATCACGTCAGATGTCCATGAACCACAAATCCGCCTCAATCTGAAGAAAACTTGACCTGTTGAATATGAAGCAACACATTTTCACCCATGATGAAGTCTCGCCCTTTTTAGAACAGGCTAACAAGCCACACATTTTTGTGGGGAAGAACCAGAAGCACTTTGTCATCACAGAGAGCTTAGCATCCCACAATTTTATTTTTGCTTTCCGTTACGATTCAAATACTTACAGATAACTTAGATTTCCCAATCAGTAGCCTGTCTTGTTTTAATCTTTATACAGAGTGTTCACTGAGGTTCAGCATTTGGTTCTAAGAAGTATCTCAGAAAGATTTACAAAAACCCCTGGAGGTTACTGATTGTAAAAAAATCGTACCTACAAATTCTTACAGTGCCCTTTGAAGAATCCTGCAAAGACCAGAGAGCAAAACGTGCCTTTCTTCCTTTACTTTCACTTTTCATCTTTGCTCCTTTCTACATACGATTTCTCTCTCAGAGTAAAGTCAAAAGAAGGGAATGGAAAAGAAGGGGAATGGAAAGTAATAATAAGGACTATCAAGGGAGATGAGGGAGCTGTCTTCTGCCAACAGTACCATTATATTAATTGCATTTTTATAAAATCAGCTCTCTGAAAATCATAGCTGTCAAGTATTTAGTTTTCTTACATTCACATCACCTAACTGAGATTTAGAACAGTTTAACTGAAATTTCTTGAGCTATAAAGCAAGGCAAACAAGACTCTCTAGAAGCCTGCATTCACTAGAAAGTAAGCAGAACTTAGAGGTGATCAATACTCATTAATATATGTAAAACATATTGTTAATGCTAATATTGTTCCTCAGAAGAAAACAGATCAAGTTTCAACACTATACTAATATGACAGCAATATAACATGAATTTTTATTATTTGACTGTGTCCGTTTGAGATGATACAATACACAATCTACATCTTTTGTTGTACAGCATTGTAGTGTGCTATATTAATTGCCTCCAAAGTGAAGTACAAAACATGAATCCACGATTACTGACTTAAATTGTTTAACTGAGTCCACTTAAGCAGTGCAAGACATCTGGTTTCAGGGTAAGCTAGGAACCTATGACACCTGACATTGATTTTTTTACGCAATCTATATTAACATTGGCCTTCCTATTTTTCCCTTGATTGTACTGGTACAGGGAACTCCATTGCATCAGAATGAGGTCAGTAAGCAAAGGCTCAATCCCATTTCCACTAAATTGAGTGGCAGAACTTCCATTAACTTGATAGGAAGCTACAGCAGTGCCTGAATGGCAAAAGATATCCTGCAAGGCCCTTTTTCTTGCCTTAGACGGGGATTATAGGTGTCAATATTTTTGGATATAAAAGGGGGGGGGGGGCGGGGGGGCGAAAAGCAGTTACTTGGGAGAGTTGAGAGAGGGGATTATTTCCATGGTTTTGTTTGTTTTGTTGTGAGTCATGTTGACATATTGCTAAGTGCAAACAAGAAAGTAAAAACTAACACTGTGTCACATGCTGCAAGGGTAAAAACAACAATCTGGTTTTATAATGCATCAGGAAATTTCCTCAGGAATAATGCTGTCACAGCATGCTTGCATGGTATAAAGAAGAAAGAGAGGCAGAACTGAATAAATGGTTGGGGTAGGAGAAGATTTCTAACGGACCAGTTAAAGACCATCAAGTTTCTGATATTGCCTGCGAGAAAATTGCCTTGTCACACACTTAAACCTTCATATGAGAGGAGAGTTACAGTTAGCCCTTTCTGCTGATTTGCATCACTTTTTTGCTATTACAACAGTTTTCCTAGGGAACATTTCAATCGTTAAAACAAATGAACTTGAAGCCAGCTGGACAATGCTCTGCAGCTCAGCCTAAATGCATCTACTGCTTTCAAACAATCCAAAGCTGACTTCCTCTCCCCTCTACCCCCTGCCATTTGTGAGCTATAATTCACTTTGTTTTGCATTTCCTTTGTTCTGTGGCTTGAATACCTTTAAAGTAATATTTGCATTAGGTCCTAGGAAGCAGTCAAACATGTATCTTTCTATTTATTCAGAGTAGGAAATGAAACCAGCTCCTTTAGTCCCCTGCTGTTCTTAGAAGGGTCTCTCTCTGCTTTTCCCCAAAGGTGCACAAGTCCTGTGGACTTCAGTGGCTGGTCCAGGCGTCTGAGCAGGCTCTGCCCTAGTAACAGCCATAACTGAGAAGGGCTTTCACAGCCTCTTCCTATGAGGATCTCAAAACATTTTAAAAGATGAGTGGCAGGATAAACACTGGCACATTTACTACATCTTTATCCTCTATTTCCTACAGACAGAAGGAAAAAAAATATTTTTTTAATGCCTTAAAATCCATAATGTCTTCAAGAATATTACTCAGCCCATCTTTAATCTATAGTGCCTTTCTCTATATTTGCATTTTTGATTAGAAGATGGTTTATGAATTAACCTCAGTATAATGGAAATATATTAGCAACCTATTCAATCATTGATACATATGTTCCTCTAGATAAAAAATTACCTTGAAAATTCACACACTAAGTTTAATACACATCATTTTTCTTCTTTTATTTTCAAACCTTGTGTTTCCTCATACACAGAACTGAAATATCATTTCCTTTTCAGATCAAGATGAAGTTCATGACTCAATCTTCTCTTTGTTTCTTTCTTTCAAAAGACCACCACCTTTCAGCAGCACGCAGTTATGCAATGCTAATGAGGGAAAAGGTTCTTGAATTAATCCTGTTAGATGTGGTCAGTGCTGTTTGTCTGCAGTACAGCTGTTTACAATAAGGAACATTTTATCTTTGGACTAGACCTTAAGAGTAGGAAATATACTATACAAAAGCTGATATGAGTACAATCAGAAAAACGTGCAAGTCACATGAACCAGCATCCAGTTTCTTAAAAGAGTTGAAGCTTCCAAAAAGAGTAATTTGCTCAATGAGTAATATGAATTATTTGGCACGCAGTGTTATTCCGATTTCCTCTTAAGGTTGTTTTAAGTTTACAGTATATATGTTGCTTCGCACTCCCTTAAGTAAGAATTTAAAGCCCCGTTATTACTCCACGATGTCTGAGAGAAGACATAAATTTCCTGTTTCAAGTATGGGAAACAGCAACAGTTCAGCTAACACACTCTAAAGTTTAATATCTTTATTGATGATCTGGATGAGGGGATTGAGTTCTCCCTCAGGAACTTTGCAGATGACACCAAGTTGGGCAGGAGTGTTGATCTGCTCGAGGGTAGGAAGGCTCTGCAGAGGGATCTGGACAGGCTGGATCGATGGGCCAAGGCCAACTGTATGAGGTTCAACAAGGCCAAGTGCTGGGTCCTGCACTTGGGTCACAACAACCCCATGCAACGCTCCAGGCTTGGGGAAGAGTGGCTGGAAAGCTCCCCTGCAGAAAAGGACCTGGGGGTGCTGGTTGACAGCCGGCTGAATATGAGCCAGCAGTGTGCCCAGGTGGCCAAGAAGGCCAATGGCATCCTGGCCTGTATCAGAAACAGTGTGGCCAGCAGGAGTAGGGAGGTGATCGTGCCCCTGTACTCGGCACTGGTGAGGCCGCACCTCGAATCCTGCGTTCAGTTTTGGGCCCCTCACTACAAGAAGGACATTGAGGTGCTGGAGTGTGTCCAGAGAAGGGCGACGAAGCTGGTGAAGGGTCTGGAGCACAAGTCTTGTGAGGAGCAGCTGAGGGAGCTGGGGTTGTTCAGTCTGGAGAAGAGGAGGCTGAGGGGAGACCTTATCGCTCTCTACAACTACCTGAAAGGAGGTTGCAGAGAGGTGGGTGTTGGTCTCTTCTCCCAAGTGACCAGTGACAGGACTAGAGGAAATGGCCTCAAGTTGCGCCAGGGGAGGTTCAGGCTAGATATTAGGAAAAAGTTCTTTACTGAGAGAGTAGTGAAACATTGGAATAGGCTGCCCAGGGAGGTGGTGGAGTCACCATCACTGGAGGCGTTCAAGGAACATGTCAACGTGGCACTTCGGGACATGGTTTAATGGGCACGGTGGTGTTGGTTTGATGATCTTACAGGTCTTTTCCAACCTTAATGATTTTGTAACACAGGCTTGTTCAGCCACCGCTCTGCCCCTGTGCAGAGCTTCCCAATAAGCCAGTTACGATGGGCTAAGCAGACCAAAACTAGATGTCCTGGAGGATAAACTGCTCCTCCTCACGGAAAGGACAGACAGACACCAGAGACTTGTGGTAGAGATGCCCCTGTCTGTGGCTTCCAAGCGACTGGGCTCCTTGGGGACATGTTGCTAACATGAATTTTAAGAGAAATCCTATGATGCTGCTTCTCTTTTATGCCAGTAATAAAACCCTGTGATATAGCAATTCATGTGTTGTAGCAGTGGTGCGTAGCTGTGTCTTCTTAGACAGTAACTCAAAGCCAAAACAAAAAACCAAAACACATGTGGAAAGACGAGTTCTTGATTTGGGCCCTAACTTTAATTTTTTGCATGTCATACAAGCCAGCACACTCTACCGTAGTAATCAACCAAGATAAATTTTCACTTTGCTCTGTTTCCTAGCCATGAAATGACGTAAAGCACTAGATTAGGATTACTTCTTTTATCCAGCACACCAGGAGACTACTGGCAATTTATTTGAAAGGAGAGGACTTTAGATAGAAACAAAAAAGGCAATGTTGATTAACATAAACTCCATTTTAAAACAAAATACTGAGTTAATATAATTGAAAAGTCAAAAGGTTGGGGATCCAAGTTATGCATTGCTTATGCACTCAGAAGATACAGAATGAACATGAGCAATTCAAGCTTTTCCAAGGCTAGTTCCAGCTAAGGTTCATTATCTATGGTGTTCTGAAAAAGAAAAAAAACCGCTAACCCACAAACCAAATCAACTACCCAGACCTAAGAGATTAGCTAGTTAGATTGTTTAAGCAGTTTCCACTCATTCTGCAGAACACACAAATGAGTTGGCAGTTTCAAAATATAAATGTATGCGTAATTTCATTTCTTTGTGGACAACCAAAATAATTACTTGAAGCATTCCCTCAACTTATCGGATGAGAGTAGTTCACCACTGAAGACTTAAACCTGAAATTCTTCAACTTAATAAGCATGTGATCTCCATTGCTTTATATGTTGTGTAGGAATTTACATTTGCATAAAGGGCAGAAAACAAGCAAAAAAAAAACCTCTGCCAAACACTTTACAATGGAGCCAGTAAAGACTGCTAGAGCATTTATATGACTAAGAAAATACTCACATTTTTTTCTTTTCTCTTTTTTTTTTTTTTTTTAAATAAGAAGCAAACAAAAGCAGCCTTACCAAGCAACATTTGAATTTCATGGCTTGCATTTGGGAATGCTTTATCTCTAAACTTTGAAGAGACTGCAGTGTTTTACAATGGTGTTACAAGAAGGTTGGACCTTGTTAATACACTAACATGACTCTGAGAAACATTGCAAGTTAACACATTTAGATAAATAAATGAATGAGGCAGAAGTGGGGGAAGGAAAACAGCTCTGAAATACAGCTCTGCATCACAGTTACCAAAGGCTAAAACTAAGATACAGTTGCTAAAGTCATCAACACCACAATACTTTACATGCATTCAAAACATTTAGCTACAATAACTCATACTATATTAATTAACATTTTCCAGTATCATAAGTGAACTCAAATAAACTGCAATTATTGTGCAGACACATTTCTGACGTAGGAAAGTGAAAGCTAGCAATGTAAAACGCAGTAACTTCTTAAAAGGCTGACAGCCACAAACTGCTAAGGTCAGGTACTGTAAGATGGAAACAGTGATGCAACGGTTGTATCATGCCAGACCATTGGTGTAATCATAGGCATGCCAAAACTCACTGGAGCCTTGCATCTATCAGGCTCCCATGACTCACTTAAGGAAGGAATGAAAATTAAGCACACTGCACAGAATTACCAAATGAGACTGGAGCTAATGACATGTCAGGAAGAGCATTAAAATGGAGCATTTAAGAATTCACATGTGGATTGAAAACAAATACAAAAGTGTCTCTAGCACATACGGGTCAGATATTTTGTAGTGCCAAGCAGTCCTCTCTCAGAGCTGTACTCAGTTATGAGGCCTGCAGGCCTTCAAGAATGTTTCTTAGTTATTTATATTGTTGTTTCACAAATCTGTTTACAAGTCAGTGGGAGTTCTAGATAATCAAAAAAGCATAACAAAAATATTTAAGCACTTAAGTTTCAGTTTCTATATATAAATTTAAACATACATTTCCATTCCAAACTTCTGTCAACTATTAAAAGTTTGACTCAGACTGTACCACTATATGTGTTGTGGATCTCCACAGCTTAGGAGATTCTTACTTCTGTGTTTTTTTTCTCTGACCTCATAAGATTCTTCTCCCTTTATTTTTTAAATAAAAACTTATTTTACTTCAGGTAGTAAAATTAAATATTTAAAAAAAACACCAAAACCTAAATGACTTGGGGTAGCAGCAACAAAATACTTCATCTTCTTAATTTTCTTCCCCATAAGCTCATTCATCATTTCAGAAGGATAAAATTTTAAAAGGTTAACATAAGCCCAAAATACTGATGACTTTTAAGAGATCTTCATTACCTTTCAAAACACTTTGACCATCTGTAGTGTCCCTGCCTGTCAGATTTCAAATTCCAAGATCACAGCTGTATATGAAGGCTCTTTAGCCTTCCAAAATGGACATACAAAGGAAGTCACAGAAATAATGCCTTAAATAAAGGCAAAGGGCTCGGTACTGTCATACCCATTGAACAACTTCATTTTCAACCACTGACTAAATCCATTATAGATGTTGACAGCTTTAGATCTATGTATTACATTTTGGGGAATAAATGCCACTACATATTTAGCCTGTATAGAGCAAAGCTTTTATTTTGTGTATAAATCTGTGTTTAATGAGCCTTGAAAGAGATGATTGCTAAATAACAGCCTGCTGCATTCAAGCTCAACTGCCTCCAATTATATTGTTTATAATTATATAATTGTACAATATAACGTGTGTCCAACAATCCCTGTGTTTTATTACTGCACAGCACTATGACAGCAGCGTAAATCACCTTTTCACTGTCAGCCTCTTTCATTTTGCTTACTCAGCCAACACAAATGCACATGGAACTGCACTTTCGACTGCTGAACGCATCAAACCAGCTTACCAGCCTCAGCAGAAATAAGAAAGTAATGGAATTGGTCAACTCACAAAGATGAAAGGGGAAAGAAAAGTACTGTCTATACAAGGAAGTGAGGGGAAAAAAAAGAAAAAATAATTAGTTCAAAATCATGCATGGTGTTTGTGAATTCTGTTTCTCAGGGAGTTTCTCATTGGCAGATGCTTCTGAATATGTTGCCTATCCAAAATCCCTATGAGAACAAGTGCAAAGCAGCTAAGGTTGTCAGGTAATGTTCTTTGCATTGTTCTTACTCCTATACGGATACCACAGCATTTGCCATAATGGCATTAAAATTAGCAAGAATCTTATTACCAAACATGCCATTATGCTGTTAAACACCTACACAAACCCCTCTTCTTCCATCTCCAAAGAACAACATTTCTTCTCTCTGTTCCATCTTTTGAAAACTAACCCAGCTTTTAATCAGCAATTTAATACACTGGCAGAGAGCATATACTTGTAATAATCCCTGCCACAGAAATTTAAGGCCCAAAGTCATCCATAAAACTCCTTTTTGACTTAATAGGGACTGCATTTCATTGCTTTGACATGACTTGTTGGGCATACCTTCCAAAGTAATAAAATTCTTATTTTTAAATGTGACATAAAGCCCTCTGCTTCCTGCCTCCCTCCTCCCTACCCTTCCAGCACACTCTCCACACAGGATTTTCTTCTTTTCTCTTTAGTCCACAAGTCCTCACACCCACAACACCTAGCCTTTTAATCAGTGAAGCTCTGATACTGCAACCCCCTGTCACATGGGCTCCCATCGGTTTCCCCAGCAGCGGAGGGCAGCACACAACTGCCTGTTACACTCACCCCTGTATTCATTTTGCTCTTGGCTGCCTGTAAAGCACTGACCTTGAGTTGGTCCGTGCTGACTTTTAAAGCCTGCAGCTTAGCCTTACTCCAAATCAACACACTGAATTTTGACAATCTGAAACAACGAAGCTTTTCAGTGTCATTAGGCAAGGTAGCTAGGGCTTCGCATCCTCTGAACTACCCCAGCCTGTCCTCCTCCCACATCAGCATTTACACACCTTTAAAACTCCTGCGCTAGGAGGCATGCGTACAGCGGGATGCCTCTCCCTGTGCTTGATGACTCAAATCGTCATCTTCTGAAATCTACTGCTATCGTTATTTTAACAACTTGGAAAACTTCCCAAATTAAGAGAAGTTGGTTTAAAACTATGATTAATTTTTTCAATGTTACCAATAAAATTACTACAAACAGCTTTTCAGGTCAATTAACTTCACTATTGCACATCAGTTCCTAAACAGTCCCTTAAGTAGAGTCAATGACTGTAGAAAAGCAAGGCACCTGAACTTCTCTTAGGTTTAGATGCTGTTTTGGAACCGAAGACTAAATTAAAAATTAGCGTGTAATTGTAATTATGAAGTTATTTTAAAATAATAGCTGTTTCACTTTCTTTGATCTTGAAGAAATGTTTCACCACTATTTATCAAATAACCCACTTTTATACACCATCTCTTATAAAAATTCTTCAGACTATGACCTTAATACAAATGTTTGTATTCTGTTAAATAGAAAAGTATCAGGTAATGAAAAATATGATCACTGCCTCTCTCATAGTTTCGAAAAACTGGTTGTCACAGCAAGAAATACCACACAAATGACAAACACAGCAATATTACCCTGTGTTTAGATCTAGCAAATAATTTCCTATAGCCAGGCAACTTGTTAAACAAAATCTAAGCAGAAGCCAATTAAATGAAACATCCAAGGGCAGGAAGGAAAAGGTGCTGTGAAGAGGCAGACCACACAGAGTGTCACGCAAACACGGCTCCTTTTGGTCACTTCAGAGAAACTTGGGGCTGACTGTGGGGCCACAGGAAACCAACGTGCTGTCAGGGCAGGACACGGCACCATTTTCATTCCCAGCACAGAGACCTCCCACAGCTTCCAGAATCCCAAACCTACTCAGAGGTACTGACCCAATTTCCAACTGCTGTACTTCCCTAGCTAAAATAACTGGCAGAGTTTCTCACGGCATTCTCCCCAGGTGCTCAGCCACTTCCAAGGTATATGCACCTTGCCTTGAGCACTGGTGCTCATTATTGCAACAGGAACAATACTGCTGATGGAAGAGATGCTTTCTGCTAAACTGTGAGAGTGTATATATACACGTCAAATTACTAAAGTTGTTAAACAAGGTATTTCTAAAATTCAGAGTCCTTTCATTTGCCTTCTTGTTTCCAAGTCTCTGGGATTTGTTCTCCCACATTTACAAGCTTTCTTCAGCAAACATAAGAGCTACATGTTTTGGCTTTTTCAAATAAATGCCAAGGTTTCAAGTGTTCTCCTCATCCTTTTTCCATTTTGCTGCAGGGGAAGGAGGGGTGAGCATTGCGAGATCCACAGTAAAGAGAAACGACCATTCTGAGGTAAGGTGCCTTGGGTATATTACCAGGGAGCAGCTCCATAAGATCCCGCTGTTCATAAGCAGCTGCCTGATGCATGAAGTGATGGCACCCTGTGTGTTTCAGCATTTTAAATAAACAGGCATCTGAACTGTTCTCAACTGGCTTGTTTTCAAGCAGAAAATTAGGTACCAGCAACAGAGGGAGGAAGCACTCGTTGGTTGGCAGTGGAAAGCTACAGCAGGGGCAAATTTCAAAGTGGCAGGGGAGGCAGAACAGACTATGTACAAATTTGTTACCAGCTAAGGAAAAAATAAATATTATAAAAAAAATTAAAGCAGCTCATATCTTAAATTTTGCGTCACTTTTCTTTCACACATGTACCACTTTACCTTTGAAAGGCTTTTCAGTAGGTATATCGGCGCTTGGTTCTGCTTCGTACTTCTGTAAAGTCAGAACTGTCATGGTGGTTTGGGTTTTGTCCATGTGCTTTAAGGGTTGTTTTCCTGACCACTATTCTTGGACTCTTCTCTAGAAATGACTGAATTTGTGTTGCTTTGCGCTTTCAGAATATCCACGTAATACAAGAAATTGTCTGCTATAGAGGAACTGCTTCAAAAGATAAAGCTTTTTTTTTTTTTAAACCCCTTTCTGGAGAAGTGGTATCATTAACTGAAGTAGTCATAGCTTTAAAAAGAATAAAATAAAAGGTGTTTTAAGCAAGATTGATTAAACAATAGTATATGTTTCAACCCAAATGGAAAAAAAATACAGAAGGTAGAAGCAAAAAGCAGGCACACAAGTATGTCAAATTTGAGAGGAAAGAATGAGTCTTCTTGTCCTAACCATTGATAAAGGCCATTTCCCACCACTCAGAGGTATAAATTGACAGTAGATAAGAAAGCAGCAGAGAAAGAATATGCATTAGATATCAGAATTTTTGCTGAGAAATAGAAATTCTGCTACTCTGTGGATGCTAGACATACCAAAACATTTCAAACTGATCTTAGCTTACAACACATACATGGGTGAACTGCTACTTCCACCGGCTACTATTACCAAGTGCAGCAATTTTCTTGTTGTCTCTTCCAGTTGTCCCAGGAAAAAAAGTCTTCCTCTTCCATTTGCAAAAGTCAAGGAAAATGTACATGTTCACCATGCCACATTGTATGCATTTCAAGCCCTGAATTTGCAAAAGCCTAAATGAAGTCTGAGCAATAAAAGCCTTGCATAATTTACTACTTTTCCTAGAAGGGCGGGAATGCACAACTGAAAGACTTCACACAGTTATGGGTGGTTGCACACCCAGCAACAGTATTGCTGAGAAAAAGCAGTTAGTTACTTTGACTTCCAGCTCAAACAATCTTTGAAAAAGTGCTCAACTATTACCAAATTTTACGTACATTAGCTTCCTTTAAAGTTCAAGTATTATAAGAGAGTAAAATATTCATGCTTCAACAGCTTTATCACAAAATCTACCTCTATTTAAGAAAAAAATCATGTCAGTGCACATGAATGTGAAGTTTTCACTTCTTTCCTTGAAGAGTCTTGCACCAAAACATTATACAATAGATTGTTTTAATCTATTTATTTTTACACAAAAAGGTTTCAAAACACATTTTTCCATCCCTATCCCTCAGACAACCCAGCACAATTGAAGGAAAAATGCATTCTTTTTTCTTTCCCTGTTATTTAATGGATATTCATTTGTTGAAACAGTGGTGAAAGAATACTTTATTTACAGGTCCATCAAGTATGGTATGCCTTATTTTGATTCTGTCAAGAGCCTGTAGATGCCATTATGTATTTGAATTCATAACAGAATATGCAAAAAAATGAAGAAAAAATAAAATCAATGAGATCCATTTTAACAGAACATGCTAAAGCATTTCTTGAAAGAAATGGAAATAAATAAAGAAAAGGTAAAGGCAGAAGATGAGTCACTCCCCCAGTATTAGATGTTGTTCTAAACTGAGGTTCATGTCCTTGCTGACAGCTGGCAGGTAATACATTACGGTAAGTAACAAATATACATCCCTTGATCCACATCAGGAATTTAAAAGTCAAGTGTCCATGTATTTTTATAAAGTACACAGAAATATATAAAAGTTACATTTGCACCTGCTGAAAATGTCCTTCCCTCCCTGCTTTCTCCCCACAATCCTTTTTTTCCTTGCAAAAATGGTTTCATTACCCAGTGAAAACTTTATTAGCATAATTTTTAAAGCTGTAGGGTATCTGGCAGTCACTCGTGATGTCATAGATACCATAAGACACAAAAATACATGTTTCAGCCCCTGGTTATACACATTTTGACAGTGCATGTCATGCAAGGATGAGTTTAAACTTTATAGAACACGCAAGTGAACAGACTCTTCTGTTTCACATGTGAAATACACACACAGAATCACACAGAATCACTACGGTTGGAAAAGACCTGTAAGATCATCAAGTCCAACCTGGGAAAAAAAAAAAAAAAAAAAAAACCCACAAAAAAAACCCAAAAACCCACCACACAACAACAAGCCACAACCCACCCAACACCACACAGCACCATGTCCATCAAGCTACATCCCACAATGCCACATCCACACGCTCCTTGAATACCTCCAGGGAGGGTGACTCTACCACCTCCCTGGGCAGCCTATTCCAATGTTTCACTACTCTCTCAGTAAAGAACTTTTTCCTAATATCCAGCCTGAACCTCCCCTGGCGCAACTTGAGGCCATTTCCTCTAGTCCTGTCGCTAGTCACTTGGGAGAAGAGACCAACACCCACCTCTCTGCAACCCCCTTTCAGGTAATTGTAGAGAGCGATAAGGTCTCCCCTCAGCCTCCTCTTCTCCAGGCTAAACAACCCCAGCTCCCTCAGCCGCTCCTCACAAGACTTGTGCTCCAGACCCCTCACCAGCTTCGTTGCCCTTCTCTGGACACGCTCCAGCACCTCAATGTCCTTCTTGTAGTGAGGGGCCCAAAACTGAACACAGTATTCGAGGTGCGGCCTTACCAGAGCCGAGTACAGAGGCATGATCACCTCCCTGCTCCTGCTGGCCACACCATTTCTGATACAAGCCAGGATGCCGTTGGCCTTCTTGGCCACCTGGGCACACTGCTGGCTCATATTCAGCCGGCTGTCGATCAACACCCCCAGGTCCTTTTCTGCGGGGGAGCTTTCCAGCCACTCATCCCCAAGCCTGTAGCGTTGCCTGGGGTTGTTGTGGCCAAAGTGTAGAACCCGGCACTTGGCCTTATTGAACTTCATCCGGTTGGCCTCAGCCCATCGATCCAGCCTGTCCAGATCCCTCTGCAGAGCCTTCCTACCCTCGAGCAGGTCAACACTCCCACCCAACTTGGTGTCGTCTGCAAACTTGCTGAGGGAGCACTCTATCCCCTCATCCAGATCATCAATAAAGACATTAAACAAGACCGGTCCCAAAACTGAGCCCTGGGGGACTCCGCTTGTGACCGGCCGCCAGCTGGATTTCACCCCATTCACTACAACTCTCTGGGCTCGGCCATCCAGCCAGTTTTTTACCCAGCGAAGAGTGTACCTGTCTAAACCACGGGCCGCCAGCTTCTCTAGGAGAATACTGTGGGGAACAGTGTCAAAGGCTTTGCTGAAGTCCAGGTAGACAACATCAACAGCCTTCCCCTCATCCACTAGGCGGGTCACCTGGTCATAGAAGGCGATCAGGTTGGTCAAGCAGGACCTGCCTTTCATGAACCCGTGCTGGCTTGGCCTGATCCCTTGGTTATCCTGCACGTGTCCCGTGAGCGCCCTCAAGATGAGCCTCTCCATAACCTTCCCCGGCACCGAGGTCAGGCTGACAGGCCTGTAGTTCCCCGGATCCTCCTTCCGACCCTTCTTGTAGATGGGCGTCACGTTGGCAAGCCTCCAGTCATCCGGGACCTCCCCCGTTGACCAGGACTGTTGATAAATGATGGAGAGCGGCTTGGCAAGCTCTTGGCTTGCTCTTGGCAAGCTCTTGGCTGATTCCAAAGCCTGAATACCTGGGTGTGGTACTGATCTCAGGATCAGTTGGCTTTCGTCTGCAAGAAGCCTCCAAGCTGCTCAACGACAGTGTTCCCGGATTCCATTTTCCACAATGACATATTTTACTTCCGTTACCAAAAAAGTCTCTCTCCTGCCTCTGAAGGACTAACAAGTCCCATTCTTTGGCCGTATTTTCTGAGCTCTCTGCTTGTGCCCTGAGCAAGGAAAATTACTTCACAGGGCAATGATTGTTCATAGGACATTTTAAGACTAATTTCAAGCTTCACCTATGCAATCAGATCTTGGATTATCTGGCAGCTATACAAGGGCCCAAAATGCCAACAGTCATATATCTGGACCCTGTCCCTAAAAGAGTCTTCAGCTCTCTGGAGGAAGTGCTTCCTTCTTGTGGGAACTGAGCCCCATCACTGGATGCTGTGCTCTCCCCTCACGATCATTATTTGCCTCCTAAAGCAATTTGTTGGCTTAGTGGGAGAACAGGTGTCCACAGGTAACTCCCTACTTTACAGAAAGGAGAAAGGACAACCTACTTCCCTTCTGTGAATTCACATGGCCTCTTTAAACTCCTTATAAATCCCCACTGGGAAGCTTTTCTGAAACATTTTCAGGACTCTAGGGTGTTGTTCTCTTTTCTGAAAATGCTGATGTTATTCCTGTATCTCCTTTCAAAAATTTTGTCACAGTGAAGACAGGCAGAGTTTCCCTTCTGGGCCTATCAATATTCCTTTGGGCTGTCAACCAGGGAAGTTTCCAGCTCTAAAAGCATAAGATAATCTAAAAAAAAAAAAAAAAAAAAAAAAAAAAAGAAAAAAGAGGCATTTACCTTACCTGCCTGTTACTTTCCAGAAGTTCTTAAATTCTCATTCTTCACCAGCCTCTAAAACCATTCATCTGATGCTTTTTTTTCATGTTAATAGTACTGATTCAGTTTTTAGCTCTGCCCCCTCAATACCAATGTTTCCCTGCCTGAGGTCTTACAGATTCTGGTTGGACTTTTTAGCAGGACTCCCTTGTATGAAATAGGACACACTTCTTTTTTTATTTAAAAAAACCTGTGCAGCATCTGAGATAACAACTACTAAGGGATCCAGACTGGTTGTGCATAGGAACTGAGGTGTCCCATGTACCTGCAGCACAACTCATTCCACAAATGAAAAAAATATCAAGAAACAGCAAAGCTGGGAAGCATGGTGCCTATGTACTGAAGTAGCTCTTGAGGAACAAGGCTGGGTCCAATCAGGAAGCTGAGATTAACGCGGTCTGCTCAGGACCACTGCTATCTCCATACAAAGCCACCTCATTATACCTATACTGACTTCTGAAAACAAGTACAGCACAGACACACCTGCCAGAGATGTGCATGGAGCCAGCTTGGATCCCAGGCAGATTTATTTCCTCAGGCTTCACACTGCAAGACAGGGACTATGCCGCTTCCACCCTGGAGCTGGCCCTGGAAGGAATCTGTCCACATCCATACATGTCTGGACGTGATCTGTCAGAAGGGAGCTGGCTTGGCACAGAGCTGTCTCCCTGATACCCACGATAGGTAATAGTGCCAGTGGCTTAAAATATTCTTACTTTTAATTTCATTTGGCTCCAAAACCTGCATTGTGCTTCTGAAAAGGCAAGAGGGAAAGAAAACATCTATCAGGATACTTCAGTACAAATTTTCCTTGAAAGGAGGCCTGCAACATCAAATAGGGAAGATGTAAAATGTTAATAATGCGTAATAAAGATCTTTCTACCTTACACTTCAAGGGCAAAACCAATGTAAAGATTTTAAAAGATTCTCTAATATGTTATAGATGTGGCATCTTTTCTAAGTGAAACAGGACTTCAGATACAATCCAAGGATGTTTCTCTCCTCAATTTACAAAACCAAATTCTTCATATCCAGAGGGCTCTTACTCACTTTTTTCCTGATCTGATTTATGAGGTCATTAGTACCAATAATTACTGTTAGTACTTATGGTGCCATAAAAATATTGTTATTTTCATTTCAAGTGAGTTCTGTCCCTTCCTCTGTCCTATCTATCCTCTGTCCTCTATTTGCATTTGTTAGTAGCATAAAACAAAAGAAAATCAGGAAACTTTTCAAGCCTAAGGACTACAACTCTATAAATTGTCTCTCAGAAGAACTACACAGTTGCACTAGCAAGTTATCAAGCCAATAAAATATCTCCTAGAATGGAAAGCTTCACAAATAATTTTCAGGCATCACAGACATGTTTGGGACAGTTAGGTGAATTTTGATCCTTATTCCTTTTGAAAATTGTAGGTCAAAACCTCAGTTATATCAGTCTCTGTGACAAAAAATACTATTTTTTGATGCAATTCTAAACTGCTACAAGATGGGATTTAGGAAGACTTCCCAAAGTATTTGATTTTAATTAGTGGTTTCCAAAAACTGTGTGAAAGTCACACTTGTACGTTTTTCCTGGTGAATACATCCCACATTAGGTACTAGTAAGGTCATAATCCACCATTGCTGCAGAGCAATGAGGGCACTATGATAACATCCAAGTTTGGAACACCAAGCCATTTAACTTCTTTCTGACAGCACCCCTGGGGGATTTCAAGATTTTATTTAACCTCACAATAGTACAGTGTGGATTATTAAGTTGTATTTTTTTTTTTGTTGTCAAATCACACTCCATAAAACTCAGAACAGCCTCTCTCAGCCCAAACATGAAGATCTAACTATAAATAAAGCACAGAGATAGGAGATGTTGAAGAAATGCAGTTCTTTTCCTAGTCAACAGTTTCCGGCAGGTTTCCATTAAAACCTCAAAGACATGCATAGCTGAAGGTAAACATTGCTGATGCTACTGGGAAAGGTCTGAGTTTGCAAGGATCACTCAACAAACCACAGCTTATGTTTTGTGTCTTGCTAAATAGAACTCTAGAGTAATAGATTATTCGTTAAACAAACAAAAAAACCCAGATAATGTTAATTGGAACAGGAGTTATCAGGATGAACACCATGTGAAACATACATAGTAAAATCTGAAACAGGTAAATCTGTCTGTTGTGGACATTCTGGGTTAGGCATTTAAAAATAACCATTGTGAATCTGTATAGTTTTACCTCAAGTCAATAAACATTGTCCTTTGATTATGTAACTTCACTGGTCTTGGAGAAAAAAATATCATTGTTTTCCCGAGTTTTCCAGATCATTTGAAATCTGGTCATTTTTCCTGAGTTTTCAATTTAAATATTTTGTACTTCAAAAAAAAAAAAAATATAGACACAGAAAGGCTTCCCTGATCTCATGTGAATTCAAATCACTCTTCTGAGAAGCTTAACTTTGACTAGTTTATCTGTCCTAGTAATTCCTATTAAATCAGAAAAAAACCCCCACTAAACCTACTTAAAATATTCTTCAAGACATGGCAAGCAAAATACAAGATACTATTCTGAATTACTTCAGCCCCAAACCTTTTTAAAATGTTTGCACACTTCAATACTGAGTCACGTTGTCCCATTGATTATTCCATGTGGTAGAACTGAAAGTTAAAATTAAATATAGCAACAAAGTGAAAAATTATGCATTGTGGTGGAAGAGCTTGCCACTGCACTGCAGTCACAGTCCTCACCAACACTAGGTTTGACTGGGCAATACTTGTTTTTTCTCCAAGCAAAGTAGAACATTTCCAGAGAAATCGCCCTGCCACACTTCATGTGGTGGTTCACCTGTTTTACACTCACACTTGTCTTTGTCAGCCTTGCCTATGTAAAGGCAGGAAGGGAGCTGTTGTGGTTTAACCCCAGCCGGCAACTAAGCACCACACAGCTGCTCACTCACTTCCCCACGGTGGGATGGGGGAGAGAATCAGAAGGGTGAAAGAGAAAACTCGTGGGCTGAGATACGGGCAGATTAATAAGTAAAGCAAAACCCACATACTCAAGCAAAGCAAAACAAGGAACTAATTTGCTACTCCCCATCAGCAGGCAGGTGTTCAGCCATCTCCAGGAAAGCACAGCTCCATCATGCATAGCGGTTACTGGAGAAGACAAACACCATAACTCTCAGTGTCCCCCACTTCCTCCTTGCCCCAATTTACTCACTGGTGAGGTGGCATGAGAAGCAGAAAAGACCTTGACTCTGTGTAAGCCCTGCTCAGCAGCAATGAAAACATCCCTGTATTATCAACACTGTTTTCAGCACAAATCCAAAACACAGCCCCATACTAGCTAATATGAAGAAAATTAACTCTATCCTAGCTGAAACCAGCACAGGAGCAAAACACAGGGGTACCTTGCTACAGTATAGTCTAGAGAGGGCTAGCTCTTACATAGCAGTCTGTAGTGGACTATAGAAGCCAACAGAAAGACTCAAACCGCAATTTATAGGGGACGTGGCAGTAGCACTTTAAGCATTTAATTTTTCCTCGAGACACAAATTAAAAAAAAAAAAAAGGATTATACCTTTGGCCATCTGATTTTTTTTTTTTCTCCTAAAATATCCTGAAGTAGCATGCTTTCTGGGGAGTGGAAGGGAGGGGACAATTGATTGAAAACTCAACAGTCTGAGAAAAATAACACCAAATCTAGTCTTAACTAGCCCTAGTTAATTCCCTCAAGCAGATAATAAATTCTCTGATGAACTTGCAAAATATACAAGGATATGCAAAATTCTAAACAGGCCATTTTTTCTGAAGCAAAAAGATGCTTTTGTATACTTTATACTATGCTACTCTTCAGTTAAGTATATTTTTGCTCTCAGTGTGGAAATACAAATACTTCAGGCAGAGAAAAATAGGGAGAGAATTATTTTGTTGTTTCAGGTTTGATTACTACATGCGTATTGTAGAAGCCAAAATGTTTCAAGTCTCTTTGAATGCATACGTGGCACTAAGTACATTTCCCACAAAAGCCATATCTCTTGTCACAGGTTTTCTATTGTCTTAACAAAAGCAAATGAAAATAGGAGATATATTTGTAATTTACCCTAGTTCAAAAAAACTCACCTACAAGGAGAAAACTGGGGTGTCAAGCAAACAAAACAAAACCAATACCTGTAAGACAGTGGACTTAAATTATTCCTAGATCCATCGTGAAATATTGTTCTTCTGAGGTAAGAAAACGGGAAACTGTAAGAATTAAGGGTTTTAGCTGTGTACTTCCTCAATTATCGTATTAGTAGTATTACTCTATCGCAATCAGCTAAGCAACAACAACTAGAGTATAAAGTATGAACCATCACAGCGCAACTGAGTTGCAGGAGATTAACAACCTTGCAAACAGCAATGTTCAACACAACTTAATGCTTTAGTCCTGAAAATATTACTCACTCCCATATGCAACAATGGAGAATTGAGGCACCATAAATATCTCTAATCATCATTAATAACCCCCTGACCAGAGATGGTGAACATATCTCTGAGACAAATTCAGAAAAATTTGGCTGTATCCTGAGACACTGGTAACTTTCATTATTATTCCACCTGTAATTCATCTGCAGCAAATTGCTCGCATACATATGCGGAGGCACGCACACCTTCACAAATGTTTAACTGGTTTGTCTATACCCCAAAAGCATGACTGAAGCCCTCTGCCTGGGGGTCCTCCAGAGCCTACGCTAACTCAGGTACTTGTAACCACACAGCCACTACAGCAGAGCTCAGGGTGAGCTGCAGAACCCTACCACCAAAACCCAGCTACCTTACAGGGTAAGGTAAGGTAATGCTGCTGTCACCAGACTGCAGCTCCAGTTTGCCCTAGCTAACACCACTCCATGCTAATGCTCCTGGAGCTGGATTGTGCAGAGACAGCTGGAGTATGTTTGCACATGCATCTTTTCACCAAGACCTTATTTTCTCTGCAGCTGAACTGTAAGGTAAGTATGTACTGAGCAAACAAATGCCCATAGCAGGTATATGTAGTTTCCAGGTATATGTAGTTTCTCAGTCCTCATGCAGACCAAGCATCCCATTCCTATTTCCCAGTAAAACTGACTGCAAGACAACCAGTAACATACAAAAGTTGTTTGTTCACTCTGATCCAGGTCTGCAGCTTGATCACGTGTCAGTGAAACTGAAGATTTGGTTTTGAACATTCTTAGAAATGAAAAGACCAGTTTCTGCCTTCTGGTGATGATGAAGCTGATAAATCTAGGGCTGGGAAGAAACTTGCATCTCTATATTCAGCAACTAATCAAGGCTAATGAGGGATAAAGCACTACCCCTTACTGAAGTGACTTTAGCAAGGATCCCAAATCAGCAAGGATTAGGACCATTTTAGTTAGACAGCCCATCATCCTGACACACCAGTTCTAACACCGAAACAGCTGGCAAACATACACATTCCTTCCCCAAGACACCACCATACCTTCAGGCCTCATGGGAGAGAGCACAGCACTTCCCAGTTTTCGTCTTAGGCTTTAACTTATAACTGTGTATTAGTTCCTCACAGATCTGGTTCTTCTAAACCTTGCCCCAGTATACACGTTTACATGTCGTAACGCGATACCTTGGCAGACAAGTAAACAGGTATGCACATCGTAAGGAGATGGTAAATCAGATTCCTTAAAACATGGTGTCTCTAATTGCAAATCCAGAGGACAGATACCATCCTTTGACAGTTGAGAGTCAGTGTTAGTATTGCTAAACTGCTTAAAAGGTGGGAAGTGGGAGTGCATATGTCTGTGTTGGAAAGAGAGGCCATAAAAGTAAGGGAATGGATATAAGTACCAAGGCCTAGATACGGAGGTATCACAGTAGGGAATGGGGATGGTAGTGAGGTTTAACTATGGAATACATAGTTGATAAGGTGGCTTACTTAACAGCTTACCCATCTATTTGGTTTGGGCAGCCTCCTCCAGAGCACACAGAGAAGTCATAAACTCATTTTAAACAGTGCAGGTATCTTCAAAATTATTTGGTGCCTGAATACAACAGCTGGACAAGAGACTGAGGAATTTATTCTCTTTCCCTAGCCCTTTAAAAAGAATTGCCTTTCATATTGACATCTCCCTAGTTGCAAACAACAGGCAGATTATCAGAAGCAAGGGCATACCCCTTGAAACAACTGTTTCACGTTCTTGGCAAACTGCATGGATTTATTCCTTTTACATATCCGAGGCACTCTCGAAACTTACATGTAAGCACAGATTTTGGTGATGAAAGCAACAGCATGATCCCCTTGCCTCCAATGATTAAAAACAACAACAAAAGCAAAGATCATAAGAAATGGTTAAGTAATTCAGTGTAGACACATCTGACAGCTGGCCACCTATAGCTATAATAAATGATTATTTGACCTGCTATTGTTGACTTCCATTAGTCAGGTATTCCCCCCAAGACATCATGCTACATTTAGTTTTAGAGATTCAATCCCATATTTCTTTCCTCATTTTTACCTGATAAACTTCGAAATAATCCAAAAATGTTTTAAGACTGAACTTTGATGAGGAGACCACAATCTTACATTCAAGTTACTTACTCATAATCCTTCTTCATTTAGAAACATAAATAGATGTATAAAATAGAAAATAATTCTTCCCAACTAATTATTATAAAGCAAGAAAAACAGATCTAAACAAGGTGCTTGGCAAATTATTATTGACTTGGATACTTTGATATTGCAGAGCTTCATTACATGTGAATTTCTCAAAGCATTAAAAAATTAGGATTATTTTGTATCATGGATGAGATACCTGGCATTATATATAGATAACTATTCATTGGCTTTGTAGTCCTCTAGGGTGTATCACACATCTACACGGTATACCTGACTGCTAGGCCTGAATTTTTTTAAGCCAGCAAATGAGTAAAAAAGTCTGCATAAATCCAACAACTCTCAGTTGGATAAATTTCTCAGAGGCTTTTATAAAGAAAGTTTTATTCCCACTAAGAACTGAGAAACGCATACCTCATTAAATTTTTGGCAGATAAAAAGCAGTCCCCTCCCCTGTCCCTCAGATTTATCATACAGATAACTGCTGAGTCAGGCAGAAAATGACATTTCAAAATAAAAGTGATCCAGATTCACAAGAAGGAAAAAAGAAAAAAGTACAGAGGCCTGCAGGATGCCGAAAAAAATGCATAGCCTGGAATTTCAGTCCCTCACTCAGTAACACTAGGGAAAGCTTCTACTAGATACGAAGAAATAAAATGTATTCTCTCTACTGTCCTTCTGGAAATACATACATGCAGGTCTGGTCAGAGGCTGGTATTTCTGCCCCCTCATTTTTTGCCAAAGTCCATAAAAAGGTTCTCACAGAACTCCGTATCACCATGGAAGGCCGAAGTAACCACCAGCTCAGTAAAAGCACTTCAACTTGAAGCTGTATGTAGCTACTGACCCTCTGAGGGGCACTGGATGTGGCAATTTCACTTAGATGGTTTCATGTAAAAAATTTCAAGGCGTTGGTTCAATAAACCACTTCTCAGTGGTGATTCTGCAACCACCACTCTTCTTCCAAGCTTCTTTTTATTAAAGGCTGTTACCATAAGGAGATCACCTTTCGTCTGTCTAGTTTCAGGACTGGGACATGGCATGAAGACAACATTTTTCTCTTGGTTGATGATATTCACCTGCAGAACGGTAAACGTGTCATGATTGAACATGACTTCCTGTCTACCAGCCACTCCTCTGGGACTGTCTCTCTTGGCTGAAGTAGCAGCAAACCCAGAGCAAAGGCAAGAGCACACCCTCCTCTCCCTGTTGTTTGCTCGCCGTGACCAATGGGGCTTCCCTTTGGAGGGAGGAACGCAGCTGCCTCGACCAAACTGTTCTCGCAAATGCCAGAGGAGGCCGGAAGTTTTCTAACGAAACGGCCTCCATGCCAGCCAGCTCTCCCTGCTCCGCGAAGCCCTAACACAGCAAACATGGGGTGCTGCCAGCCTTTCGCCCCTGCAGCCAACCCTTCTCAGGGGCACTGCCGCCTCCGGTCTGCAGGGAGACATTTCAGCAGGCAGCCTACCCCTTCCCCACTGCTCCTCACCCTGGCACCCTCGAGGTGCCAACATCGGGCCCCATGTGGCCTTGTCCCACGCCATCCCCATGCTGGCCTCTGCCCTGGACACCCTGCTGGGCTGGACACCCGGGGCACGCTGCCGTAGGCGGCCGCCCTCGTGCCCCTTTCCCACTCCAAGGAGGCCTGGGCCCTGCAGCCCAGGGTAGATCCTGAAAAGGCTGGTCCTGGAAGGATCCTGCCAACTTTTTGCTTATTCACTTATTTCAGTCAAACACTGGGAGGCTCTGGCTGCTAACTCAACATGGGGCAGAAGCATTTTTACACCATGGGATGGGAAAGGCAAGTCCCTTTCAGGTCTGTTGTACACACCCTGGGAGATTTTTGCATCCTACCCCGCTTCATAATTAATGCCATCTCTTCTCCTTATGCCTGGACAGGAAGTAAATATCAGAAATAATAATAATAATAATAACAATAACAACAACAGCAACAATTTTACTAACCTGTCACAGTGATACTTCTTCTGCTTTAGGTAGGACATGCCAGCTATTTTTTTTTTTTTTTAATATCAGGGAATACAACTTGTGTGCTTCCACGCTATTTGTTTCGTTGTCAGTCTGGTCAATTTGAAGAGAATAGAATTTATTATTATAATATCCCAAAACCTGATTTCTGCCCACTGTCTGCAGGGCAACACAAAAATACATCAGAAGGCAAGGAGAAGGACGGAGAGTCATTCCGTGACAAAATGAACCCAACGATCTATAAATGCAACTGGATGTGAAATTTCGCACTTGCAAGAATCCTTTAGGATAAGTTAAATATGCTAGAAGGTGATTGACAATTTTCATCAGTCCTAAAGACTGAATAATTTAAATGCAGGGCTTCTCCTTGTCTAATACAAAGTGCTGAGCACAGAATCCTAAACAAACACTGTCCAATTTAAATCTAGACTGCACAAAATCTGAAACAGAGGAAGCCATTTAACCCAAGGTGAGCCTGCACACTCCATGACTGCAGTGCCATCTGATTACTGGGTTAGTGGCAGGAAAATCTACCCCGACTGCAAAGGAAAAAAGGATGCGGCATGTTAAACTCGTGAAAAATGCCAGGAACAACAAAATCCCTAAGCCCTGTAACTGTGCTAGTGTTAGATGATGACCAGTGCTTGCCTTGACTCTCATTACAGCCAAGTACTGTGTTAGTGGGAGAAGAGCCCAAATTCTCATGCATCCCAATAGTCACCATTTTGCTGAAGAATTGAGTAAGAGCCTGATGAACCTTTACAGGGTCATTTACAGAAAGCCTCAGAAGAGCTTCAGAACTACAGGAAAGTAGCACAGCAAATCATTTAACTTGGGGAGGTACCTACACGCACATGGGCAGGCCAGCTGTGCTCTGGAATCGGTGATGAGGAAGCTCATGGAGATCTGCTTCCTCCAGTGTCCCAGATCATTCTACATTATATGAGCTGTTGTTCCACTTCCATTGACCAGTCCTTTTCAAAAGCCCTAGCATAAGCCAATCATTTCATCTGCTCTTCCCAGCAATATTCACAGAAATGAATTTCCATAATTTAATCTGTAAAGTAATCCTGGGAGTGCCTTACATGGGCATTCTTTAACATCAACATCACTGTCATCAGCCAGTGACAAATTAACTTAAATCTGGTGGTGGGACTTAGCCATCTCACACTGCTTAGTTTTTTCATAAAACTGCAAACCTCCGACGCTTCAGAACACTCCGAGTTTTCATTTTGCCTTCCCTGTCTTTTCTCATATCTGCAAGAACCTTGCAAGTCTCACACTGTTTTCTTACAGTCAAAACATCTTTGCCTTCAGCCCACCAGTGCACATAGCGCCCGTAGTGGTAGAGCCAGATTTCACTGGTCTTCTGCTGTGATTTAACACAAAATGCAGATTGATGTGGCACTCTTTTTTTTCCTCATAAATACTTCAGTAATAATTAATCCACCTACTTATTAGGCTAGGATTATATGTTCAGTTTTAAACTTTACAACAGCCTGCTTAAATGTGGCCTGTATTTTTTGCAGCACAATCCTGACAGCCTTACACAAAACCAGTACAGGCAGCTACTCCTTCCATTAATGAGAAAAGCTAGAAATATGCTGTTCTGGGCCAGCTGTCCAAATAACCCTAATTGCTTTTTTGCCAGATGTCATTCTCAGAAGTAACTCTGACAGGACCATTCCTGCCCCTTTCTTCCTTCATCCCCATCAAACTGACATTCTTTATAATCTAGCTATGATTAGCAAGAAATAGCTAATTTCCACAGCTATGCCTTTGACATGTTCAGGAGAGGATGTCTGCAATCATCCAGTTTCTCCTAGGTTAGTATTCAATTTGCAACCACTGAAGTGCTCTCTAGCCTTGTCAAGAAAGAGGTACAGGACTACTGGTCAGACTCATTTCAGGAAAGGGAATAAGTTTCAGCCAACTTAACCTCCTGTAAAGAAAGATACGAACTTTTACTTATTTTCTGTCCAGTCTACTAACGTACACTCAAAGAACATTCAGTTTTTCTTAACAGTGAGATAAATAAGCCATTGCTTGGTTAAAACTGTACTGGTTTAGGGCACTGCATCAAAGTCCTCCTAAGACATGATCACAAAAGCCACTGTTTTATGTTTGCGGCTTCTGGACAAAATATTCTGTTCTTCCACCCTGATTTTCATAAGAACACATCAAAAAGCGTGATAAATTCTTACGAGGATCAGAAGATGCCTCAATATGAGAAGTGACTTATGTGCACATCTCTAATATTTGAAATATCTCCAACAACATTAACTTTAAAGCACACATTTAATGAATGTAATTACTGCTTAAATAACTATAATAACTAAAGTATGAAACATTTATCTGATTATGAGATTTCACTGAAGCCAATAAAGCTTGTCTTTTTCTTTTCACAACGTGTCACTACATTTTTCTTTAGTTTTTAATCCAGATGCAATCTGGCATGACAAAAACTGCTGGCTTCCCAGACACAGTCTGATAAGCCAAATTCCATGCTGATTCAAACCCTGCTTCAGTGGAAGCATGTGGGTTTCAAAGGCTGTTGCAGTTGTTGAAAAACTTCTGAAGAGAGATGAATCACCATAGCCAAAATAAAATTGCAGATTACTGGGATTTCTTTTATGGAACAAGGATCTCACCCATTTCGCTCTTTGCATTCATCTACTGCATGTGTTTTTGTGTTTGAAGGTGGTCAGTTCCTGCTTTTGTTGCTGCTATATCACACAATTTCATTTCTATGCACAGAGCACATTCCACTGGAAAATAATAAAAAAACCCGCAACCACGCAAAATGACGCAGTTTTTCTTCTGAATAATCTTAAGTGGAACCAATGCTTTCTTATGCTGCCTTACTTCCATTCCTAATAATGAAAGGTGTGGGGGTTTTTTTGGTTTGGGGTTGTGTTTTTTGGGGGTTTTTTATATTAGCATTTCCATTTTTGTTGCCACAGTCTGGACTGAAGTACTTTGCTCTGTTACAAATGCAAAGGAACAATAAAACAGCTTAAGACTCATATTCTGCTTCTCTCTATTTCAACTGTGACACCGAGATGCATTGCCACTGGCGCCAACAGAATTACCCAGATTCAGATATACAAGAATGAAAGACAGAATAATATAAATATAAATCTGGACCAAAAATCAGACTCACCTTTACATAAAAGCTTCTGGTAATATTGCAATTGACAAAGTACATTTAACTAAATATGTATGGGTACAGATAAATATGTATACAGGCTATGCTTGTAGGTGCAAAAATGCTAATGGAGAGAGAGATGAAACCAGTTTAACTCTTTAAGAAGAGAAAACAAGTGGGGAAATCAAATTGGAATCTGGAACACTTTCACAAAAATATTTTTTTGGATGATAATATACTCTTTTATAGACACACATGCAAGCAGGCGGACTTACTGAAAAGTAGCTAATATTGCTTCTGTCAGCACCTGATGCAACAGCAACATGTGCCTATTTGTCAAGGAAGATGATTTTCTCCAGTAAGTTAATGTCCTCAATTACAGTTTATCATAAAACACTGTTGTTAATATTCACTCTGAGCAGAAGAATAGCTCTGATTATGTCTTCATCCATTTGATTTTTCTCCACACACATGGTCCACATTAGCTTATTGTGTTTGCTGCTGATTAACAGAGAACAAGCCTTGGTTATAGCAGTCTATATTAAGCATACATTTTATAGCAACTAAACAAATTTGAGGCAATAAAAAAAAAAGAAGTCAAAACTATGGTATTTCCAGCATCTATAACAGAAAATCCCAGCAATGCAAGTTGAGTCTTCCTTCAAATTCTCAGATCTGGAGTCATGTCACTCAGCTTAATCCTTAAAACACCAGGGCAAAAGACAGGGGCAAGGTGTAAAGTACCATCTTGGGGGAGGGGAGGAAAAAGAAAGATGATAATCCTTAGAAGTCCTAGAATAGAAATTCAACATCTGCTCAGATGAAGCAGATGATAGCACAGCAGCTGATGCAGTTAGTGAGCACACAACCCCAGGGATTACACCTTTTTTCTCCTATCACCTTGAGGAGCAACATATTCTAGTGACTTTGAGAAGCAGGAATCACTAACCTGTCCTTTCACCAATAGTCTGGGGGTGCCCATGGCAGGGGGATCACTCTTCCTGACCTCCTCAGTAGGGGTCTCAGTAGCAGAAAGCATAAAATACGTCCTGGGGGTTCTTTATACCAGCCTGAGAAGACAACAATGGTAAAAACTTGAACTTTTCCTTCCTTCCTGTCTTGTCTGACTACTGCTAGGTATACCTGTACATGCTGGAAATGAAGAGGAAGGAAAGTTGTTCAAAAGGATGTGGAGGGGAGACAATTTACAGGAAGTTGGAGAGTTAAAGTCTGATCACATTTTGAGCCTTTAAGACTATGTCTAAGAACCACCATACAATTTAGAAAGAAGAGCAGAGCCCCTCCCAAAAGGCAGTTCCTCTAAATTTAGCAGCTCATCATCCTAGTTGGACACAGTCCATCTGGACATTAGACCTCTATCTCCACCCCTATGACCATGCAGGCTATTTCATTTACACGTGCTAAGGCTTTTATGTAGCACCCTTTGTGCCTAAATTTTCAAATCCATTTTCAAAGCATTATTTTCAACTCACGCACAAGAAAGGCAGGAAAAAAAATTAAGTGATCTGTCCAAGCCAGCTTCTCAACCTGCACCTGCTCTCAGTGCAAACCAGTCAAGGCTGGGCACATCTATGTGCAACAGAAAGTCAGACGTAGATACCCAAGCTAACCTTGAACATGCGAGCAGCAACAGTGCCAGCGATATAAAGTTACCAGCACAATGCTCAAGGCTATGCTGACAAACAGTGAATAGCAGCCCCCAGAGCACCACTCTAACATAACCATGCTGTGAAAATATGCAAGCAACGTTAGCTGTGGGCATGGTGCCCACATAAACCTACCCATTCTTAAGACATAACATTAATTTGCCTGTAGGTGGAGCTCAAGAATACGTACATAGTTCCTGTGTGCTGTGGATTGAATACCCTCTGTCCCATGCACTCACCCTAGCTCCCTCTCTAGAAGCTTCACAAGCCTTACATCAAAAGCTAACACAGAAGTTTTTAATAGAAATGACTACACAGGGTCAAAGCCACATAACTGTATACTCAGAATCTTGCATATCTGACTGAAAAGATGGACTGTTCTTACTTTAAGTTATGTAATAGTCCATTATTTTAATTAACCATCCTGTTAACCTATTCATAGAAGCAACCGGACCTCCCAGGAACACCTTTCTTCCCTTGTCCCCAGCTAGACTCAGGCCCTTTCCTGTAAGTCACAGGGAAACAGCTCAGAAGCTTTCCCCTCTGAAGACCTGACACCCCAAGCACTACCAGCCAAGTCTCCATTTTCATTTATCCTAATTTCATAGCAGCAAAACTGTGTTCTTCAGAGGGCCTTATAGCATGAGCAGAAACAGATAAGTATCTCTTTTGGTATTTGTTTGATTCCCTAACACCAGATAGGAGGAGAGGCACTAGAAACATTACCTTCTTCATATGATGTGCTCTCTCATTGAGAAGTGAGATTTTAATAATCCATTATTGTTAATTGCCAATATTTAATGTCTTTCAAATCTGAACAGGTTTTTCAGTTGCTGTTTTATTGTTTACATACACAAAATAAAAACCTTGAGATGTTAGGAGGCATTCTGTAGGCATTCACAAATAGTCTGTTACATATTTCAAATGACAATTATTAAAATAAACTTCTCTTAGTAATAGGACAGTACATCTCAAATTCTGCTCTGAGTTACACCCACTGTCATCTCTCAAGAACAGAGCCAAATACTGCACCAAGTTACTCCTCTGCCACGCTATCTGAACATAACTGGGAACAAAAGTTAACGAGCGTGCTAAAAACTCAACTTCACAAGGTATGTAAGCCAGGATCATATTTCCAAAGGCAGGATCAGCCAGCTGTATCCTAAAGGAATGCTGCACATCATCAGTTTTGAACTTTGGAAGGCAAATATGGCCAGAGTGCTCCCACCTGAGAAAAATTAGCATTTGTGAAATCCCTGTTAGTCTAGTAACACCATTTAAGATGCAAAGCCAATATGCAACTGGCCCAATCCCGATTCCATTTAAAAACAGTTAATCTATACTAAAGCCACTAATGGATATAAAGGGATTCTGGATTTACACCAACACAAATAAGAACCAAGGTATATCTTTTATGGAGGATTTTGAAGGGCAGATGGTTGCATTACGTATTTTTATTATAACAGAGTGCCTGAAATGATTCACTAAGCTAGTGTCCACTAGGGATTAGTGGGCACAAGCATGATCACATTTGGATGGTGTATATGTTCGGCACTGTTATTTTAAGAAGTACTTGAGAAAATGAGGAACTAGACAAAAACCGAAACCTTGGAACTTATGCAAGTAAAATAGGAATAGCGATGGCCAGGGAAATCAGAACAGCAGTGCAATAGAAGCCTGCAGAAAGCAGCATCAAGATTAGTAATTTTCTGTTTCTTACATTCTTATGACAGGTCTCTAACCATTTCACAGAAGTTGCAACATCATTTGTGACAAAAAGTGAAGGAAGCTCAAGATGGGTGTAACCACAGAACTGGCTGCAGAGGGGAATGGCTTGATAGCCACCCACAGCACACTGGCAAGTGCAAAGGAGGAAATCCACATTGAAGGAACAAACACGGCACAGTGTTTACCAAGTAGAGCATTTGCCCTGTTTCGGTTTGCATTGTAGCAGTAAGTAGGCTAGCTAACATCACCAAAAAGATAAACAAACACAAGAAAACAGTGAGGGTAGCTGAAAAGTAAAAAGGCAAAATTCTTGGATGTTCCACAGAGAGTCTCAACATTAAAAACGAAACAGTGACATTCAAAACCGAAATTGCAAAACGACCCTCAGAAAGTGGCATCTCTCAAGCTTTCCTCCCACAATTTAGCATCTGACCTTGCCATTGCTGGGATTTTTACAAGATTTTTCTGCATGCAGTTCAAATTAATTTAAAAGTTAAGGGCTCAAATAAACACATACAGTGCTTCTCTAACATGTGTAAGGACCAGATTGCAAAAGGTCTCCCTTTCTTCTACATATACACCCTTTACAACAGAGACACATTTCATGGCATTTTTGTATGAATTACCCGATTTTGAATCTCTCAGTTTTGTAAGAGTTGGCCCAGTAGCCAAAAATTCAGAATGAAACTTTGAAAAAGTTCTCAAACACACATCACCCCATAACATGGTTTGAGTATATTACAGAAGATAAACCACACCACAGTTCAGCAACACATACAAGACTCGTATATAAAAACATTAAAATTATGGGAATGCCACGATATCTCTGTTGCCCCCTGTCATTTAAGTGGCAAGAACTCCAGGGGTTCTGGTAATCTTTATGAGCTAATAGAATAAGCCTATTTTCTAGTTTGTGCATGTCAGCACCAGCACAAGATAACCAACAAGGGCAACGAAGGCTAAAGAGTGGGTGTAGACCATAGTAATGATCAATAAAAGTCTCCGTAACCTTCTCTCTTACACCAAGGAGGAAGGGGGAGAACAAACCAAGAACAGAAGACGACATGGGCAGGGAATGAGCCTGGCACATTAGCTGAAATGCTATCTCCTACGTAATGCTAATAGGAGCACTTAACGGTGCACCCCTTCTCAAGCCTTGCTTTTCCCACAACACAAGAGTGGCAGCAGGACTTCCATTAGCAGAGAATAGGGGTCTTCCTTAGCAGCTTTCTCAAAATTTGAAACACATACTCATCACTCCGCATTTGTGCCATGCAAAATTAAGTTTTCATCAGCCAAAATGGAGAAACTCAAATTCCAGACCAGTTACCAGTAACTGAATCAACAAAGTATGAGTTAGCTCAAAATAAACAGCACCTCCTGCGCTGGCTGCAAAAATCCCTATTCACCATTAACTCCATTGTAGTGTGTTTGCCACTTTGCTCATGCAATTCCTCTCCCCCACCAACTTAGTGCACTAAGACTGAGCCTTACAGTCTGTTAAATATACGCTAACTCATCAAATTCAACATGTTTCATGCAGACACTTCCCTATCAACAACGATTTCAGTGAAATTAATGTTTAGGAGCAAGAAAAGCAAGCAAAGACAAATATCCTAGGCTAGATGCTGGAAGCCCAGGTTCAAGTGTCTGAGCTCCATCTCAATGAGTGATACAGGATGTAGAACTATTTTGAACTGGGCAGAGAGAAAAACTGAGGCGGGGTACCCTATATGCTACCAAGCAGCCCCTCACCACAGGCCAAGCTACTTCTTCCTGAAACAAGACTCACATGCTCTCTGTTTGAAAAGGGGAATGCATTGACATTCAGACACCAGATTAATGCAAAAACCTTAGAAATGTTTAATTTTCCTTATAGTACCTGAGAGAAACAGAATTTAGAAGCCTTGGGGGTTGAGGTAAAATGGCAGCAGCATCCCCCAGCCAACCAAAGCCTGCCCCTGCATTGTAGGCAATAGCAGATGCTTAGAGACTGGCTCTTTCATCCTGCTACTTTGTTTGTCCCATGTTATGCCAAAACACACAGATGAGGGCAGGGGGGGGAACAGGGGGAAGCCAAATCCTTGGGTTTGGTCCTGCCAGTGAAGCTCCACTACCTTTTCATCAGGCTCAAGAGAAAAGAGCATTCAAAATGGATTGTCAGAGTATTCCTGAATAAATAGGTGTGATTGATCTGGAAGTTAGAGTTGAGGATAAATTCATTGATACTAATTAATAAGTTTTTACATTGTTCAAATTGCCAAGGGTAGCTGTAACTGTCTCTCAAAGAATCCTGACAATGAGCCACCATAAATCAAGTTAAATATACCAAGTGAGCTGCAGTATCAGGTAGCATTGTTTTAACATTCACTACAATAATAATTTGAATGACAAGAACAACTGATCAGAAAAACAATGTGGAGTTGAACAGCCCTTGGATAGCAAGATAGCAGCACTTCACTTCATTAACCACTGACACACCACAGCCATCACTTCTATTTCATCCACTGTCCAACAGTAACAGGTTGGACAGAGAGAGAGAGAAAGAGAAAAATATACAACGGAAAAACCAAATTGCGGGGTTTTTCCCCCCTTCTAATTCTGCAGCAGTCAGTTGCACTAGGCAATATATGTCACATTATACTTTCTTCAGGGAACATAATTTTTTATCTAAACAAATTCAAAACAGCAAAATCTTTTAAACTTATTAGGGACCTAGCTATTCCATGTATCAAAATCATAATTTTTCTGCTGTAAGAGGTCTGTATCAGACATGGTATGAAAGGCCAGTTGGCTAAGATAAAAAAGAGGAAATCATGATCTGCAAAGAATCTCCCCCTATCCTGAATTTTGAGGGGAAGAACCAAAACAGAGACAAAATAAATTTTGACTTTTTCAAAGCTACTAAGATCTATCATTGACATCTGGGGGAAGGATTGGAAGGAGCAATACACTAGGGTAAGGAAATGGACTGGAATTTACAGCTTTTTTTTTTTTTTTTTTAAGAAGGAAAAAGAGCAAAATAACCATTTGGAAGAGATGCCATGCTTGAAAATGTTAAACAGAAAGATCACTAGCTTTGTTAGCTTGTTCAGTTTACATTTATCTGATGAAGAAGTGTGATATGGACACTTTTCCAATGGTCACTCCAACATGAGTCCTTTACAGGATTTATTTTGATCATCTTTCATTTACACTTGAAATGAGGAAGCAAAGAACATTCACTAACCATATAAAAAGATAGCACACAAAATACTTCTTTTAAAAGACAAAGTCATAAAAGATTTGAAAACAAAGTATTTTTCTTACACTAACATGCCTACTCACAAAGGCAAAAAAATACAGGAACTAAATCAGAATGAGATACCTGATCCACAAGCATTGCTGGGAGACCTACATAATTCTCTAAGTAGAGTCACTGACTTCAATGGGAATTGTGGTTCCAAGCACCACTGAACATTAAGCTATTTCCACTTAGTAATAATTTATGAAAGGGGAGTTTGCAAGAGGTACTGAGTCCCTCAAATATACTCTAGCTGAATTCAAAGTGCATCAGATGGGGGAGCCGTGGCTACCGCTATCATATATAATTTATCATAACAGGACTTCTCCAGTGTCCAGCAGCACTGCTCTGTGGGCTGCTCTTGCAGGCAGTTGGAGGAGCTGCTGAACAAGTAGCCTCTAAGAAGTTTTTTGGGTATCACAGTTCCCCTGAGCTGAAAGTTCCCTGCGCTGCTGGTGAGGACAGCGGAGGGGCTTTTCATTCCTGTTTGATGTTGTTTTGGCCTCTGAATTAAAGACAGAATTTGTGGTGTGGGGGCTGCATGAATCCCCTTTGAACTCAGAGTTCAAGTAAGAAATGAAGTCATTTAAGTAATTCCCCTGGAATATAAGCCACTTTCTGCATGAGTTATTAAGTCTTTTCAAGTCACTTGTAGAACACAGCTGGAAGTAAAATCTGTCCTTCTGGGAGATGTTTTAATTGCTACTGATGCTGGGAAAGACACTGAAACCTTCTGGGAAAACCAAGAGTAAAAGTCTACTGGGAAAGCCAACATGTAACAGAATTTTTAAAAAACAAAATAAAATAAAAAGAAGAGTGCCTTATGACAACAGTTGTTTGCAGCTACAGATAGCATCTGCCAACAAAAAACAGAGAGGCAAATGCAGTAGTATAAAGCACAGATTTTTCCTGAACATATTATCTTTTTCACACCATTTTGGATACAAATTATGTCTTGGAAAAGTGTAAAAGCATGGGAAGTAACAGAGTAAAGAATCACTATCTTTAATTTGTAAAGAAATTAATAAAACCAATTTTGCCTTGAGATGGCTTCTTCCAGTACTACCATCTCCAGCAGTAATTACACACATGCATCCAGCAGCAAAATTTTGCTGAAATATTTGAGCCAAATCAAAGTACAGGGTAATTAGTCCTGTAAACTAGAGACCTTATTCAGCATCACTTGCACAGTCAAAACTCCTGCTAAAGCCCCAGGGAATTCTGTATAATTAAGGCATAAAGTTGCTCTGGAACTGCATCTGAAGAAATCTGGCTAGAGATGGGCTCTTTTGAATTATGGCAGCTGGTTCAGAAGTAGTACCAGTATCCATCTCAATGATATGTTGCAAATCAGAATGTAAGGTTGGGTAGATCAAGCTAACAGGAGGAGAAGTAGCAGGTGAAAGAGGACTTTGCAAACATTAAAGCTCTGTTTTGGGAGAGATCAGCCCTTGCCAAGTAGGGCAGGATCTTCTGACTTCAAGTCCTAGGAGATGCTGCAGTCCTAAGGGGGCTAGACCAACCCCACCCCCGCCAGCTGTTGCCCTGCCTCCTCAGTGCTGACATAGGCATTTGTCTAAGCCAGTGCCCAGCCATTTTACCTCAATAAGCTGGCAAGAAACAATTTTTGGTTGCTCTGGATTTATGCTACCTTAGAGGTCTACAATGCATGTACCACAGCACCTAGCAGATAGATCACCACACTCAACCATGGGTTCGCAGCACAAGGGCAGAGTGGCACAAGACAGACCCTGACGCTGACAGATGAGGCATTGCTGCTCCCTATCCTCTTCTCACCTCTTCACAAGCATCCCTCCTCTCCATCTCAAACTGGCTCCAAGTGCTTGACTGACAACAGAATAAACCACCTTCATCTGCTAAGACAGAAAATTAAACCGGTGGGGAAAGGGAAAAAAAAAAAAAGCCATAATTGCCTCTTTTGTTGGCAAAATGTGCTGGCTGATCAGTAAGTTGCAGAGTTAAAGCAAGGGAGAAGGCAAGACCACATAGCCACAGTTTTGGTTGGAGGGGGAAACAGGATTACCAGCTTATGTGACAGCCAGCTGTTGGATTAGGCCAGCTTCTCAGGTTGCAAAACCTTACTATTTCAAAAAGTGGGGTCTGCTTCTGAGTGTCACTGTTGAAAAGTCACCCAAGAAAGTTTAGGAAGCTGGTTTATCCTCTGCAGGACAAGCAAAGGCATGATGATCTCTTGTCCTCTCAGTGCACTTTTACAGAGCATGCCTTCTGGTGATTTGTCTTGCCCTCAATAAATGTGTAGAAAAAATAACGTTCTTTTAAATAGTGTCCTTTTAATTTGAACAATTTCCTTCTCTTTAAAGCTGGACATAGAATAAGTTAGAGACAAAAAATTAATTTCAGATTAAGCATACTTCAATACAACACAGACCGAAATGGGAAAAAAGGTAAAGGACACCTTTTTACCAGTCTGTAAAAGACAGGCTTATTCTGATATCCATATGGAGTACATCAGTACATAAATGGAAGAGAGATATCAAGCCCACTCGGAGTCTCACATGACATCTAAATATAACAAAAACCACGTCCCTCAAGCTGAGAGCTTTTCTATCCAATTAATTTTCAAAAGGATGAGGCACATAAGTAATTTTGGATCTTTACGAATATGGACTCATTAAAACAGGTGAAGCACTGTATTTAAAAGGTAATTTTAAAATTGAGATTTTTTTATTTACAGGAAAAAGACCTGCCAAGTTGGGCCATGCATAAGGAAAATGTAAAATGGCAAGGGGAGATTGAAGAAGGTTTAGAGTTGACGGCATAGTCCTTCAGTTGTCTAGGCACATCCTAATGGAATGAAGTCAGGGGAATTTCAGATTGGACATGCGGATAAGGTTCTTCACTAAGAGGGTGGTTGGTCACTGGAACAGGTTCCCCAGGGAAAGTGGTCATGGCACCAGGCCTGTCAGAGTTCAAGGAGCATCTAGATGACACTCTTAGTCATATGGTTTAGTTTTAGGTAGTCCTGCAAGGAGCAGGGAGTTGGATTTGATGATCCTTATGGGTCCCTTCCAACTTGAGATACTCTATGATTCTATACTTGCTGAAGTCAGTGTAAGTTCTTATGCAGAATTTTCATTATTGCCTCTAATACAGATATGTTGGAAATACAGGGAAATTAATGAAGAAGTCATTTTGATATTCAGAAAGTTGAATAGAACAGTGGCATATGTTAAAATTCGACAAATTGTCTATACAGTCACCAAAGGAATTCAACTCAGCACAAAGAAGAAAAAAAAGTGACAGTACTTCTCATGTAAGAGAGGCAATCGAGAAGAAATTTGTATCACATGAAAAGGTATGAGAGGAATTCAGAAGTTTTAACTGCAGCCTTCAACCAACCTCAAGTTTTGAATCAAGTGTAAAAAAAAAAATTATTACCTACAGATCTCACTAGACAAAAGAAATAGCCAGACTAACTAAAGTAGTAACTAGAAAAGCAACTTTACTTTTCATGGATCCTTTGCAAGTACAACTTGCAATATATCAATTTAATATATGGGTGACCATATTTTATTCTAATACTGTAAAAAACGTGTACCTATGTACACACACACTTCTAGAAAACCTAGAAGACACAATAGTTACATCAGCATGTGGTGAACTAGTGTAAATATGTCTAAGTACTTATGATAGAAGCATCTCAGAATGGAAGAAAAGGGTTACTGGTAATGAAGTTACCAGTTTTATTGTGCCCGATTACACTTACACAATAAATCAGCAATCAACTGGCAAAAGGCAAGTAGCAAAAATTCCTAGCACTGAGACTAGAAAATAAAGAGGGCAAGAGGAAAGGAAAGTGTATGTTACAGCTTTATGAAAAGTAAATCTTCCTAGGATGTGCTTAATGGCACTAAAAATAAAGTAGTATATGGACATGAGCAAGGATTATGGAACACAGAGGAATGGAAGGAGCTCTAACCACATTAGAAATGTGATTAGAAAGGCCACATTCAGTGTTATTTTATTCTAAGAGGCAAAGTCCCTGTCCTGCTGCCAATTGATGCATAGACTTCATTCCCTTTGAAGTTAATTATAGTTCTGCACATTACAACAGCTACTGTTCTGCTGATGATTCTCATATCCATTTCCAAGAGCCATTGTTCTTCTCTAGTTTCCTCTGATAAAAAAGGGTCAGGTTAAAAAAAGAATAAGGCTTGAAACGTTGACACAAATGGTTAACTTCCGTTTGTTCACGAATGTAATCCAGGCATTCTCCTTCCTTTCTTCTTAGAGCAGACCATCCACTCAGTCTAATGGGTCTCCTGCTTGCATTCAAAAGATACCAGTTTTGGTCTAATACCATGTTCCGGTAAGAAACTTATTTGGAGTGTGGAATATAACCTGTTACGTGTCAAACTAAGCACACCCAAAAAGTATCTATCTGGAAGAGAGACATGCTCCTAAAAATGAGGATTGATTTATGCCTCTTCTCCTCATATAAAAATGCCATGCATTTCAAACAGGGCAGAAGCTGCATGCCTAGAGTGTTTATGGAAATGATATGTTTGTTTTGCAGGGGAAGATAGCAGGCATTTGCCAGAACCCCTGCATAAACAAATGCTTCTGCTGCTTATTTTTGGGTAAGGGAATATACACAGACTGACTCCACATCCAGAATTCCTACACCACTTGATGACAAAGGGATCAACTTGACAACGTCTGGTACTATACACACAGGAACACAAATAAACATGATGAGCTGTGTTACTGGACTATAAATTTATTAATAACAATTTCTAGAAATACAAGATTCCTTAATAGACATTAACCAAGCAGGTAACTTACCCAGGCTGATGGATGCAATATGCTAATCAAAATCAGCATCTCAGTGAGAGACTGACCATTAATTAGAGACTCATCATTAGGGAAACAAACTCTTGAGTAAGAACGCTGTTTGAAACCTCAAAACAAAAGCTTTAGGCAATATGCACATTTCTATTTCGACAGCAGCTACAAGCGCCAGTTGGGAATCTCTGTATTACTGAGCAAGATACTGTAAGAAGAAAATACCTCTTAACCAAAAGACATTTATGTTACTCTCTGAAAGAAGAAAACAAATTAATTGGAGAAAATAAAAAAGGCAGTGTTATGGGACAGATTTCCTCTTTGGACAAACAGAGAACAAAAAGATTAAATAGGGAACATTTTGGGAGTGGGTGGGGGGGAAAGCAGTGCCTTAATACTGCTGCTTCCGTGGAAAAAACTTTACCACTCCTTGCACATCCCTGGTGTCCATTTTCTCTGATTGTACCAAAGAGGGTCACCAAATACACAATTTTAATGAATACTCCTTAGTGTTAAAGGCAACTAACTAACTGCTCTCTAGCTTTATGCATGAATTTCAGTTCCTGCTGGAACTGGTGACACCCTGCCTCTCCTCAGGCCTCTTCTCCACTTCCATTCACTGCAGGAATAGCAAGAAGCAGCTTTTTCCTTCCAACCCTCCAAGAGAGAAGCATGGCCACAGCAGACCCCTAAAGTTTTCCTAAAGGTTACTTTGAGCACAAATTATGCACCCTAGGGTGCAGGGAATAAAGTGTAGGCAGCAACAGAGACTAGCCATAGTGGGACGACAACCCTGCAGACTGCTCGATGGTGGCAACTGCTTCCCCTTCACAAGTATAAGACTCAAAATAAGTTAACTCTATTAGTAATGTATTAAGCCCTGAGTGGTGCTGACCAATGCTTTGCAGTACTCCTAACCAATCTAGCAAGAGAGGTCACTGACCTACACAATCTGTGCCCCTCTCTGTGAAAAACTACCTTACTTACAGCAGAGATGTCCGAGCAGGACAGCTACCAGTCATCACATTATGCTTATTTACACTGAAAGAAGCAGGAGTTTTCTCTAGATCGTTAGGTGCTGCAATGCAAGTCCCACTGAACTCTCTCTCACATAAAGTTGGCATCAGGCGACCTCCAGAAGAAAGGCACTGTGGGTGGTTAAGACTAACAATTACGACTTCTCCAGCTATATCAGCTGTTAAACACAAGTCATCGATTCATCACCAGATGAATTACCTCAGCCTCAAATGTTGTTTAGTAGCAAAGTCCCTCCAAGAATCTCCAATTAAGATAGATGATCCCTGATGAACACTGATGTGGAAGTAAGTGTCTAGCACCTTCCACTTTATTTAAAATGGCCATAGATACGATGCAAAAGCAGAAATAAAAAAATTAGTGTACCAGCAACAGAAGAAATTGAACAAAAGATGACTATCATGGAGGACTCCCAAATATAATGTTTGAGAAACTTACAGCTCTTTAGGGGTGAAAAATCCATCTGTATATTATGTTTTATTGTCATATAGCAGATGCAATCCAATACTGAATTTACTGGAATTGTTGAGGGAACAGAAAGACACAGTAGGAATTAAGCACTAGGGCTCAATGGTGAAAAATCTTTTTGATGCTGTGTGGCAAACTTACTTAGAAAGCATGGCAACTTAACTGGTTTCACTTCATATAATTCTTAGCATCAAACTTGGTATTGAGGCCAGTGATTCACCATTACTCCTGAAAACAATCAGGAAAAATTACGTGCCTTTTGGCATAGAAACGGAGCACTCACTAGTCTTCTAAGTCTAGGTCTTGTCCTTAGACCTTGAGGACTAAGACAAAAGCAGCAAGATACTGCTCTACATCAGTCTAAAAAAAAAAAAAAAACACACCAGTAAGATTTCAGAAGAGAGAAGAAAATTAAGAAAGTCAAGAAAGCACAGAACACTTGCACAGAAGAGAATTATAAACTACAGTATAAATGGTGTTTTCCCTTGTTGTGAACTTAGGAAAAATATCAATTAGACAACAGACAAGAATTTTAAAATGAAATACTATGACTTTGAAAAGGTTGGGTTATACCCCATTCTGCTATGCCAAACTCACATTAACCAAAATTCTAAAGTATATACTTGGAATTAAAATAACCCACTAGGACACTTAGAAGCCTTAGGTATTTTTTTTTAGCATGAAAGATTTTTTTTTTTTTTCCTTTTGGTAAGCTGAAGTTGTGGTGTCCCATGTATTTACTTGAGGGCTGAACACACTGAAAACGAATGCTAAAAATGGATACTTTGTATACTGCTTTGTAGTTTAAAAAAAGAAGAAGCAGTAGAAGCCATGCCACAAATACACACGTTCCTACAGGTCTCTCTTAGATGTTACCTCTGAAGTCCGACTGAAAGCGAAAATGGGAAGCGATTCAAATACGCTGTTTTCCTGCTGTCTTCCCCACTACTTACGATCCCTCAGTCATCGTACCCAGTGAACAAAAATTAAACCAGCCTTCAGGCTGCTCTAACCTGAGCTGTGACAGTCAATCACAGACATGTAACCACCTGTTGGATCTCAGGTTCCACTGCTTATGCCATTCCTGAGCTCCTAGAGAAGGCTACCTCCCAAACCACCTTTTTCTAGATACATCCTTTGGCTCATGCAGAGCCTTTGAGTTTCTACCTAACCCTCCCCGAGGTCTCTCAGGGCCAAAACAGGTGTCTTATATACAGAAACACTTCCCTTCCAAAACTGCAAGGAGTTGGAAAACAATGTTTCCTTTCAGAAATCAAAAAGTATACATTCTCTCAAAATTATCCAAAAGCCACAGTGTAAAGCCTGTTTGAAAGCCACAGGAAAACTTACCACAGACTACAAATCATTTTAAAGATAGGACACTTGTTTGTTAAGCTTTGTATAAATTGCTAACTCAGTTTGCACTGATCCTTGCTCGTTTGTGAGCAAAAGTAAATGCCTTTTACAACGTTAAAATCACCCGTCAAGTTTGCTGCTTATGCTAAAACCAGATTCTTTACAGGATCACAAACACTCATAATTACTGGGAAAGTCAAAACTAACCCCAGATAAAAATCTCTGCAGCTTAGCTCCATCGCTCCTCTACCACAATTCTTCTCAATACAGAATCTCAACTACTTCCAACGTAAAATACTACCACTGAATATATGACACTTTAGTCATGACCCCCACCTCCTCTCAACAGGTAGAAATAAAGGCAAAAAGTAATTATGCCAGGATTTTTGTGCTCTGTTTACACTTCTTTACTGACTGGTCAGAGCTGGTGTGAAATACTCTAAATATGAAAGCAGCTTCATGTGTGGGAGACTTAGACACGTCACTGAGACAGAGGTATAAGGGCATGGTCTCAGCTACATGTGTTATGGGAAATACTTTACTCTTTTTGTTGACAGGCATTACAACAGAACAACTCCAGGGAGTGAAGGGGACTGTGCATGGGAGAGGGAGGCGTTGAGAATATGTAAAAAGAGGAAAAAAAATTAAAGGGTATTATTTTTACAGGTGACAACTACATGATTGTTTCTCACCTTTTACCCTTCATAGTGTGTTACATACTTTTCTTCTTTAAGTTCCTGTTACAGTTTCAACTGTGAAGCTCAGTGCTGCAAACAAAACATTACAGAAACAAATCAACTGACCCCAAAATCACCCCAGACAAGAAAATCTCACTATCCACATTTTACACATAAGGGAACTGAGAGCATAAGGATTAAGAGTCTCAAAATAACACTGATGGCAGAAGTAGGAAATGAATACTGACTTTAAGTCAGCCTGTTGTGTCATGATTACTGAATCATCCCACTCTCTCCTTAACAAACCTGAATGCTAAGAGAGAATCAGAGGAGTGTTGGATTATTTTAAAATAAATAAAATCAGAAGTATGCTCATTCTTCACTCCCTGTTCACTCTTCACTATATGAAAGTCTTACCTTCATGTTGCACAGTGTAGGTGGCAAATAAAAACCACAAGGCAATGGAAAACAAGGCCTGCAGTGCTACTGTATTTTAAACTTCGTTAATGAAATCAATTCCCAAGAAGCCAAAAGGATGACAGTACTGGCCAACCCAGAAAATGTGTGTGCGTGTGCAGTGGGTACATGCAAAGCTGAGACTGCAGAAGGATGATAGCGTGATCTCATTTTTGCTTGGAGTTACTGAAGTAACTCTACAAGGATCAGTGGAGGGCTCTTGATTTCACACTACCAATCAAAAAGAGTTCCAGCTGTTAATAACATCAGCTCTCAGAATTGCTTTTAAGCTGTTTATGAGCCTGCAGGGCATCTGCAAAAAGGTTTATTTTTGGGGTGTAAAAATAAGCATATTTTCATGCAGGCTTACAGAATTTTAAAAACAAAATACCAGAGCAAATCCTCAGCTAGAACAAGCTGTCCGTTCATTTCCATAGAGCTGCCTCCTCATATTTACATATTTCCAATTGACGCTGTCAGAGACATTGGCAACTATCGCTTTTAAAAGACAAGCATCTCAAACTTTTTTGGTGTGTTTTCATTGACCTTAAATTAAAAAAAAAAGCCCCACCCCCCAAAAAAACCCCAAACAGTCCACTACACAAACCAAACAACCCATAATAAAGTCACAATACTGGTATTTCCTCCCCTCCCCAGTTATGCATCCAAGCTGCTGTGCTCTGTCCCAGAAAGGAGACTAGTTAATTTTAATTAAAATATCTTGTGAATACTTTTTAAGGTTAAGGATGTCACCAATCATGCTTCCATGAGAATCGTATTTGGGGGTGGGGTGGGGGGGTGGCAGGAAGACAAAAATTTGACACATTTGATGAATAAAAAAGCTAAGGTAAGATTCCTTTGTAAGCCTCCTGCTAAAATTGAGAGCATCACAGTCTGCAGATTTTTAGTATTATTATTTTTTAAAAAGTCTATTGTCCCATTTTTCAGTCATGCCCATTCTAGCTTGAACTTAGAATTGACCAGCCACAAGCAAAACCCTGTTTATCTCTGTCACATCCAAAGCCAGTAAGAAGCGTAGAAGTCCCATTCTGGGAAGGATAAGCTTTTAATTTTGCTGGCTCTGTAGAACTTCATTACCCAAATGTCTTGCAGCACCACCTGATCTTTTCACTACTGTAAGCCAGTACTTACTTAAGTTGCACAAGAGTTTAAGAGATCAAGGCTCTAAAATACTTAAAATTGACTGTAGCAAGCAACAGGTAAGATTGCTTAGGAAAGCAATAATCCTTAATGGAACTTCTGCTAAATGTTCTTTTATTTATTTTCCCACTTGAACTCCAGGATCTCTTCTGGCCCCAGCCTCATGCAAGGACACACTACCTGAAGAAGCTCTGACAGATGGGAGTCACTGACCCATTCTGGAACTGCAAGGCCACTGAGCACGTCCCCATTGCAACCTGCCAGTTCTCTAGAAAGATATTTTGTAGTCCAAGGACAAGGACCCTTTGGAATTGGGAGAGGAATCCGAGATACCACAGCCATTGTTCCTGTTGTTAATTACTGGAGACGGTTACATCTTTTTTAAATGAAGTAATTTAAAAAATAATATTACTATAATACATTTAAAACAAAAGGATTAATGAATAATTCATTAGTATATGGATGGTCTAAATACACCCTTGCACTTAAAGTAGATTAACTAATATTTGAAATAAATCATTAAAAAAATGCTAATTAATTTTCCACTGCAATCATATTTTATTCATGTTGTATGTTATTTATAGCTGTGTTCGGTGTACAACAATAAATACCTTTATGAAAACAAAGGTACCTAGATCAATTCCATGCTATTTAAGTGGGCTTTAGGCTGTTTTCTAGACACATATGCAATTTTTATAAAGCACTTCTCTTTGGAAACAGAAAAAAACAAACTTGACAGATGAAGATGAATATCTTCAGTTTCAGTTTTTTGCAAGAACCTTGTTGCCTCTGCGATGCCTATGTGTAGCTTGGTAGATGCAAAACTAAACAAGATCCTGAAACTGGCCCTAAGGTATAAAGTTTTACAATATTGGATACATGTTATTTTCAAGAGCTAAAAAAACCCAACAAAAACATCCAAAACACCCCACCTCCCAAAAAAACAAATAAACCAACGAAAAAACCCCATGAAGACAAATAGGTTTCTAAGCCTTATACTCCACAGATTATTTTTTTTTCCCCAAAAAAATTCTACTAGTTTAAATGAAAATACAATTTTTAAGCAGTTTTGCAGCATTTCATAAAACATGACCCAATTCTCAGGCAATGAGAACAAAAAAACCCCCATTTTCTTTTAATAGATATTAAAATAAGGATATGGGTTATTCTGGGTGAATTGAAATATCTCAGATCAATAACAAAACTACACAACCATTTTACATTTCCTTCTCTTTTCTACAACTTCAGTGTCTGATCCTCCCCCTTCTCCTGGTTCCAGAGACAGGGAAAAATCTCCTTTCAGCTAAACGATCTCATGCAAGCATATGTATGCAATCAAGTCAACATGAACGTTCAGTAAAAGCTCTGACAGGAATCTCTGCACTCTCACTCTTGTCACCACAGTGAGGATTCTTTAGTTATTGGGCGCTCTGATATTGCTAGAAACCGATTTCTGCTGATTTCTGTAACTGCATCTCTCAGCTTCCCTATGAGCATCTGCATCTTCCTTCCGCAAAATTTAAACTGAACTTACTATAGCAAGCCCAGAGATGAACCAGTCTGCTCAGGAGCACCTAGAAACTCAAGCCATAGTGTTTCAACATTACCAACAATTGATTCCATACAGCATAGTTTCTCAAGTGTAATAAAATCCCAAAACCTGTTGAAACCTCTTTATATAATGATAGTAAGCATCCTCTATAGTATTCAAGATGCATACCTTAGGGAAATACAGAATTAATGCTTGGTTTACATATGAAATTTCTATTTCTCTTCCATTTATTTTATCCAGGGTGCCCCAGCATATTCAGCTAATTCCTGGCAAGAGAAATTAAGCTTTGCTCATATATTTCCAGTGCTGCTTAGTCACGCTTGACTGAAAACATACATTCTAGACCAAATTTCAGGCAATAGTAAATCTGAAATGAGGTTTACTTTATATTGAAACTATGCATTAGAGTAGAAGTGTTGACATAAATTATAGCATTTTTTTCATACATATAAAAGCTTGAGTTGTTTTCTGGTTTGGGTTTTTTTTTTTTTTACTCAAGTAGGTGGTAATACACACAAACAGTCTGTTAGACTGCATGAGTGTCCACACAGCATCACAATAATTTTTGTCCTTTTCATATTTTTGTAGTCAAACAGATACTTCAAGAACACATACAAGACTTTAGAAGGAGTAATTAGGTTTACAGACATTATTGTACCCTGACCCAGTTCTTGTCACCTGAATTCCGAAGTGGGGAGTCAGTGGGAATTGAATAGGGGGAAAAACCCAAGAACCTTCAAAAACGAAAGACCTTGCTTTTACACCCAGGAGAGCAGATTTAGCCCATCTCCTTTCTCAAAAGGACGTCAAACTAAGAGGATATTTGTTAGAAGCTAGAGACAAGGACTCCTAGCCTTTCTCTGTACCACTTTACCTACAATTTGGGCTCTTTCCTCAAGAGCTGGATCTTGCATGGACTTCTTGAAATTAAAACATCCACTATCTCCAATCATATTCAAGAAGTAGAGGATGTTTCAGTATCTGGAGTGGATACCTTTGCCTTAGAAAGAATAATGCAGAAAAGCTTCTTATGAACGGTGTTCTACTTTGAGCAGTAGCAAAAGTACAGAAACTCACTCATTGACACTTGCCTCTGTTCTGTATCAAGGACATTTGGATTCTGGTGTTGGTGTTAACCTTGGCAGGAAACAGGCATCTCTCAAAGCCTTCATAAAACAGCAGCTAGCATCCAAAATGTGAAGACCTTATCAGGATGGCTGACATCGTGTGAAAAAACCATGCTTCCAACTCACATATATTTGTGCAAGTATGAAATAGACTACAGAATTTAAAGCAGGCACATCCATATATTATGGAAAACTACCATAAAATTGTAAAACAAACCAAAAAAACCCCTTATGACTACCTTTCTATGGAACTAAAAAAAAATTGTATCATTGAAATTATCTAGTCAGCCTTTCTTTATATCACTTCAAAGAATTTAATTTCCTAATTCTTCTGTTCAGTCTTAGTATGCTTACAAGAATATCTTTCTCATTAAAAAGATATGCTTGAACAAAAAGTATCTTTCCCAAAGACATCTGCTATTGACTAAAGGCCTTGAAATGCTGAAGATTACCCACATACTTCACCATTCTAATTGTTGCCTACCCTCACTGTTGTTAAACTACACCACATTCCCAGTCTGAACTTTCCTCAACTTCCAGACACTGGATCTTGCTTTTTCCTAATGATACAAAGCTTGTTCTCAAGAACAACCTCTTTGTGTAGGTACTCAGAGGCTGAAGCTAAAAGACAGTTTCCAAAATTATTCCAATATCAAAGCACAGTTTCACATAGAGTTGCTTATGCAAGATCTTTTAATCAGTACTACTTGTAAGGAATCATGACATCCCACAGACCACACAAGCATCGCTGTTCCATGCGTATCTCAATATCCTTCTCTCTTTCCACCGGCAAATAAGCTTGCAAGGAACAATATACAAGGAGTCAATGTGAGCATCATTCCCTCACTGAATGGCTTGACTTCAAGGACTGTTCTGCACTAGTAAAAAGAAACATGGTGGCACTACACACATTTCCATACACTTCCCAGCCAGGAATCTGCAAAATATCTTTGTGTATTTATTTGGTTTTAGCAAGGATGCACAATCAAAACTATTTCAGCATTTCTCTGAAATCAGAACATCTGTTATGTACCAAGAGATATGTCCTAAAAACCTACATAACGCTAGATTTTATTTTTCTATTAAGCAGCAAAGCATTCTATATTTATGTCCATCAGTGCCAGGATACCAGGGGCTTTATATATACACATAAGCTGAACATTCATCTGTTAAACATTGCCAATAATCAAATCCTATAGTTCCAACCCTAGCATACAAGATTTGTGAATGTTTTTCCCCCCATTTTAGGACACTAATTTTAGCACAATTCAGTTGTCACCATTCTTGGTTACAGACACATGGCCTATACTTCAAGACCACTGTTTCTCAACTAAATCAGAAACTGGAAGATGAAGTAACTCCTTCAAGGATTTGTCATTGAAATCTCAGGATTCTTATGACTCCCTGATAGATGTTTTCTTTCGGCCAAATCTTTCTTGTCTCTTACAGAACCCGTACCATCTTACATATGATTTGTCTGTATAAGTAATTAGAGGAAAAATATGTAAGAGAAAAGGCATACTTACCATAACTCTACTTCAAAAATAGCAAAACTTGCAATGGAAGCAAGCTTAATCAATGACCAAGGATAGAGAAGTAATAGGTGCTAATCATCCCTCCCCTTCCCAAATCTATAGAGAGTTTGAATCATGCCTAGTTTCATACACCTAATAAATGCAAGATCTCTTGCCTTTGCTACTCTCTGGAAAAAAAAAAAAAAAGAGGTGACTGAGGAAGAGTTTTATTGTGTAGATGTGAAGGCTGACTCTAGTTGTCAGATCTGCGCAGATGGGCATGCTTTCTGGACAGACACTCTGCAGCACGAAACCTTGTGCAATTCTTTGTTTGCGCATGGGCAAAACACCTGCCGTCATGCATGGGTACCATGCTGTACTGCAGATCTGTGCCTTTTTGATGGGCAGCACAGTGCCCCACAGCTCAGTCAGAGAACCTGGGTGACTGGCACCGGGTTGTGAATTCCCTTGTGACAGTGTGGCAAGCACCTGCAACAACTCAGCACCAATGCTTCCCAACTCCCTTTTCAATATAGCTGAAAGCACCTTCCAACTCAAAAAAACCCCACCGAATAAACAACAAAACCCCTAAGAAACCACCCACACTTCTGAAAGCATGGATATTAGAGACTTTCAGATTGTTATGTATGATATAGAAAAAGTCATGCTTAAGAACTGCTGACATTGAGATGAAACTCAATGCAGAAGTCACCAACGAAAATCCTTAGAGAACTAAATTAATCTGATGCCTTGAAAATGATACCTTCTAAGCTTTAATAACCTCCTTCAATTAAAATTTCCCTTCAAGCCTCTAAACAAATATCGCTAAATGAAGTTGTCTTAAACTTCGTCAAAGGTTGTATTGGGGAACAGACACATTGCAAATCAAAATGTTAAATCTTACCTTGAAGCAGAAATAAGACTTCCTAATTTATGTATACCCTACCCTATTTTCTGTTTATATTATGATGAAATGATTTAGCTTCCAATGCTGTTGCTGTTTGCACTAATGCATTTTTTGTAGGAAAACTTGTTTTTTATTTTTTCTTTTAAGCAAAACAAGAAAAGAGAATAATTACCTAGCTATTCTTCAAACTACATGCATGAAGCACACTAAAAAAGCTCAATGATCAAACAACATGATATAAGCATAGAAAAAAATTATGAAAATAAATGAGCTACACAATTGTGACTTACAGGAGACATTTTTCTGGTTGGAGTTTGTTTAATGTTACTATTTCTAACAATCTTTTCTCTGACTTTTTGTTCCCACAGATGTTATTTGTTCCTTTACATTTTTGTTCTCTCCCAGAAGTTTAAATAAAAAAATAAACAAACACCCTAATGTTTTGAAACCTTTTTTTCCTCGCCTCAAGGAAAGCTGAAAACAGGGTTTATTCATGCTTGCATTTAGCGGACACATGCAGTAGTTATCTCACTTAGATGACATTAGGACTGAACAGATCTATTTTGGATGAAGACTGAAAATTAATCTGTACAATATTTATTTTTCTCTCTCAGTTGGGGGCTTGGTTTCAATAGACAGCTTGTAGTGATTTCTGGACTCTAAGATGATTGTCCAGTAAGTCCTGTGAAACTACCAACACCTTGCCATGTTCTAGCATCCCTTGGGCTGTGCAGTTAAAAACATTTCTGGCTTATGCTGGAAACCTGAGATAACATTTGTTATAGCAGTATATATTAGAGGAAGAGGAATACAGCTGAGCCCCTTAAGTCACTAATCAAAGTGACAACACATCCATAACACCAACAAAGCATCACTAGTGCTAGCTGAGAATGCGATAACGATGCATTAGACATCCTATAACTTGGCAGAATTAAAATATTTTGTAGATGTGTAGCAACTCAACTTTATGGAGAGAAGCTCTTGTAGTCCAGGTCAAACAACAACAGCCTTTCAGATGCCATGACTGCTTGCACCAAAACATAGATAGCTCCAATATCACCAAGGGGGAACCAGAACCCAGCTCAGAGTATCTCCCTCTGAGCATCCCACATTCAGACTGTAGATGCAAGCGCTCCCTAGAGAACAGAAGCAACTCTCTGCCTGTTTCTCACCAATGCACAAGTGCAGAAGGAAAGAATCTAGAAAACAAACAAAAAAAAGGAACAGGAATGGGGTTAAAGCTGCAGCTAAACTCAATGAAGAGGAAGCTGGTCCCTCTCAAAACTTTAAGCTTCTACCTCCTGTTCATCTCCAGAGCAGAAAAGAAACTAAACAGAGCCGACTCAGGACTTTCACAGGGGAGAGGCTAATAACATACAAACAAATGAAAAAACCACCAAAGTGCATTTGAAAGCGTGGTTACTTAGAGACGAAGAAAAGTATTAAAAACAAACAAACAAAACATTTTAATTTCGATGCTTTCAGATTTCTCCTGGAAGAGGAAATTTTTCCCCAGTGGCTATGTTCTGGCTGTGTGTCCAGAAGGGACTGGCGAGTGCCCACCTGTTTTAGGAGCTGGCTGCACTCTTCTTACCACCCTCCCTCCAGCTCAGGCCTGAGCTCTGGACCTGCACCCTCCCTCCCATGCACACCCCCCAGCCTCCTTCATCCCCATATCCCCAGGAAAAAGATCTGGGCAGAGGCACCAGAAGGAGTTGCAGCACTCCCCGCCCCTGTGGGATCCCTGATGTGGCCCAGGCAACCAGGACAGAGAGGCAGCCCAAATGTCAGCCCTTCTGCAGGACAGCTTCTGTGGCACCAGGACCTGTTGCAAGAGACAGTGATGGCAGCATTTCGTACCACCCCCACCCCCCCCATATAATCTTCATCAAGGTCCGATCCTCCCTAAAATTAATAGCTCTGTGCTTAGACTATGCCAGGAAAAGAAAAAAAGGCAACAGTGATAATTGCCTCTAATTGCTTTTGTTTTCTTTTTAAAATTTCCTCTCTTCCTTTACCCAACTTCCAGCTTGAAGAGTCAAACACCTACAAACACTGCATATGGTATTTATATTGTCCGATTCTACATAGGGTGGTATCTTCAAATTCAAAACATACACATTTTTTAAATGGTAAAATGTCTCACCTGACTGTTGCAGATATTCCACCTCCATAAATATTTTGCAAAACCTGTAAATGGTCTAACCAAAGTAGTAGGAGAGGAGGAACATCTCACAGAATTTATTACTTATTGCTGGGGATCAAAACACTGCACTGCTGCTTGTATTTCACCACTGTAGTACACTGTCTAAATCTAACCTGTAACAAAACAATGTCAGATAGGAAATTTATGATCATAAATAACCAAGGAATAATATCCTAAACACTACTACCCTGTCTGTAAAGAATTACTTCCTGGGCAGTATCATCCTCACAGAATTACTCTCGAGTATTCCCTCTCATTACTTATTTTTTGTGACTATTAACACGACACACACAAGAGTTGTTTGCCAGCAGAATCTCATGAGTGGATGTTGCATTACACATACATCTAAAAAACAAGTCCAGCCAAATTAATCGAAACAGGCAAATTAATCTCAGAAGGAACTTCGTTAGTTTTCTGATGTCAGTTGGAGCAGGATTGCTCTGAACAGGGCTGGTACAACAGAGCAGGAATTTTGGTGACTTAACTATGTTCAGTTCCTGCCACCAAAAGCATTTTTAATAGTGTGAATGTGCAAATGATTCTGCTGGATTTGTGAGATCTCTGCAAGAGTTCCAGCAATTACTTGGCTAAGCCGTGCCATGCTGGGCAGCACAGCTGTGGCTGTCCAGGGCTGCCTGACAATCCCATCTCTCGGCTGAGAGGATGCCACTCTCAGCTCTGCCACTAGGTATTTTCATCTGCTTAGTGTAATAGGGGGAAAGTAGGCTTACCAATGAATTTTATAGCTTGATTTGCAATGCTGCCCTGGGAGAAAAAGCTGGAAATTTGCACAAACTGTTAGAATAGCTTTAATAGCAATACATTACAATAAGCTTATTAAATAGAAGCCTGTGATTGAAGGTGATTGCACAGCTTCTGTTGTCTAGGTAATTAACAATATTGCATGGAGGGACTTGCTTGCAATACATTTAAGATTTTAAATATTCACAAAGTATTCCCCCTCTCCTTACCTGCCCAGACCTAATCAGTTGTTATTGCTATTCTTTATTACTTGTTAAGCACCTTCCCTGTGCTTAGTGCCTGCAGGATCCTTCCTAGCAGAGTGAAAACAGTATTTGAGTTGTAAGGAGCATAAAGGGGATTCTTTATTCAGGCTATGAGACAGAGAGCATCTCAACCTCCTCACTCCTTCAACATGGCTCTTGCTGCTTCATGTCACTAGGCAGGGCCTCCCCCAACTGTGGTCTGACGCCCCATGCTCCTGGAAGGGACCAAGGACCATACTGCATTGGCTCCCCATCAGCAACAGGACATCAGACAGAGATGTGGCTCCCATCTGACCCTGGCAGGTGACAGCTGCGCTGCTCTCTCCTTTCAAGTACATCCAGGTGGGTGCAGCCCTACTGGGACAGCTGAACATGGTGATTGGTAGACCGCTACTCCAACCCTATAAATGATTGTCACCTCTCACACATTACAGTCCTACACATTCAGATTTTCTTTTTTTCCGCTTTATTACTAACAAGACTTTTAACTGGTAAACTCTATTAATGCACCTGTATAAAGATAACAAATCTGTATAAAGATATTCAAAGCTTTCTGATCTCTTGACCATTTTCTTGGACATAAGAAATAATTTTCTACCCAACATTTAGTCAGCTTGTAGAACTTCAGTTTCCAAGAGTAGAGAGGTTTATGGGCTTCCATAAACCCAGGTGCTCAGTCCAAGACTGAAGAAGCAAAGACTTAATTTCCTTAAATAAATAATCAAACAAATAAATGATCAGGCATCAACAGAGCTTTTAGATTTGAGTATCCCATAAAAGGGCTATTAGAACCTTTGAAAAATTTTGATTTATATCTTTAAATACATTTGCAGGAAACACTTTTGAACCCATTAATAATCCTTTATTTTTAAAGCTGCTTAGAGCAATACCAAACAAGCTTTAGTTCTTGCATCAGGAGACTCCATTAGCCAATGCTGCAGGGACAGGGAGCACTGCACTACTTTGTGGGCAGTGCCACTCAGGAGAGCCGGGCCAGTGGCAGAGCAGCTGGCAAAGAAGCCAGTAGTAAAGATTCAAGCAGGCAGCAGAAGAGGATTGCCTTAGCTTTACAAAGAAGGATATTCACTTCCTCAATCCAGGGGTGGAGCTCACTTACAGCATAGCATATGTATTCTTGCACCTATGGTTGTAAACCAGACCTAGCATAGTTCAAATAACCTGCCAAGATTAGGGTGTTTTTCTGCATTCTTAAGCTGCTGCTTTGGCTCATTGTTCCACATGAAGCCCTTAATTCTTGAGGCACTAACTGAAAGGGGGGAAAAAAAAAAAAAAAATCTGTCAAAAAGCTAATCACTCCAAACAGATGAATGTCACAATAAATTATCTAGTACTTAACAAAGTACCCATTCTCTGACAGTCTGTCACACACCAGTACAGGATACACACCTGACTGCAGTAGACTGAAAAAAGCAAGCCTGAAATTTTCCTTTGACACAAGCAATTCCCTAAGATTTTAACTTTTCAGAGTTTCTCAGCACAATAGAAAAGGAAATAACAACCCTGTATTACTTCTTCATCAGAAGATTAAGCAATCTGCTTTGTCACAACACAGATACAATGTATCTGTGCTGTTCCTCTTTTTGGTCGTGTAGTGACAAGGACACACACACAAAGAGACAGGAAGAATAGGCCGTCTCTTTTTTCCCTCCGTACTTTTATTTTTCCAGAGCACCCATCTTAACACCCCTTCATTTCCTTGTCTTCACCTGCTTCTGCTCCCCTTTATCAATGTCTGGTCCTCTTCCCTCCTCCCTTTACAGGTGCCTCACCATGGCCTCAAGAAAAGTCTTCACTTTATTCTCTAACCTGTGCTCCCCTGTAGTGCAGCAGAGCTTGTGCTTTTTCCCTTCCTTACCTCTTCCCTCCCCTACCATTTCTTGGGGAAAAAAAAGCTGTTGTCAAACTGCTGCTATTCAGACGGGCTTCCAGACCTTTCTCTTTTTTTTGATTTGTGGCCAGAGGAGACAGCAGACAGCACTTCTAAGCGGTCATTGGAGAAGATGCCGAGAGTCTCACCCATCTCCTGTCTGCCAAATTGCATCTGTGAGGCTGTTCCCAGCCCCAGGCATAAACCAAAAGACATAGTTCTTGTAGGTCTGAAGGGACAGTAGACTGGTCAATAAGCATATAACTCAATATATTTACCACATGCCATATAAAAATACCTGCATCAAACACCTGACTTGTGTGAATGCTATCCTGAGATCAGCTTCTTGCAAATGGCTTTTCAAATAGTATTGTATCAACGCTTTCTTTTCTAAAAAACCCCCACCAAAACAAAAAACCAAAAACAAAACACACACCCCCCAAGTTTTAAGTCTCTCACAGAATAAGTTCCTGAAAGTAGGCACTATCCACACCTGGCTATTTGTTTGTGACCTCAGGATCCTCCCAAATGCCCTTCAGCAAACAATCCCAGCCAAAGCATAACATTTTGGCTTGAAATGCAGAGAACTTACAGGGTTCTCCATAAAAGCTTCAGTATATTAGACATACTATAATAAAGTTTGACTGTCTCCAACTGGACTGTTTTCAAGGCGTGTCCTATTCCTACACATTGCATTTTTATTAATTTCTTTCTCTAGTTTGACAACTAAATCATTATCTAGCTTTCCAAAAAAGTTGACATTTTTCTGGAAAGGATTGACACCAACAAATAAGCATGACAACTGTCCCACTGTTCCCTCTGTCATACACATTCTTGCTGCCGCTACTATACATACTTCCCCCTTTACCATCAGGCCTCCCTAAGTCTCTCGTGCATCTTTCAGTGCAGTTCAATAAAAACATCTCTGAATAGGCATCATCTCTGACCAGCCAGTGCAAAACAGTGTCTGCAAGGTTCTGCTTCTCTGAATTGCTGTAAGATGCTCCCAGGTCTCAGTCATTACAAATCTTCCTTTCAACTAATTTACGGCCAAAAACTAGTGCAGCCATATGGTTTTCATTACCTATATGCTCAAAAAGATGCATATACGTACATACCTGCCCCATCTCCATATGCCCAGTCATGTTAGAGCACCTCAGCGACCCATGAACTTTCCCAGTCTTGGATTCATGTATAATAAAGTTTCCAGCAATTCTTCCTCTCCTTTTTCAGCACTGAAACAAACTGCAATGCTAGGGGTTTAGTTGCTTCTCTGTTCGTAAAAACTACAGTAGTACACAGCAATCTACTTTAAAAAAATGGAAGTCTGTTTATAAGGTGCTGCATAAAATAGATTGTAAACATCTCCATATTTGAAGACAATACACAAAGAACAGAGCAACAACATGTGAAACAAAACAACATATCTGGCCAAGTGTTAAGCTGTATAGCATTAATGACAGCAATACATCAGAAAACATTCAAAAGCAGTTTGCTGTTGCTCAAGTTGTCATTTTTCTATTGTGGCGAGGATCAATAAGTCTTCCAAAGAGCTTGACAGCCACACAGAACAGATTAGCATGGAAGTTAGTTTTCCTTGAAAGACCACCACAGAAGATTAATTTGCACCAGGGACTCCTGTGCACCTTCACGTTTCAGAACAAGAGCCTAAACATAGAACAGAAAAGCACTCTCCTTCAACAGAGGGTAGGAATTTCATCAAGTCAGAGAAACTTATTTGACTTACAGTTAATGCTACTTGGCTGAGAGGTAACAGGTGCATAAATTAAACATGTTGCAGCACCATTTTAGTATGGCAACAGGGATGCCAGTACCCAAGCTATTTCCATAGGCCTTTGTTATGACATCTCTCTCTGATTAGAGAGAAATGTGTGATGTGTCCTGCTGGAGTCTCAGAAGTAAAGCTACAGAGCTAGAATACAATTGGTCAGCTTGGAAACCATTACTGACTTTTTATAGTTTATTTCTTCTCATAAGGTTTTTTGTTGTTGTTGTTTTAAAGCAAAAATAAATTATGAAATTTTAAAGATTTTAGGGTGCCTACCTCCAAGCAAAAAAAAACCCCCAAACCTAAACCTTTTGAGGGGCAGGTAAGCATTTGACTCAAAAAATAAAGGGCAAAATCAAGACAAAATGCTTTATTTAACTGGGACAAATATGGGAGGAAATCTTCATTTCAAAAATGTTATTTCAATTTTTTATCCCTACTTCAGGTGAGGGATTTAGTTAAGCGATGGGGAGATGCATAAAAATTTGCAAAGCTGACCTATGTCAATCTTTTCTGCCTGTAATTGTCAACACGTCATGGCAGAAATCATCCTTCTTTCTCTGTATGTCACTAAACTGATGACAGTCTCAGTCATTATTATGCATTTTGCGGTTCTAAAATTCTGCGCTCAGTAAGAATACCAGAACACTAGCAATTCTCACACAGGAGAAAGTCAGTGGGGAAAGGAGCTAATTCTGTACAGCCAGCCTTCCAATTTCCACCTGACTTCCACTGACTTCCAGCCCTCACTGCATCAGTTCCTTCCAGCTACTTAACAACCATCCCTACTTGAACTTGGAAGAGAATTACAGGCTGTTTCCAACTTCCAGAGAAACAAAGTCCTACCCTCCCCTTCCAACACAGGGTACTAGACAATAATATAGAGTCCTCAGACATCTAACACTTAATTTCAGCATCCTGTAAACTTCTTCAGGACCCTTCCATGTTTCTTTTAGGACTCAATAGGAGCTGTAAATGTGCTCCACATAACACAGCATATGAACACAAAACGTGCATAGGGTCCAAAACACTGAGTTTTGCTATAACCAAGTCGTGCTGTAGCAGGACTTTGAGTGTGGATAACGCACTTGATTCCTCCCAGCTTCTCTGTGCAAGGAGTGGGTTGTGGGGAGAGAAACAGTAACAGTTGTAGTTTTTTCATCTTTACTGTAGATTAAATATGTCTCAAATGAAATGTCTTATGGCTCCTTGTGCGTTGCCCACATGCAATAGATACTATGGGCTTCACAGCAGTTGCACAATTGCCTGTGATTGCAGAGGACTGCATGGGGACTGATAGGCAGTCCCTTTCATCACTACATTCATATGACTATTGGTGTAAACAAGTAAAAGAAATAAATGAATCCATGTGTTTTACAAGTTATAATTTGTAATGCATTGTGGTTAGGATTATTTAGGACTTGCTTGGGTTTGATACTGAAGAACTAGTGTAGTTGAGATCATGGGCAATAGCCAGTTGATCTATGAAAGGCAAGCGGGACCTACACAAGAGTACCATGGGTACACTTGTACCTGCTTTGCTGCACTCCTCAGGTCCAAGTTTGAGGAGGAAAAATGCTGGTCTCACCATTCCCTGCATAATTTTTGACATTGACATAGGTATGCATCATACACCACAGTAAGTATGATACATTGCCTTGCCCTGCTAAAAGGGCAAGGAGAAAAGCTTCCTATTGGCATTCACTTTTCCATCAAGGTACAAGCAGTAACCAAGACATTCTGGTAGAGGGAAACTGAACAAAACTGAAATTTGCAAAATGAAACATTTAAAACATTGGAAACTGAGAGGTACACTTCCTTTACTACTACCCAATAACAATCTACAGTGAATAAAATATGACTCCTTTGGTAAGTACAAAATTTTTCTTAGCAGTTCTACAAAACATCTTACAAAAATTCCAAACACATAATCAAACTGGTACTCGTAGTGCACCATTTAGAGGCAGACAACGCTTTTTACTTGCTATAAATTCACCTTCTAAAGGGAAATAATTTGAAAGAACCCAAAATATCCATGAGAAGAATATAAATACAAAGTATCTGGTAGTCACCAGGTCAGAGCACACACAAATATAAATGTAAAGAAGCAGCATCTAGCACTTGTAGGTCAAGCAGACATTTCCTCCTTAATTTTTATCCATTCCTTAATTTGGGGACTGGCTTTTTTTAAAACAAAAAAGTTAGAAAAAAAATTTGGTTTTGTTTTTTTCCCTGACAGAATATTTTGAAACACTGGGTACATATTCCTTCATTTCAGAAAATTAAGGTATTAATTTTGGAATACATACTGTCATTTTCCTTGGGTCAGTTACTTACATTAGAATAGCTTGTCAAGTTTCGCTCTTTAATGGAAGGATCAACACAACCAAAAAGTCCCACCAGAGCTAGAATGCGTAAGAAATTATTAGTCCGTATTCAGAAAGGCTAGAAATCACAAATGAAAAAATTAGAGAGAAATCTAGTCCTCTCAGTGGGCAAATATGCCCTAGTTCCAACACCTTTCCCAACTGTGACATTTCCCTCTCACTGGCAGGAGGAGCACCTGTGGTAAGAAGAGAAAATTTGTCACCTTCTGGGGAAAACCATGTTCCTTTATTTTAGTGTATGGCCATCAGAATTCAGTTTTAGAAAATATACAGCAATACAGTATATATAGTACTGGTGAGTAGTATTTTAGTGTTGCTCTAGTATGTTAAATAATTAAGTAATATAGGGATCATCCTGTTTTGTGTATATTTTCACAGCAGATAGTTTGTTATCAAACTCAAATTTTCCCAGAAAGAGACAGCTGTCAAGTATACACACAGAAAACAACAATGAGCAGCACAGAGTCCAGCAGAGTTCAGCATACGTTCTATTGTTTCTCTTTAGTTATGTACATATTGCAACTCTATACAACCATTTACCTGCTATAAAGCTGATGATACTGTCAATTAATATTACAGACGTACAGCTATGTGCATCAGCTAAGGACCACTCCTTCCCTTTTCTCCTACTTACCTGGCCCCCCGGGGGGCTTGAACAACAGGACATAATGCCATTTTCAGTTGGGAGATCTGATTTTCACATGAAGAATCATCACTGCATTGGTAAATTGTCCTCAGTTCCTCTATCTGCTGCTACGTCCTTCAGATACACTGCATCAGTTGGGGCTCTTCCCCTATACAGGCACATAAAGCACCCTGGATTATGTTGTCTCTTGAAGAGGTCTTCCCAATCCAGACCTTGCAACGATCGTCACTCCAGCTCTTGGCCTGCAAGCTAAAAAGCTTCTCCAGATTGTCCACCTTTGGGCTGAAAGATTCAAGCCATCTCCTAACTTCCATATCCATGTGGTATGTATCTTCTCTCACACTACAAGCATAGTTAGGCCTTTGATATACAATTAGCAATACCATATTCCATACCTGCCATGTGCTCAAACATTATGTCTTTGAACTGAGACTGTTAAAGCACCCTAAGAGACATGGTTGCCCATCTTCTCTTACAGGTGATGGACATTTTCTAAGTAGCTTTGAAAAACCTTAAACATTAGTGCAATCATTCCATTAATACAAACTTTCTTATTGGTGAAGTATTGATCAGTCTTTATGCATCACAACCTCCATAAAATGTGAAGATTTTGTTACGTTCTGCTTCTTAAGAAAAAAAAAATATTTTTTCATCACTGGTGTACACAAACAGCAGATGGAAGTTAAAGGGGACACATTTAGATAAAGGGTATATATCAGTGCCTCTTACAACGACTTAATGATCAATTAGTATTTTATTGGCTTGGGACCATTTTCCATCGTGACTTGCTTTTTTTAATAGCTTGTATTTGCAAACAGTACTTTCAACATTAAACTGCCTCATGCACATGTTCTATCTTTGCCTCTTCATATAGACCAAACATATTCTTTATTGGCTACAGACTGCAACTAAAGCCATACCTATAGCTAATTAGGCAGTTGCCACAGTTCCCTAAATGAATCCTTATCTGGAAACTACTCTTAATTTTAGCTGTGCATACAAATGAACAGATTGTACTCACTTTGGCCAAACTGTATTCTATCTACAACAGAGTCATGGAGCGCATGCTTACACTTTGGCTATGACACAGTACATACCATGCTTGTTTTTCCGATCTTGACACAAGTGGGTAACATATTAACGTCCTGCAGCAACATAATAAGTGACACAAATTATGTATCACAAAACTGGACTCATGATGGGCACTGACCTACTTCCATATGAGTAAAGGTTCTGCCATTTATGTGACATTTTCTGTGCAGCATCAGACCTCAAATGAATTCAGGAGGTGCAGGGCTAGACACTGCTTAATCTTCTGTAACTGGTCTTTGGAGGCAAAGAAACAAATCCCAAGAGTATGACAAACATATCTCCTATCCTATGCCCAAGAAATGCATCTTTTTCTAAAAATATGTATTCTTATTATTTTTCCTATAGTCAGGGACACCACGAGTCTTATTCTTTCCTTCACGCTGGAACCAGGATAACTCCAGGGGCCACAGCAGACGCAACTGGAGAGCAAGGACAGATTCATGCCCCTCGTAAGGAAAACTCATCAGCAACATACAAAACGCTTAAATAAGAATCAAGATCAGAATATTTGCTGGTATGCAACATGCTTCCTGTGCTACTAAAATGCTGTCACACTCCTCTGTTTTTCCCCGAAGGCATACCACTGCTGAGGTGGTATGTCACAGCTGAAAAGCTTATGGTATTCCTTTTATTTCACTTCAAGGCATGCTATGCAAAGCAGCAACCCTAACTGCAAAATACCATCACAGATCCCATACATCGATCAAGCATATAGTGTTACTGGGCTACTTACAACTGCAGAAGCCATGAAAAGGCTAAGAAGCTGGGGGAGGGAAGAATATCCATGTGTCTGTACTTTTTAGGTCACGCATATGGTGGATTAACTGTGTTTGGCATATGAACTTTCAGCAGAATGTTGCTTATTTCACACTTACAGTTATGTTAAGCATACTTGTTTCTTATGCCTACTAAAGAATTGTTTAAAAATCCTCTCCCTGATTAGGCAGCCAAGATCAGACATAGGAAACCAGGGAGCTTATATAGAAGACTTGCTATCAAGAGTGCTCAGGTTAACCACGGGTCATATACAAGCTAAGTACAAAGGCAAAGAACAACAACTGCAAAGCCAGATCTCTCTTTAGAGCCACATGGAAAATCCTGAACTTGGCAGAAATCAGTGACGAAACTCCTATTAGCATCGCTGATGCTTTAGATGTGTTTGTGCAAGGCCTAGCACCCAATGGGGAATGTCCTACTGCTATTAGTAAATCCCAGCACAATTCTCCACAAAAGGCAGCAGTTAGCCAACTCAATTATCCGGGGTAATAGAATAGGATAACTCAGATCATGGAAAAAAAACCAAACAAACAAACCACCAACACTCCCCCCCCCAAACCCACCCACACTGACAGCACAAAACACAGATAACATTAGGTGTAAGACATATTTAATACATTCACCTTTAAAAGTATCCATTTGCAGCTGTCTGTAAAGAGCAGAGGAAGCCTCAAGTGCAACCAGGCGAAGCAGACTCGATGCATGCTGCGTTCCACAGCTAGCAACTGTGGAACTTTCCACTGCAGCTGGTGCTGCTGGGGAAAGGCTTAATGAATTTATAACATCAGAGGTAACAGAAAGCTGGCTAGTTGAGTTAGACCACATCCCCACTGTACACCCCCTCTTATTCCACCAGTTGCCTGCTTCCTATGAAGGAAGCACCTGATGGGTTTCTGCCAGCATCGCTTCCCACATGGGCAGCTGTTGCTGTACCCAAGTCCTCCCAGGGCAGGAGCCGGGAAGAGAAGGTGGCAAGGCAAAAAGAACTTCAGGTCCTAGGGATAAGGATTGCTGCAAGCAGTTCTGTGGGCAAGAAATCGTACCCAATCCAAATCTGAACCTGCTTTTACAGTGTGCCCTGTCCTGCAGCCTAAAACAGAAGCAGCCAAAATCTTTTTGTGTCCCTGATCCCGAAGAGACCATTTATGAGGCCAAGACAAATAAGAAAACCTTTGCTTCTTTGCTCCCATGACCTTCAATTTAGAGTGGGAACACCTGCAAGCTTGACCTGTCACACCTACAGATGCCCCATCCTAAAAAGCAGATAGTCAGCTGGCAGGTAACCAGTGGGAGAAAAGATACAGCTTAAAGGAAGGGAAAAAATACCACAGGCAAAGGCAGAAAAAGACTAGAAGGGAAAGTGAAAAAGAGAAAAAAGTAGAAAAGGGAGGGAGCATAAAGATGTGAAAAACATTTTTTTTTTAATCAGACTGTGCAGGTGCTGCAAGCACCACATGGATAGCTTCTACATGAAATGAGGGTTAAATCTTAAAGGCCCTCAGATATGTTTGCTTTGACATACGAAACCAAACTTTTGCAGAAAGCTCACTTTCCTTTAATACTACCAAACAATGGTTGTTACTACAGCATGTGAAAGCTTCAGAATACTTGCACCCTCCCCTCACAGAAAGTCTTCAGATAAAACATTGACAGACCTGGCAGCAACCTGTCTTCTCAAACAAACCCCCCCACCCACCGCAGCCTAGAATTAAAACGACTTCAGTGTCATTGAACACATTTGGATGAAGCACAGCTCAGTGAAGAATTTCCTGCTCACAGAAGGAGTTCCACCCTCCAGAATGAACAAGCCAAGTGAAAGACAGTACCATTCAATCCCAACAACAGTAAGCAAGCATGACTTTGATTATCATTCTCTTCAAAAGCGGCACAGGAGAGAAGCTGTTGAGACTTTAAATAGTGCATATTCACAGATTTCAACAGCTTCTCTACAAAATATTATTAATAACCCCACTCAAACTATTAGAGAGGAAACTCCCCATCACTCAGCAGAGACAGCCCTGAGAAGCAGTATGCACTGACGCTACTTCGAAAGAAAAATTGCATGCTTCTTTAGCCACAAGGGGGGGAAAAAAAAAATCAAACAATTTATAATCCAAGTCAGCTTTTTTCTTCTAAGCCCCTCTTAAGAATATTATATGAAATATAACCATTAAATCTCAACTGCCTCCAAATGTTTTCAGAGAAAGAAAAAGGAGATCCACAGACAACCAAAGTAATATATTTTTACACTAATGAACAAGTACATATTACTAGTTATTTTTCTGTAATGACACAAATTACGTATAAAAGAATCTTGTGGAGTCCACATGTGCTCACTTTCAAGCTTAGGAAACATTCGTTAACAGGAGGTCAAAAACATTTCATGCTTCAGTTAAACTCTGCACAGTCTTTCAGCTACTGCTGTTTAGTGCAAAACCTGTGTTACAACTCAAAAAATTTAAAGAGCATGAGATTAATTTTAAGGATACAAACCCATAGATACAATTGCTTGGAAAAGTAATCAAAGAAGATGTGGGCAAATCCAAAAGAAACATAAAGTGTTCTTTTTATGGGGGAAGAAAGGGACCGGTGCTTCTCCCTGCCAGCATGCCTGCCTGCCTCCCAGAGCTGAAGGATGGAGAGAGCCTGCCACGAAGGCAGGCAGGGGAAGACAAGATCCCAGGAGGCTAGTCACCCACTTTCACAAGCTGTTAAGCACTGCTCAGAAGCAGGGTGATAGACCCACAGAAGGTCCTGCATTCGGTGCTTCATCCCTGTGCTGCCTTGCAATATATTACAGCAAGGCTACAGATCTAATGAGAATTTGATACACAGCACTGTGGGACTAAACCTACCCATAATCATTACTTACGATACAATAGGGAGATAAATGTAAGCTCCCACTAATGGAATAGAAATATGTGAATGCAACGATGCTTCTCAGTTTAAATTTACATCCAAGTATCACTGACTATGGCAGTAAGGAAAGAGTTTTAGAAGCTTTAGTATAACATATTAGAACCAGAACTATGCTCTCCCCTAAGTCTTAAGCATGCATTTAACTGCAGCATCCCAAATCTGATTTGTTTACATGAAGTCTATATCAGATTATGAATGTCTTCAATTACTTGAATTGAACAGAATCCTAAACATCATTATGTATAATTCTACTCTCTTGTCTTTTTTTTGGTCAAGAAAATCCCAACATCTCTTAGAACAGGAAAAGTATGTACTACAAAGCATAATGATCAATTGAATGAAAAATCTATATATTTTCTTGTATGATGGAAGAGGTATATAAAGCAAGTGTTGTGAGTACACCAGGTAGAAATTAGGTGGGGTACCCATCTGAAAAGGTTGTTACCAGAAACCTTAAAAAGCAGCATATATTATATATACAATATATAATGTAACCTGTGATGTCATTTTGTCAATGAATGAGGCTGTCAGTAAAAGACAACTAAAAAAGTCTGTAAGGCTGGGCTACTAGGACTGAAACATAAAATATCAGGGTTTTTTTTTTCATGTAGGTGTCTCATAATTGGTGCTTCAATAGTTTATATACTTAGTAATAGTTTGTGTTCTAGCATATCAAGGGTATATTTTCAATTAACAGAAACAGTGTTATTTATTAATGATTTTAGCAGCATATAACACAGCTGAAAATAAATCAGCAAGATGTATTTGGAGAAAAAAGGAGAACCAATGAGATTTCTCTGATTAATTAATTTTAACTACAACCTAAAAAAAATAAAATAAATATCCTCAGTTCTATAGATGGATTTCTTTCACTTTTCTTGGAAACATCTAGGAGCAGCTACTAACAGTGACAGGACACTGAACCTAACAGACCGCAAAGCTGGTCTAAATGGTCATTCACAAACCCCTGTTAGAGTGACTAGTTTTATCTAAGAGACTAATCTTATGTTCATCCCTGCTCCTATACATCTGGCTTTAGCAGATTATGGCAAACAAGAAGTGGTTTTGGCAACGATATTTTATACAATTTAGCCTTGGCCTCTAACAAATTTCTCATATGTTGTAAAGAGAAACCATGTTTAGCTTTAAATAATTAATGAGATACTCAAAATACCACTTCATATGAAATATTTAGTAGCTGCACAGGGCAACCATGACAGGTGCTGGGTTCAGTGCTACATACGACTTTCAAAACAGAAGCCATCATTCTCCTCTTCAGGTTTTTAAGTCAGAAACTCCAGTGAGTTCAACAGCTTCACAGGGATTCAAAAATCAGGTGATATTTAGACAACACATCTGGTATAAACAATCCCATGTAAATGAGGAATAATTATTCTTTCTACATTTACAATGATTCCTCCTCAAAACATAATATATATTACCTTTTAGGTCAAATTGTACATTGATAAGCACCCGAAATTCCCATCTAGCATCTGGTAGGAGAAGAAATACAAGAACGAGCTCTTCAGTTATATGGGTCTGCACCTCATCAGTGAGGGATAGCCTCCAAGGCATTGAAGCACAGCATTTGGAAGTATGCTTAAGTCTCATGTTAAATCCTGCAGCACCCTAAACAACTAGTTTCACACAGTTTGGAAACACCTATTTTATATTATCTATTACGTTTTCAATATAAGCCCATATACGCAAGGTGTCCTTAAAACAACAGCTGGAGATTCTGGATCATAACCACAGCATTTATTATGATTTGCATTTCTGGCTTGGGAAAAAGCAATGGTTAAAAGGAGACTTTCTTCAGCTGTGTTTTTTTTTGTTTGTTTGTTTTTGCCAGCAGAAAGCAGAGTAGCCTTTGTCTTGGGCAGTTTAGACTCTTTCTTCTTCTTTGTCCAGCACAAGAGCTGCAGCAGCTGATAGGGACAGCTTTCTGGAAGCTCTAGGTCAGCTTTGATTTATCCTACCACAGATAAATCTAGCACGTACCAGAAAAGCGTGGTCTCTTCCCGTCTACGAAATATTCTACATGAAACCAGCCTCTCCTTGCTAACCCAGCACTGAAGAGACACGCTGTCGTCTCTCATAGGTGCTGGCTGCTGCAAAGACCCTTCAGAGCTCTCCGAATCCACCCTCCAGCCATCTCTAATCTGTGTGACAGGAACAGTTTGGCACTAAGAAAGATGAGGAACCACTAAGCACAAAATCACTTTGCACAAAACACCTCTCCCTAATCTGTTCTGAGCACTTGATCTGCTTCACAGACTATTTCTGCTCATCCTTCCGTATTTTTTTCACTGCCCTATCAGCCTGTGACATTTTAAGTGTATGTATGCTTCTTACATACATGCAAAGTCTGTAATTTGATGTGCGCTTATTCTGAATAATCAATATAAATTCTGTCATCTAAGAAATGCTCCTGAATATATCCTAATTATGCACCAAACTGCAATTCCATGCTACTGTGACACAACACTGACAGCATAATCCTCTCCATGGCAGCATATGGTGTAGTCACAGATCCTGAAAATACTAAGTGCAGGCAATACGTAAGCAGATACTTAAAAGCGTACTATGCATAACAAGCATGCAAGTGATCCAAAAATAAAAGACTATACATTCCACAAGTGTAAAACTGTATGTTACTAAAGGATCAATTAAATATTTCATACAATCACTCACTACAAGGAGTGTCTGGAGTCATTAATCTGTCTTTCCTAACAAGGGTAAATATTTCTTCACTGTTCAGCAAAAGCAGCACTGTATGAATAATTGATTTTTTAACCAATTGCTATGATGGCCAAGTTTACGTAATTAAATTTCCCTTTGTCAAGGCATACGACCAGTAAAATGATTCCTAAAAGGGAATGAGAAAAGACAGACATTAACATCAAAACTTAACTGGCATTATAACATCAAAAAAACACAGTGAACTATAAAATTATACATATTGTTCATAAATCCCCTTCCCTCACCCAGCTCTAATCATAAGTAGATGTTATTGCCTGTTAGAGTCCACATACAAATTATGTGAAATAAAGGCAAACAAAAATTTTGTCAGCTAAATCCTATCCCAACTGGAGTCGGTGGCAAGACTCCCATGGACTTGAAAAGCAGCAGGATTTGGCAGGGGTTAAGTGTTCCAAGTGGCATTCAGATGGGAACAGATGGATGTTCGCTGTCGTTCAAAGGAGGAAGACATAGTTGTGCCTTATGTTAAAATCTTATCCCAGCTTATATAATTGTGAAAAGACCATTACTTCTAGAAGTGGGGGACAGGCTACCAAGAGAGCCTTGTGCAAGTCACCATCCATCTGCTCTGAAACTGCGGTGAAAGTCGGCTTACTAGAATGAAGAAGAAAAACAGCAAAAGGCAGCTGCATGTGGTCAGAGGGTGTCTATGCTCAGCAGCAATCCAGCTGTCCACAGCAGATGCTGGGGAGCAGGGACGCGTCCCTCCATCCAATGTTTCGGTTCACTCCGGTCATGAACTAATGCTCAGTACTTCGCCCATGTGTGCGTGCTCACACCAAGTTCTTGCTTGGCCTTAGTTTATCATTAAAAGACTTGCTTTTATTTTGTGAATTTATAAGACCTGTCCTATTCTACAAAAACCTACTATGAGAATCTACATATTACTAACAAATTTGATGAACAAGCATGTTCATGTCCAACTGAAGCGGGAAATTCAGACATTTAAGAGAAAGCAACCACTTTGTACTGCTCGTTTAATCTCCTGGCACCTCTCCAAGTTATCCCACCTTGCTAGCTTTCCTACACGCCCTGAAAACATTGCTCATGGGTTTGTTTTCTCAGTTTCATCCAAATGGTACTTATATACAATCATGTCTATTCAAAACTGAAATGTTAGGATATCGCCCACCCTGCAGAAAGCAATGTCATGACATTTCTAGGAAAGCCACAGATTTCATCCCAAAGACAGGAAATCCCCTACCAAAGAGGAAGAATTTTATAGCATTAAGAGTGGGTTAAACACACTCAGCTGAGACTAAAAGTGTTAAAGGACCCAGTAAAGATTTGGAAAACACATTTACATCAGACACAGCCAACTTACCACCACCCATGGGCAGAGTACCCAGGCGCTGGACTACACAGGCTACAGGCACAGAGGCATCTCTGCCGGCTCCAGGCAGAGCCACTTGGACTCTGCACCCAAATAACCAGGCTCATATGGCAAGTGTCCAACTGGCTCAGGTGAGTATTAGCTCACAGACATCTCATCTCCATTACACCTTTATGTGCATTTTTATAGTATGATTTGCATATGTTTTGTATTATCTGTATTTGTTTTTCACAGCCACCCAGCGTCATTGTCCTTCTCTGCCCTGTCTCCTACCACCACAAATAACCAGGAGTCCCTTGCATACATGAAGTGGAATTTGCAAAGTGGTTGGGGTGGGGTTGAAAGTAGGTCTTTAACATCTCCATGAAACAAAAATACTTCATTGAAATTGAGAGAACCATTCCATGAGCATAACGTGAACTTCAAGCAGTTCTTTGCTCTGATATTCACATCAGCATTGCTGTATTCTCTTTTGCAAGTCTATTCTCATATTTCCAATGCATGGAAGCCAGTTCAAAAACACTTCAGGCTTCCAAAGAGTAGCCCAAACTGCTTCAGAGTTACCATTCAACATCTTGCCAGATAAATGAAACTAAAGTGTCCTTTTGTTCTGGGTTCCTCTGACTGACAGATGACTTTGCTTTGCAACTCCTTATTTCACATTCTCTCTGAGCATGCACAGTTTGGAAGCAAAGAGCTCTAAAAACAAAAGATTTATTAAAGGGTCTTTGGCAAACTGACAGGTTCTATGCAGGCAGCCCTGACAGCAAAACATTTCACCAGCAATTTAATGATTACACTTTAGAATTGAGAGAGAATGCAAGTTTTCATTCACAAATAGTGACTCTAGGCATTTTCCTTACAACGGTATATTACAAAACGTAAACTGAAGGTGAGTATTAGAGGTTTATCATGCAATAATTTTCCTGTCCTTGTAGGTAAAGTATGTCTTAGGCAAGCTCTCCAATGAGGTCTCTTAAGATGTAACAATATCATTGTTACCCTAAAGTTCATGCCCTTGTGCTTAATTTAACATGGATCTCAGCCACCTTTTGCCCCAGAAGCTGTCCCACATCTCAGCTGGATCCATCCTGGCAAAAAAGGAAAAAAAAAAAAAAAAAAGAAAAACCAAAAACCCAGAAGACATGTTATAGCAGCTTAAGATCTCCTGTAACGCAGGTTGGCGGTGAAAGACAGTAGTGAGAAAGCGTTCACATATTTCCCCACATATTATTCCACCACTGCCCCTGTGAAGAAAGTCAAATGTAAGGCTGTGTAGCTAACATATTTCTTGGCTTGGCCATTGAACAAAAGCAAACATGAACGCACAAAACCTCACAAAGCTTTTGTTGGTATTCAGATCAAATGAAAGTTTCTATCAAATCCAAAATCAAATATACAGGTTGGAGCACTTAAAAAGAAATGAAGGATGCACATAAATACGAAAGTAGAAAGCAGCACTCATTCCCTTTTATCCAATATCCTACTGCGCAGAGCATTTCCTTAGTCTGAGGTAAATTAAACCCATTACAACCCAGGAGAACAGCTCACTGCTGGCATATCAGCTTTTCTAGGGTGGCATAGAACTTAAGACAGAGTTCCTAATTTTGCCATTATACATGCACTGGAGCAGATGTGTGAATCAAAATCTTCACCCTCTCAGACAATATAAACACTTGCTGTCTTGCTTGATAAATATCTCAGTTTTCAATGTGACAGAGCTGCAAAACAGCAAAGATAAACCCAGCTCAGAATATCCCATCCTTGCAGTAGCAGAAGTCAGAAGACAGACATGGATTCAGACCTTTCAGGCAAGAGGCATTTCAGCTAATGTCTTCTATACCTCAGAAGAAAGAAATGTTCCCATCATCCCAATACAGGTTAGGGGCAGGGAGGGGAGGAGGGAGAAACACCACAATTTAACTACTCGGAATTTTTCTGAGCCAAAACTGCTAAATCAATTCAGTGAGAATTTACAACACATAAATCATTCACCAAATATTCAGTCTGAATTTATTTTGCACCTATCTAGTAAAATAGAAGCAATATCTCTTTTTCCCCCCTTTCTTCTTAGCATTTGAGAACAGACAGCAGAATATTCCACTTCAACTTACTATGATACTATTAGTTTAAAATAAGTCTTGAGGTTCAAGGATGAAGATGGAAAATTACAGATCTACAAACTCCACAACATCAAAACTGCATTTTTAATGTTCATTCACAGAAAGCAAATGAAACTGGAAGGAGATTTGCAGGAGCAGAAGCACTAGCAATTGGCTATAAAAATGGATTTTATATTAAGAACGCCAAGTTTGGTTTTGGGGTTTCTGTAGAGGGACTAAAGAAGCAACTTAGAGGCAAAACTGAGCAAACCAATTTCCATCCATCAATGGTTAGGCCAAGTGGTAAGGCACAGAAGAGAGTAAAGGTTAGTCTTTAATGGCTTTACAGAGATACAGTACTTTTCCTATGTTCACTTCCTATTCTCTCCTCAGCAAACGACTATTTCAGTGCTGAAACTTCCAGACATCTACTCAGCATCTTTTCATTTGGGGAAAAAAAAAAAAAAACACCTCAGTCCCAGATGACCGGTTACATTTGCAATACAAAGTAAGCCATATTTTCCTATTCAATCCCTAGTCTACAATTATTCAAGTACCAGAGTATCATGCAATGAGAACCAATTTTTGCATAATTAAAACTGAATCCACTTGTGATATTTATGCCCTTTAGTTCTTCCAAACCACCCTGAGGAACTGAAGGATAATTAGTATGACCAATACCAAGAGTTTCTATCATCACAGAGGCAAGCAAGCTATAAAATTTGTCTTTATACAAAGGCTGTAAATCCTCCATATATCACATGTACAAGCATCAAGTAGCAATGATGGTACAAGTCACAGAAGTGTAAATACAGTCTATATTAATTGCTCAGTATCACCTGGCCATGCTAGAGTGTGCATTGTACTGTACATGGGGGAAAAATAGGAAATTGTGTCTGCATTGAATGATTTATCTCCTCTTCAGATACCCATATTTGACCTCATGCGCTCAATTTGTTCCCTGGAGCACTGTACTAGTAAGTCCTCCCTCCTTGAATCCCACCCCCATCGGGAATGAAAGGGACATGGTCTAAAAGCAAACTGTCTGAACAGTGAAAAGTTTTCATGTATTTGAGGTGAGACTGTGGGCCTTGGGCCCTCCTAACCATCACAGAATATCATGAAACCTAAAAAGTAAGTTTTGGAAAGATGAAGGGAACTGTTCTAGACTTCTATTTCATTTAATTTCTCCTGCCCTTTCATAGCATACATGAGAAATACTGGAACAGAGGAGGCTGTCCTGACAAGGGCCAACACAGATGTACAAGTAGCTTGTGAAGTATAAAATATTGAGAGGAAAAAAAAGAAGTGAAAGGACTTAATGAGTTGCAAAAGGGCTTATACTGTCAGTGGTCAGATTCAGCATAGCAGTGATCAGGAAAAGTATGTTCAGCTCTCTGCTCAACAGCAGCCAGACATGTAGAAAAAAAAATCCCAGAGGATCTGAAAAAAAGCAAAGTCAATCAAAACTAATGATAACACTGTGCCTGACAGTGAATGGGAGCAATTCTGTAGCACCATCCACCCTTTTGGGCTTTATTCATGAGCTGAAAGCAAACAATCTGGGTCTCTCGGCAATAATTACCTGCTTATGATGTGCTTTGTACACCCAGCTTGGGAGGGGAGGAGATGCTTAGCTGGATGGGAAAGAAGATAGCGCCAACAGAAAATCCCAGTGTTTCTTCCATTTCAGTAACAATTTCAAGCTGAAATCAGATTCTTTTAAAGCAGAAACTATATTTTTTTCAATTTCAAATTAAAAAAAAAAAGCCAAAACCCTGCAATCAAATTGGCTACCGCAGTTACAACAGATTTTTTTTGAAGCACTAGATGATTGTTTTGGTGATGTTTGTGAAATTCCCTTCCACAAAACGAGAATGTATGGCACTGGCGAGACATACCCTCCTCCCATTAGAAACAGTATTTCATACACCTTTGTATCGTAGAAGGCCTGAACCAATGCTCATTTTCAGATTATCTTCAGCATATCAATATAAAAATGAGACATTACTTACCCTGAACCACCTGCTTGACTTGGATCCACTTCCACAGAGTTGTTTGGCCAAATCACATCTGTATAACAAGAGGCAGCTATCCCCAGTGGAGGGACACCCTGCCCCTGGAAAAGTGACATGAAGCAGCGTGCCTGCCGCTCTGGATGTGAGAAAGCAACGTGGCACTTCAGGAACCCTTGCAATGTTTCTGACCTTGGCCATTGCACCAAAAGGCACAGCAATGGACGCAACATGAAAAGAGTTCATGCAGCTGTGCTGCTTAAACAGGTTGTCCCCTTTTTTATCCCTGTACAGCCTCACAATGGCAAAACACATGCCCCTGCAGCCACAAAGACAAGCTATTGTAACTCGCTCCGTATTGAGTGTCCCTGCAGGATTTCCTGCCTCATGCAGTTAGTGCGGCATGCAGCAGCGCGTCGGCCACCAGGACAGAACCGCAGCGATCATGTTACAGCCACCCAGTGCCGTGCCCCATACGCGGGCAAAAGAAAGCTTTCAGAAGAAAGGCATTGTACAGATTTGTTCACCACTGGTTGCAGAGTTACATTTCTTAACACTACCCCTCACCCCTGCGTTTGAACTAACACGAAGGAACATTAAGTAGGTTTTCTTCCAGCTAAACACCTTCTCTATAAGGAGCTGTGTGCGCCTTGGCAGGTCATGTCTGCCCTACACACAACTCCTGTATGCTCAGCCAGGCTCTCCTCCAGGTCTACAAACATTTTTGCTTTTCAAAGGGGTTCGCTTTAACCACTGCTTCATGCCAGGAGACCTTCAGAGCTATACCACGTCCCGTCAGCCTCACGCCTTGGTAAAACCCTTCTTGCATTTCTTACACAATCCTCTCTCCTCTCCAGGATCCTGTCTTCAGAAGTCTGGTAGAGCAAATCTGTAGGTCTATTTCAACATTACTTACCTTCCCTATAGGAAAAAACAGTATGTAAATAGGTATCAGACCCAACCATGGCATAATTGCCATTACTCCTGAATTTACTGCAATTAGTTAGTTCAAGCAGGTCCAACATTCATGGAATTAGAATCCAAGACACACAGCAGTGGCCGCATTATCAGTGCATGGAAATTAACAGGTAAGAATTGTCAATGCAGCAGCCCTTCACTTCTCTGCAGGTCTCAGGTTGGAGTGTTTCACAGGAAAAAGTTGAATGCAGCTCCGAGGGCTCGTCTACATAAAGTAAGCTGCTTCCACAGGCCTCATGCAAAAGCCTCAGCTTGTAGACCACCCCAACAGCTAAGCCTCTTGTCAATCTCCACAGTGCTCACTAGCTCTGTTTAAAGTAACAAGGAAGTTATTGCAACCCAAACAGAGTAGTACATCGAAACAATTAGCACTGAAGACACTACATCTATCTGTAGCTGGGGTATTTTACTTGAAACTACATATTGCCTGGTTCTCTGGACAGGTGTTCCCAATGCAGAAGTGGTCCCAAGCTGTTGTAAGGGACCACCAATGCCTTCTGTCCCCATTAGAGGCTAAACCACACTTCGAAAGAAGTTTTCTGTACAGTCCTCCTTCAAGGAATCTTGTTTGTACACACCAAAACCACTTTGTGAACCAAACCAATAAGCAGTATAAGGGCAGACAAGGAGGGGATTCAGTTCAAAATTGCACTGCAGCTCCAAACAAAAACCAGAAAAGCAGTCTCAGTCACTACAACCACATTGAAACATCTTTTGGGGGAAGTCCAAGTTCCCCTAACAGTTAATCTGGGTTGGAATCCCACGAATCTTGCCAAATGACAGCCAAGAGGTGGCACTACTGGATGCTGCCTTTCTGGACCACTGCTACTTTTCTTCCAGAGACAGATGCCCGAAAAAGGAATTATTACACCTTCTCTCTTCAGCTTCAAGTCAACAAATCATAGGTTTAAGTGCTATTCAGGTGTAAAACCTCAGGCTACTGGAGGTGATATCCATTCTAGACAGCTGCCCAAGCAAAGTGTTTACATATTGTGGGAACAGATAAAGATCTCATAGTGCATGTAGGGAAGTGGCTGGGAAAACCAGTGTGGGTTCCTCCTCCCTTGGGAAAAGCCAAATCCATTCCTGGAATTGGCTTCTGTCAATGACCCAGGTGCACTTAGGGGAAAACGCAGAAGGATGGAGAAATCCATCTCTCAAGGAGATTTAACCCTGAGGGGAAATAACCCATGATTTGAGTTGAATGTTACAGGATGTACTACAGTAGGAACCACTTGAAGCACCAGAGAATAAGTCTTATAAGGAACAGGACAAGTACAGTGATGACCCAACACAAGCTGGTCGTGGCAGCCAACAACCCAACACGCCACCTCTCCTGTCTTGAGTGACCACCTTGACAGACGAAGCCCAAGTCATCAAATGTTCTTATGGACATTTGGCAGAGCCCTATGGAATGTGGAAATTATATCTGTGTATATGTCAAGGAACAGAGGATAGGGGATAATGAGGATATATAAACCTGACTGTTGGATGTAAAGGTGGTTTTGTCATGTAGTATAAGTTGTAAGTGTTGGTGAGAGGGAACTTCAGGCATAAGAAATAAATAGAATGGAAAGAAAAAAAGGTATGGGATAGAAGGATCAAATGTTGTAATGCAGCGTGGGTTAGGTAAGTAGGTGGAAAAGTGTTAGTAGGATATAGAAATGAAACCATATATGAATAAGACAGTCAGAAGATACTTAGATGTATCAGGTAACATAAAGTTGGAGCATGATGCAAATGGCATGGAATAAGGGGTGGGAATTGTACTGGGTCTGACTGGGGTGGTGTTAATTTTCTTCATAGCAACCCATATTGTGCTGTGCTTTGTATTTGTGGCTAAAACAGTGTTAACAATACACCAATGTTTTAGCTATTGCTGAACAGTGCTTGCATAGCAGCAAGGCTTTCTCTCTTCCCTGCACTATGCACCTCTACCCGCTGTGAGTAGGCTGGGGTGGGCAAAAGTTTGGGAGGAGTCACAGTCAGGACAACTGACCCGACATGATCAAAGGGATTTTCCATACTGTAATCACATCATGCGCAGCAGTAAAAGCCCATGGAAAGGAGGAGGAAGGCGGAACACATTCATAGTTATGTTAATTGTCATCTGAAGCAGTCATTATGCATGCTGAGGCCCTGCTTCCCAGGAAGTGGCTGGACATATGCCTGGCAATGGGAAGTAGTGGATGAATTCCTCCTCTTGTTTTGCTTGTATGCACAGTTTTTGCTTTCCCTATTAAACTGTCATTATCTCAGTCCATGAGTCTTCTTACCTTCCTTGTATTTTATCCCTATTCTGCAGGAGTGGAGAGTGAGCAAGTAAGTGGCTGTTGACCGATTGCAACCCACCACACCTGTATCACTATGTAAACAAGAAACACAAAGAATGTAAATGGTACATATTAAGGACCAACAAGTTCCACCACTAAAGATATTTTTTAAAAAAACCAAAACACTCCCATCCTGAAAAAACAGTATGTCACTCTTTTCCAATCATATAACAAAAATCATTAGAGGCAACAGCAGGTATGATATTTAAAAAGTATACACATGTGTATGCAGACACATATGTATATGGAATAAAGTAACAGCACTATTTTCCTGAGCAGCACTTTGTACCAAACTTGCTCCATCAAATCTAGAGCTGAAAAAGCAATTCAAAAGCAATGGCTTTGGACTTCCCCCATGACACTGACTGGTCCTTCTGCACAGGGCCCCAGGGTGGAGAAGATGAAGGTCTGGTGTGCTTGTAGGGTATTAGGAGGGCTGTGCTGGTCACTGGCTGGGTTTGGTGCTGCTGCAGCGCCTGCCCCGGCTGACAGACCCCTCTTCTCTTCTGTCTTGGTGTTGTCTCCCTGCTCAGCCCTGCTCCAGCAGATGCTGCCCCACATCCCCACTTGCACACACCTACACTTGTGAATGATGCTAAACTTGCCCTGCCAGTCTGTGAAACAGCTGGTAAGGGTCAGACCAAAATCCTTAGAGTCAAACACTACTGAAATTCTGATTTCATTGAGAGCAGTCTGTATGGCTGTTTCCAAAAACTGTGATATTTACTTTAGTCCATGATGCTTTCTAGTCTTTCCATCCAAATAACAAAAGCAAATACGATGCATTGTGCCAAAATTCATGTCTGTTATTGGTGTAAATTCACTTATTATAGAAGTGTTATCCAACTAACAGACTTACAATCTGGAAGTGACCTTTAAATTTTCCTTGAAAATGCTTAAACAGTAACTCTAGAAATTCATCACCACAGGAGATGAGATGCAAATAGTTGAAGAATTCAGATCCATGTATTTTGTTAATCTACCATCCATCTGTTAGATGGTTATAGCATGATCCTATAGCCTATAAAAACAAATCTTGATCAGGTAGTACAAACAAACAAAACAATCAGATTTCTAATAATTAACATGTAGGGTTGTTTTGTTTTTTTTTTTTGCATAAAGTCAGTCACATCATCAGATTAGTGCACTTCCCCTAATGGAAGCAGGTTTTATCATAGACTGAATATTTTAAAAGACTTTTAGGTCAGGAAAGGAGCACATAAAGGCCTTAAAGAAGAAAATAACATGAATCAGTACCTTCATTAGCTGCATACAGTGTAAGTTTCTGGTCCAAATTATTAAAAAGTCTCATATCATGGGACATAATCAACTCAGACTTGAAAATCCTCCAATGCACACACACAGTTTTTGCATTCATTGGAGGACACAGGACTCATTAGTGGCAAAGTTTCAACAATCAATTTAAAAAAAAAAATTCAGAGATGATCTGGGAAAAGAGCCTGCCATTGTCCCACAATAGTTACTACCCTTATTAAACATGATTCTTTAAAAAAGGGGCAACTGTGGTAACACAATGAACAATGGATCCCTGGCTCCCAACCATCAAATATTGAGGAGAAGCTTTTGTTTAAATTGCTCAATTACTGTCAAGTTGTTTACTGACCTCTTAAATTTTATATTACAACATGCTGCTGTGGTAGAACTGTGAGCACAGATGAAATAGCTGCCTTAAAAAGCTTCTCCCCCTCCTTTCACTGTATAAGGAGCACAATTCACCAGAAGAAGACCTCAATTCCATACTTTTAAGATGAGGAACAGCTACAATGGGCTAGAAATGAATTATAATGAGGCACAGTGCTCCACTTGAAGGGTAGCTGCCTTTAAGTACATCAACCTGCCAATTACAGTTGCAGAAAACATTCAATACTGAGATGTGTGAGAGCCTGGAACAAAGAGGGAAAGACAAGACCTCACTGACCCATTGCCACCTCTGCAGCAGAGGTAGCATGCACACTTAGGGGTAACAACAGATAGGGTAGGAGGGTCAGAACAACCTGTTGCGGTTTTTTTTTTCTTGGAGGAAGAATATACCATAATGAAGACAGAAGTGCCTTTTATCATAAATGAAGTCTGCCTACTTCTCATATATGCTTGCAAATGCTGTGAACCACCAAAATTCCCTTCAGTGGAGTGCCTCCCTGCTGCCAAACTAGATTGGCCCACAGTGCTGCATCCCAGAGCAGAATGATCCAGCCTTAAAAACATGAGTCACTACACTTGAATACTTGACAGTTACACTAATATTATTTTAAAATCAAAGGACTTGATGTAATCTGTACTTTGTATACAGAAGGAACTATTTAACACAATTGGGAGTGGACTTGGACTCAGGCTAGTCAGCTTCACCTTAGCCCCTGGGAAGGTGATAGAGCAACTTATCTTGGAAACCATTTCCAAACACATGAAGGACAAGAAGGTGGTCAGGAGTGATCAGCATGGATTTACAAAGGGGAAATCACGCTTAACCAACCTCATCAGCTTTTACAATGAAGTGATCAGCTTAGTGGATTTCTTTAGAGCAGTGGATGTAGTTTACCATGACCTTTGTAAGGCTTTTGACACTGCCTCCTATAACATCCTCAGACAAGCTGACAAAGTATGGGTTAGATAAATAGACAGTGAGGTAGGCTGGAAAATGGTTGAGCTGCCAGGCCCAGAGTGTTATGATGAGTAGCACAAAGTCCAGCTGGAGGCAAGTCACTAGTGGTGTACCTCAGGGGCTTATACTGGGGCCAGTACTGTTAACACCTTCATTAAAGAACCAGGATGTGGAGTGCACTTGCAGCAAGTTTGTACACGATACAAAACTGAGAGGAGCGACTGGTGGGTGTGCTGCCATTCAGCAGGACCTGGACAGGCTGGAGAAATGGACAGAGAGGAATGTCATTAACTTCAACAAGGGGAGGTATTAAGTCCTGCATCTGGGGATGAATAACGCCAAACACCAGAACGTGTTGGGACCAAGTGGCTGGAAAGCAGTTTTGCAGAGGACAGCCTTGGGGTCCTGGTGGACCACAAGCTGACCATGAGCCAGCAGCGTAGCAGTGTACCCTCACAGCAAAAGGAGTCCAACAGCATCCTGGCCTGCTTTAAAAGTATTGTCAGCAGGTCCTTGGCAACCTCTAGCTGACCTTGCTTCAGCAGGGGGGTTGGACCAGATGATCCCAAGAGCTTCCTTCCAGCCTCAACCATTCCATGAGGTTCTGTGTGGGTGAAGGCCTAACTAGTATTGGCACAGGTTTGCTAAATTACTTTAAACAATATCATAAGAAAGACCTAGAGGTTTCATTCAGGGATTAGGGCCAGACTGGGCAAATAAGAGAACTTTATGAGCACCTAATTAGCCACATCATTAAATTCATCAACGTTAGAAGCAAGTCACAGGCGTTACCTCCAATGAATGTCACATTTCAGATCACATTGAGGCTAATTCATGGCTCGGTTCTGGAATAAACAAGAGTGGATATTAGATGGAGCCACAACACCACAGGAGCAGAATCAAGACTGATATATCCCTTTCCAGAAATATTTCCAAATAATTTATTTCTAACAACAGTAAAATACTGCAGCATCATCACTATTCATTTTTTTCTTCATAATCTAATGTCCGTTTGTCTTATACTCTGCAAGTACCTAAGCTGCAGTTCGTCAAGAAGTTTGTACAAATACATTGTTATACTCCCTAGAATTATCTGAAATTACTTTTCTGGAAGTTGTGATGTTGCAGGGCTAAGAAACTGATATTTTTCTCCCTGTTTGAGATGATAGAAACAAATAGTCTGTTCATCAGTGAGAACGTTATTGTGAGGCCATAAAATACCTGACACCACATACCTGCTAGACGGGAGGTAAGGAAAGGAAGATACATCCCTACTGTGATTTGTAATTCCACTGAACCCCAACCCAGGCCTTGTGCTCAGAGCTGAGGGCAGATATCAGGCTGTTGCTTTAGGGCTAAGTCCTTCAAGAAGAATGAGGAAGGGAAGGGAGGGGGTAAAAGCCAGGCTTTTTCTTTCTTTTCTGTTTGTGTGAGGAGCACATACTTGTTTTTTCACTGCACAGTTTATACCAAGTTTAGTAGAGAAGTAATTGACTGCTATGGTTATAAAGGAGTCAAAAATGTATGGACAAATCACAGTATGAAACCTATTTTCTCTGCAGCTTATGTTAAATATTATATCTTAAAATAGCTGTTAAGCCCACCTAATTTTTTAAGAAATGATGATATGTCCAACTGACATAGAGCAGACAGCTCTGATCTCCACAGGTGCAGCAGTACTGCACATCTGACTAGAGCAGATACAGCTACTGTCAGGGAGAGGAGGGAAGAGCCAGTGTAGTGGTATGGCTCTACAAATTCCCTAAAGAAAGCAAGCTATGGATAAAATCACTTGCTTTGTGAACAACAGCACCCCACTCCACACAACATCTGGCCTTAAACAACGCGTTAGGAAAAGGCAAAGATGTACTGTGGAATTATTCAATTTACTATGGGAACACTAACTTGAGAAATTCAATTCAGGTTAACCTTGTATTTTCAGTAGTACTCACATTATTCCCTTATAAAACAGTAAGGGAACACAGCTTTAGATCTTCCTGGAATGGGGATTATTAGTAAAATAAAAATTCTCCTTGGAGAATTTCAGTGAGTATCTTGTTTCTGGATTATAAAGGCAGAAGAGAACAGGAAAGCAAGAAAATCTGGAGATAACTTTGAGGACAACTGTTTAGCTTGCCTGTAGGAACCAAAGCATTGTAATAAAATATCATCTGTGGATCTGAAGATGCAGGATGAAAGAAAAAAAAAGTCTTCTGATCTTCACTTTAAAAAGGCTAGCAGACACTTTCATACCTACTAGAGACTTAGTGGACCATGGTTTTTAGCAAGATGTTTCAATTAAGTGGAAGAAGGATATGCATGTGTGTGAAGATATAGCAGGACTAAGATCCTCATCCCTACTGCCTTAAAACCACATCATGTCTGTAGTAGAATCAATAGAAGGGAAAAAAACACCACTAAAAAAGCCTCAAACTAACATTAGAATGTTGCCTCTCACCAAAATGTCATGATTTATAGAAAGGTGATTTCACTCAAGATGTATCACATGCATTGCATTATACAGATTAATGGGCTAAAAATAATAAGTTATGTGTGCATGTGATAGAGAAAAGATGTGCTGTGCAGAAGTGCAGAACAGATCTTGGGGCGGGGGGGATAGGTTGTAAACAGTGCAGGGTGGAACAAATTCTAAGCTTAAAACAAAGTCAATAATAATTTATACTACCAAGTACAAGACATGATTGAAACTGCATCTGGATTCTAGATCTCATCCTGGACAAGTATCAGAATTAGTATTGAACAGCAAAGGTTGTATTAATTGAGTTTCATGATGAAACCGCAAAAAAAAAAGTATTCTATTACACTCTCAGTTGTTCATGCATGAATCTGGAGTAACAGTTCACATTGATGTTATTTTTGTACATTGGAGGCTTAGCAGGGAGCAGAATGGGAAAACACGGAATGTGAGGACTTTCATATACCTTTGATAGATTTTGTAGTTAAAAGGTGCTTTGTTACAAGGCTGCGAATGGACAGACAGGAACAGCTATTTCGCAGTCTTAGAAGATTTAATAGCTATGTGCTAACACTTGTTACATTTATCTCAGAAGATACCCAGGAAATATATTATAATAACGCCAGAAGGGAAGTGAGAAAAAGATTAAAATTGTTTTCCTGGTACTTCAGAATGGGAACAAAAAAAAGAGAAGTGTGAAGTGGCTATTGGGCCCCTGAAGTATACTACATAGCATCTGTTAAAAAACCAAAAACAACCCCAACACACCCACCCCCTTATCCCTAAATGCAACCTATCTGTTAGGAATGCTCCGTTATCTAAGGTTGTAATGGATCTACTTGTTTCTCCTTATGTCTTGTTCCAGGGTCTTTTGGGAAATCTGTAGTAAATTTTAACAGGTTTTCTCTCATCTCCCAAGCTGCTCACTGAAAAAGCAAAGATTGTAGAAGTGTGGATGCAACTTACATCTTCAAGAAATCATTTCATACTTATCTATTATAAAACAAAGAATGTTGAGGGCTCTCACTCCCTCAGTGGAGGGAAACTGGCAGTGGCTTGTTTGAAAAAAAACTCAAGACTGTCTCTTTGGACTAAATGAACAGAAAGCCTGCTCTCATAGTCTCCCTTGCTTTAGGTCTGCTGATTGGCACTGAGCTAGTTGTTAATAGTTATGACCTAAGCAATATTAGAATCACACGGATATCTTTCAGAAACACAGGATAAACACTTTCAATAAGCCATGCCATTAGGAATCAGACCAAGTCACAGCCAGTTATGAAATTTCCACTTAGAACCATTTTTGTTGATATACCACAGCATTTAGGAGTCTTAATCACAGGCCAGGACCCCATCGTGTTTGATGCTGTACAAACATGAAACAAGAGATGCCAAAACTCCAGTCATCTTCTGTAGCTGAAAGAGCTTTACACTTCCACTTTTAAGAGCAAAAGGTGGCTCTTGGTGCTACCTCAGAGCAACAGAGGTATCAATGCTTGCCTTCCTCCTAGCAAAGCAACACTAATCTGTTTCTGTTCAGCACAGACTGTCATTTAAGCAGCATTCTTAAAAATCACGTTATGAAATTAAAAACTGATATGGGACCAGACCATATGACTTAGAGGGACTTTTCATACAACAACATTTATGAACCAAAATTCTTAAGATCATTAGGGTAACCAAGATCTGGTATTAATAGAAGATTTCTTTTACACGAGGAGTAGCATGCTGTGTTTAATGCAACAGAAACCTGGTTCTGTCCTAACGTTCCTCTACATGGTGTGTATGCTTTCCCCAGGTACCACTTTTTGTTGTACACTAACGAAAAAGGAGAACTATGGTTCCTGCAGTGATGGTCACAGAGCTTCTAAAGGAACAGGGAAGCATTGCAGTTTTTGTTTGCGGAAGTATGGTTTTGGTTGATGCAGGTGAGAACACATGCAGGTTGTGAACCTCTAGAAAACACATTTGGCCTGTACTAACACCAACGTATGCACCAGATGAGGGTTTCCATGGCTCAGAAGTCCTCATATATACATTATGGTGCATCAGCCTTCAGAAGTTTGAAGTGAGTTTTTATTGCCTTAGAAGTTGAAGAATATTTTGAATTTATATGAGCGCTCCAGTAATAGTCAGACTACTATATCCGGCATCACACAGAACCTGACAGATTCTCCACAAAAAGCTACAGAACAGCTGTGAAGTGTAGTCGTGCATGGTAATGAGAAACAGAAGGAGAAGGCTAGAAAATATTTTGTTCACACATCTAACGTAATAAATTTATTTCAAGGTTTTTTACATTTCATGTGACTAGCTTTTCTCTGCACTCAGACAATAATTTTTTATTTTAATCAGCAAAAAACTCAGTCCAACTGATTGTCTGAGTCTATCCAAAGTACTCTTTAAGGTTCAAATAGAACACAGAAAATACTTTAGCTCTAAATAAAGAATGCAAAAATTGCTGTTCTTGGATACTACAATAGTGTATATAGGACTGTAAGAAAAAGGACTCCAAACAAAGTCGTAGAAAAGTTGTTAAAAATGCAGATCCAGAGAGATTACAGTCTGAAGGATCAGATACAACAAAGCAAATGAAACATGTACTAGTCTGAGAGAAGAGAAGTTCACAAATTCATTCCTAGTGCCCTGGCTCATTACACCATGTTTGCCACTTTGATCTCTGCTTCCTTTATATCCCTGCTCCCACCACATGGAGTATCCCAGTCCATTTATCAGGTAAGAGAGACAAGAAGCTGGAGTGCTCCACTTCAGGATTATTTTCTTGCTTTTTCCATCCTTCCCTTAGTCCTACTGGTCTGATGCTAGCCATGTCAGAGACTCTGCCTATAGCAGTCAGTGAAAGCACCCCTGTAATCCAGCACAGCTGGAAGAAAGGGAGTGGGTACATGGTTTAAAACCTTCTTTACACCAAAGCTCCTCCCATATTGGGTCTTGCATCAGCTACTGCAGATGCCATGCAGAGGAAGCAGAGCAAGGCACTGCAGGAGATCTAAGGTGCTGGCGGTGATAGGGAGATTTGTGGAGGAAAACAGCAGAGGAAATGCAACACAGAAGTATGTGACTCTTCAACTTTTTTTCTTTTCCAGTCCAATACAGTCATGATCATCCTAGGTTCATGGCCCTCTGCCACTAAACTCATTGGGCCCTCACAGCAAAGTGTTGTTTGGGGCATAGAAAAAAGATGGAAGTCCAATGGATCATATGGGTCAGTCTTGTAATATGAATGGGGTCCTTTGGCTGCTGAAAAGCCTCATTTTAGAGGCTTTTATATGACACCTCCCACACTCTTGCAGAAGCACCTATATAACATATTGTATTTAAATGTTTTCCCTCAAAGTATGTGTATTCTAACAAATATCTTGTATTTTTATTCCACCAAAATCTGCATTTAACATTTTCAAACATGGGATAACCTTTATCACAACAAGCAAGTAGCATGTGTATTTTCATGAGAAAGTACTATGCTTGCTAGGAAGTTTTCATAGATAGGTCCCGTAATCCATCCTGAGGAGATTATTCTTCCTACATGTTGTCAATTTTATGTGTTAAAGTTCATCCATAGTCATATCACAATTTATAAACAGGCTTTCATGAGGTGATCCCTCAGAAACGTAAGACAGTACACATAGTAGTTTCATGTACTACAATTAAACCAAAAGTTATATTCTACTTTGATATTAAACTCAGTGTTCTGATTTTTCTTACTACCAATTCCCTAATGAACCTTTTTAACAAGGCACTCATACTGTTTCAGCTGATGTGCAGTTTACTACTACTAATTCCATTTAAAAAAGTTAAATCACCTTTAAAGTGTCAGCCTGGATATCAAAGACCAAAGGAGTGCTTTCTTTTATAAATTTTTGTTTCCAGCATACATGGGGAACAATAAAAAAGAAAAGGAAAAAGGAGGGGGATTAACACATGTTTACATTTGTAAACCAATTAAAAAATAAATCTGATTAGCACATTGTTAGAATTTTATCATTGTATAGTCTAATCAGACTATATTATCATCCAAAATAATTGTCTAGCATTGTCTAATGTTAGACAATTAGTTGGTCTTATCACCACAAGGTTTGGGTAGAAAGTTTGGAATAAATATGCTGTCAAACATACTGTTTTCTAAAAGATTGAATCCTTCAGTAATAAGATAATATTTTGTCCCGTGGCTTTTGTGGCTCCAAAAGTCTATTTAATCAAGTGGACTCAAGACTGAAAGTAGAAGTTTTGACGTGAACTGATTCTGCACTGTCCAAAGGTATGTTTTTCTTCGAGCACAAAATAACAAATTTCAAAACCTCTACTTCAGATTTATGAAGTCTTTAGAATCATCCACATTGCTCCTCTGTAAAATATCTGGAAAGACCTGACTTACAATAGTTAGAAAACCTACTTGATCTCCTTAAACTCATAACTTAAGTACTTCAGGAACCAAAACATTTTACACCTGAGGTAGGCATCCTTGCTCCTTATGCTCATTTCTTACTGAAAGAAATTATTCCTCTCTTCCCTAGCTGCATTAGTTTTCATATTGTCCCAAGTACTGCCTGAGGAGGATCAGCATCCCTCCGGCAAGCCAAGAGCTGAAAAAAATCAGTCCACAAGAGAGAAGCAGAACATGCCGTTTGGGGGAAACTGCTAGAGATCCAAAGAAAGCAGTTCACATTGTCAGACTTGATGACTTAAGAGAACTTCAAGTAACTACAGATGCAGTACAGTACTATACAGTCTGCATATCCAGTCTGTATTTTTGCATATGTGTATATAGACACATCCTGCTGAACTAACACTTACTACACATGTAACCTGTGGAGAAGATTTTAAATTTTTAAAATGCTACAAGTTTGAAATGAAGCAGTGCTGTAGTACCTAGATGAGTACATCCTGAGGTATTTCAAATTTGAGAGTACCTAATTTCCTTTTCCAGATACAAGCTGTCTGGAAGTTTTGATTTTTTTTATTTTTTTTTTTTTGTTTATTTTACATAGATTAGTAGGATTTGTAGTAATCCCAATACAGCAAGAAGCTCAAGTTATTAGCTGTACTTGTTCACAGGAGCAGGGGGGAAGCCCCCTCTGTCACACCACAGCAGAAGGTGTTACTGATGAGGCTTGGTCTACATAAAACAAGGACAGTACTTCACCTTTGCTGTTTAAGGGAGTGTCACACAAACCAGTGATTATAAATTGAACTCACAGCGAGTAGGACAACCCTTAGATTAGACCCAGTTTTAAAACACACCCCGCAAGTTTACTAGTAATTCTTGAAGGGAAACAGGGTTTAAGTGCTTTAAAAGCCAGCAAAACAAAGCCAGTATATTCCAAATGTGGTATTCTAGCTCTGGAAAGGGCATTAAAGTCAACCCCTTATCACCAAGTACAAACCCCAAAGGTAGCTTCCAAAGGCCGATAGTGATCCTTAGACTGCACCAGCAGATGGTACTAGAGAAGAGATGGATAACACCAGCATTATAGTCCTGTGAAAATCCAACCCTTACAATACTTGTAATTACAACAGTTGTTATTCCCAAGGTAAAAAAAAATACAATAGGACTGTGGAATCCCTAAACAGTTGCTCTCCAGCAAGCCATAAAGCTTTCATGCCATGACAGCAGGTACGGCAAATGAGAAAGAAAATGAGCTCTCATCATTCATAGCTGACTTACAAAAGTCTTCAAGTAAGCTGACAATGGAATGATAGTGAAAAGACTGATAAGAATGGGGAACACCAGCATTAGACTACATAGGGCAGTGCTGTCAATTAAGGAGATCCTACGCAAGGTCTACAAATTGAGCAGGAACATAGTATTAGATGAGCCACATGCCCTAAAATTAATTCCTCAGTCCTACAACCATAGCAGCATCTGCAAGGATAAAGAATTAGAGAAATTCTGCAGTGACATCAAAATGTTCTGGCAGCTGCTTCTCAATGGGAACACAGACTCTGGACAGCATTCGTCTGCTCTGCCCCCACAAAAGCACAACTATCCAGTGAAGTCCATGCATGCCAAGTCAAGCAGCAAAGAATGACTTGTGAGTAAGAATGACTCAGTAATAAAATTGGGTTTGTCCATTCATAAACCATCAAGGTGATGCATAGCCATCATATTGGCAGGTTTAAACTAGATGAATGCTACCATCATTTCAGAAAGTGCAAGCTCTGCCGTGAAAGTATACAAATCAATACTCCAAAATCTATAAAGTGACAATACACAAAAGCTATACACTTTATTTTCTGCCTTGCTAGACAAACCTACAAGTAGGACTGCCATTTACATGGGTTGGTGTGAGCAAGACATAATATCCAATCCAAACCTCTTTCAATATCATCCACAGATTTTTGTTCCCTTTACATTTCACAGCAATAACAGCCTTTACATTCATTTTGGATGCATGTACCAAAGAATGCAAGTGTCTACCCCACCCTAGCCCACACAGAGAACCAGTTCGTCCAAAGGCTTTGGACTGTCTCCACTGCATTCACTCCTCTTACCCATCTCACCTCTCTGTATCTGAGCAGCTCTGAACAGGCACTGTCTGCGAATAAAGGAACATGCTTTCCCTTTCCCCAGCGAAGTGGAAAGTGCTTGCCCAGCCTGCACTGCCCTCCAGGCCAGAAGGACTAATGTTCCTTGGTTTGAGGACCAGTCATTCTGGGTGAGGAATTCCACTTTGGCAGGGAAGGGAGGGAATCTAGACACATTTTTAAGTACGAGTGGACTTACTAACTCTTATGATCACCACTGATGACCAGTGTATGTGTTGGAGGAGCCACTTTTTGACAGCCTTGTACTATCTTTGAGTATGTTTCCTGATACACTGCTTACAAATCTTGCAGACAACTGTGAAACATTTCCAAATAAGCTGTTACAAATAATTCTGAATAACTATCATTCAGCAAGCCTTTACAGACATTGTTGCCTCCTTAGAAAAGGGATTGACTGAGAACATTAAATCAATACAAGCCCAAGCTGATCCTTGACTTCAGTGCGAGATTGAAAATTGTCCTTCAAGTATTTTGAACACTTTTGTACTTCCTTCAAGGTCTCTGTAGCACTGACCAACCTTGAAAATTCTTGATCTACCCTACATCCTCAATGGTATTACTTGAATATTAACTAGGAGGTCAGATTGCAGAAAGTGCTGTTCAACTGAAATCATTAACAAGAAAGTTTTACACTGTCTGAGTTCCTCTGTCTGCCTTCCTATTCCTTGGCAGCAGCCAAGAAGTCCTACTGCCCTGTCTGACATCTAACAGCTTTTAGTAGCTCAAAAAAGCATCTTTGCTTGCGAGGGTCCTGCTTTGCCAACAATGAACTTCTGCCTTCAAGTCTTGGAGACAGTTCAAAAATCCATGCATTTTGCAAAATTAAGTGCAGAATCAGCCGTCCACGTCTTTTATTCCAGAAACATAGAGAAAATAGGTCCATTTTGTACAAGCTTATCTACAGCAGGTCTTAGCTTTTGTCTTCATCGTTTGATAATACACATTAAGAACTGAGAAGCATTATATTCTAGTGTGTTCCCATTATATACACAAGGACATGCACTCAGTAACATGAATTACCACTGTAAACCAGGAGCTGATCTGCCAGTGAGAAGGAGTAGGATTACTTTGATTAAATGCAAAAATTCTCATCAATGCAAGCCACCTCAGGCTTCCATGATTCTCAGAGATTTAGGGTATGATTCCTCTCATTCTAAATTAGATGCCTAAAATAGGCGAGATTAATCTCATCCTAGCTCTACCTATTTCTCTCCATTGACTATACCGACAGCCCAAGGTGACTAGTTCAGACACAGATATACAAAGCTAGGGGAGATTCATCTTACTTGAGATGTCTACAAGCTACCAATAAGCTCTCTCTCTCTGTAGGAAAGTCTAAGATATACCAAGAAATGTGTTTACATAAGGAAGCATCAATCCTGTAGCGACTGGTGGAAAAATCGTTTGAAATACTGAGCGATCATAGGTTTTTTTTTTTTTTTTTTTTTTTTTACACATCCTAAACAAGAACAATTTAAAAAAATGGAGAAAATAGACAGAACACCTGATCAAAATAGTGAAACAACAAAAAACATCTCCCCACCCCAATGACCTGAAAAGACACATTTCAAAGGCCTTAGTTTGTTAACTCTTACAAAAATGAAGCCTGAGAAAGTTTCACAGGCAACAGAAAGGCAAAACCATTTAAGCTAAAGGACAATATTGGCAGTAAAAAAATACAAATAAACTCGCTTTGAACTTGCCTTAGCCAAAAATCAGAAGGCTTCTAATTTTCACAGGAGCTTAGCTGGGGAACAACCAGCCTCCAACAGGGCAAAGAGCCCTGCTAAATTAAAGATGGACTATGATAGCCTGCTCAAAAGGATTTCTATACTACAGCAGCCGTAATGGCAAGAGGATGGACAGGATGACTCAGGAGGTCCCTTCCAATCCTATACTCCTAATTTAAGTTTCTACTTAATAGCAGAGATCACACTGATCAGAGAGAAAATAGCATCAGTGTTCGTGTAATTTAAGATACAACTTCAAATCTCTCCTCTTCTTCCCCCATCTCAGTCCACTCTGCCTTCATCTGACCATAAGCCACTAGTGCTAGATTGACTAAGCAGCCCTATTGCTTTCTTCCAGCAAGTCACCTCTGCCCTGATACTGAAAAAAAAGACAACTTCCAATCCCTCTTCCTTCATTACCACAGAGAGGATACTAAACAGCTACACAACAGAAAGTAATTTGAATTCACCCCAGCAGCACCCTTATTTATGCACTATACAGAATTGCATTTCAAAGCTGAAAAATAACACAAATAGATTACTCTGGTAAAACACTTCCTTTAGGAAACCAAAGATTATTTTATATATTTATGATAAATAACTACAACACTTACTCTAGGAAACATATCTTACTTGCAAGGCGGATTTATCTCACCAGAAGAGTTTGCTTTTCTCACACTAACACAATTCCACAGCAAGATGAACTCTAGTACTAGCTGGTAGGCACCAGCTAAGAACTGGCTGTAATGAGAAGACAGCTTTCACCTGGGCCTTACAGGAAGGCTCTCCTCCTCTTTGGGAGGATAATTGAATATCAAAATTAAGAAAGCAAAACAGCAGCACCTGTGGAGGTGGCACTGACACTCAGAAAAATGAATCCCTAAAGACGTTTTCTAGGGAAGCCTGTAAGCACTTGATGAGAGTATATGTTAGCTAAGTAAAACAAAAAGCATATAACCCAGCTGCAATGTCTGCACTGAGGTATGAAATACCGTAAGAGTGGAAATACTTACAGAAATGTTTTAGAAAAAAAATGGATAAACATTCATAAACAACATTTTAAAAACAAGATTCAGACCAACTCCCCTCTCTGAAGAGTGGACAGCACCCAGAAGCATGCCTAATTCTCAAATTAGGAGGAGAGGGCTGCCATGGTACTGCCACTCCTTTTGCACTCCCCTTTGTACCACTTCACACTACATTCAGGAGGGGAGAGGCAGGGACTTGAAGCACCTGTGGCTGCATGAAACCTGCATCTTAGGGAGATACATGTGCAAGGGTTGCTGGTAACAGCAGTAGAAGATGTCCTGTACAGCAAAGTGCAGTAAGTAGCTCAGTGCTGCCTAGCAGGGAAGAGGAGTGTGATGGGTCCAGGGAAATGTCGGTCGGTACTGGTGGGGGCAGGTGAGTTTTGTGTAGTGTGTGGTGTTAAGGTGGTGGATACTGTAAGGGGATGTGTTTATGCGGTGCAGCAAAAGGTGTTTGAAAGTCCTATTTGGGCCTGATTAAAGGCAAATTTTCTTGAGGCATTTACTGAGGGGAAAAAAGTTATTATTCAATGGAGTAGCAAGTGATTCAGGACAGCATTCATATCCTCTAATTATTTTTGGTGAACCCAGATTGGTTTCAATGCCAAAGTCACATTTTTTTTCAGTTAACCTCTATGATGGAAGAACTACAACCATTCAATCCCTGTTGCAGCTGGAGCCTGGACTTAGTGCTCTTGTGAGAAGACAGTGGAGGACAATTCCCATCAGTTGTTATTGCAAGGGGAACAGTATTAGCATGACTAACCTTTCACCTGATTGATTAAGAACTAAGAGACTCATGGGGGCAAATCACTGAGCCTAAGCAAATTATTGAAAAAGTAAAGAAAAATAGGAGGCAAAATTAAGTAGCTTTATATGATCCCCTCACAGCCCGAAGCTAGTCCAGAACTCAGTGAAGACTGTAGTGACATCAAGGGAACCCCATTATGAAGAAAGAACATGATGTTATACATGGGAAAGGACAAGTAAAGTATCCCTTCCAAAATGCTGCTGACCCTGGTGAGAACGTATATACTGACTATATAGGTTATTTCTGAACAAATAGTTTTTCAAAAAATACACTGTTTAAAGTTTTCTGAGATGCTAATAAGAATCATTGTTGCTCTCAGCCAAGTTCTTCCCCACTAATTGCAATGCAGCTGCTATTAGCCAATTCCCCTTGCCTCTCCAGCTTCCACAGTGATTTGAAACCCTGATAATGTTTTTCATTTTGTTCTTTCTGTAGACAGAGGCAAAAGCATTTCCTTTCCAACAGCATGACACAGGCTACAGACAGCCTGACGCCAAAGCTTTCTGCAGATCAATATATTTAATGTGTTTGAAGTCAGTAAAACCTCCAAGGCTAGTCCAGAGTTGCCTGAGGAAAAAGAAAGCCAAAAGGCTAGAGAGCCGTGTAGATACGGATTTAATATTCAATTTACTTACTTAATGATATCTCCATTTTAACAGAAACCCATTTAAGTTACCTTGGGTTGTAATTTACAGCATTCTTCTCAAAAAGTTTTGGTGAGCATGGAGAAAAATTTAATGTAGTAAGTGGAGTCAGACACACTCAAACCCAGGTTGGCAGGAGGTATGTTTATATGCATAAAGACAAAACAGTGAATAAATCCCAAAGATTGTGGGAACAAAAATATTATCAATCCCATCACACTGATTCTTTTTCTCTCATTCTCCCAGATATTGCTCCAGCCACTCTGGCCTTTCCCACAAGCTTTTCTCATTCACTTAAGATACCTTTCATTTTCGTTAACCTTCAATCTTTATTGCTCCAAAGCATCTTTCTTGCCCATCAATGAAGTTTTAATGCCTCTTAACTACAAAAGCCAGAGGCAATCACATAAGTAAGGAAGCCAGTCATTCTCCTATCAAACCCATCAGAATTGTTCTTCCATTCAGCCTCCAAAATTCCCCAGGAATTCCCATTCACTCTACCTTCTTCCCCTCTCCCACTCCACAAAACTGTGTATCAAGAAAAAAAGGAATAAGCCTCACTAAAAAAGCTGCCATACTTTTCAGTCTTATTTAGTATCCATCAAAAAACATGATTATGTATTAGGCTAGCCTGTAAAACTCTAGAATACCACAGAGCAATTGCTACCTTGCTGTCAATCTTTAAAAGCTGCTAAATAATGATACCCCAAGCTCACTATTTGTCTTGCAAAATAGAAGCGTTTTTTGTTGCTTACAATTGGAAGAGCAACTTAATAAACTTCAGCTCTATGTACAACCTTAGGCTGCCAGACACAGTGAATAAAATAACATCTTCCACCTTAACATAGTATTAACTATGATGCTCAAACACACATTGCTTTAAATGTAAATATAAATTATTTCATGCTAGTATTTCAGCAAGAATGAATGAAATTATTTCATCAAAGCAGATGCAGTGGGAGGTAAGCAAGGAGCAGTAGCTGTTGCTGGTTTGTGGGAAAAAAATTGAGTCTTTCTCTCTGTCATTTTTTCTTGTATGGAATAGGTGGTTAGAAAGAGGAATGCTGCCTTTCGGTTACATCAAAAGGTCTGGCTATGAAGTTCCAGATGACTTGTGCTGCTTTCCTAACAGTCCGGGTTAACAAAATAATATTTGCAAAGTGTTTATAATAATTTTTATAGGGTTTTTATTCAAAATCTGGAAAGTAAGAATCAGGGTATATCACAAAATCATTAAATTTAACATAATTTATTTCTCTTTCTGAGTGCATCCCATTCTGCTATAAATCTTCGTCCTGGTACGTTGTAGTGCTACAAGAAAGTAGGGTCCCTGCCACAAATTCCAGGACAGTCTGACTCCAGCAGCTCTTGGGAATGGCACTTTATTCCTTTGTAGCACATATACGAGGGGAGCAGGTGAATTATATCATCTGGGTTCAGCACAGCAGAACAAGAGAGAATTAAAGGAACAGCTTCAGTGTCTGGTTTTTACGCAATGTTGTCTTGTGTTTGAAACGGCAGAAACCAGCTGCGGGCATTGCACCGTGGGATCAGGTCTGCCTGATGCAGTATCAGAGGCTTTGGGCAGCAGCCCAGCTCGCTGCATGTCTCTGCTTACCAAGTCAAATTGCAGATGTGCTGCTTCAGCCAGAAACTTTATTTGACACTTATCAAGTTCTTAAAGAACTTAGTGATCAAAAAAGTGACAATCCCCTCTCAGAAAAACTGTCCTCGTGGGGGTCCTGAGGCCTCTCGTGGCTTGAGGTTCTTATGATGGAAAAGTTTAGCCTGAAAGCAAGTAAGCAATAAAAATTCGCACATGCATTCACATCACAGCGTTAACTCTCCTCTGCATAAACTTCTCATTGAACCAACCCTTCTTAGCTGCTTGCCCCCACTATTCAGCAATGCCTAACAGAATATATGCATTTCAGAAAACAAGCACCATTTCCCTTGTGCCTGTTCTTCCTTGTGATCTACCAAAAGCAGTTTTTTGCCCATGCTTTCTGAAGAAACAGCTGTAATGTCATGTAAGAACTGCATGCTAAAAAGGCAAAAAAATGTACTATGACATATAAAAAAAGGACATTTTCTATCTCAACAGGACTCCCATCTGAGCAGCAAAGCTTCTGTTTTGAACTTACATTCTCAGGGTTCTTGGCTGTAATTTTTGTATCCTACACTACAGACCTCAAACTTTGCACATGATTTTCCAGGCCATGAAAATGTCTATTCTATCTCTTAAATTTAAATACGACATTTGTAATGCTGTAGCATCTAGAGAGTCCAACCAATAGTGAGTCAGACAGATGACAGAAAAAATACTCTGCCTGCAAACTTGTACTCTTTTACATGCCAGTAGTGTAGGTAAAAAGTCCAGTACAGTCCATCGGCCTGTGGACCAGGGGCCAAATTTCTCTTTGCTGTATATTGGAAGGGCTCAACCAGTTGACTTCAAATAACCCATGCCATTTCATTCCAGCAAAGAGTTTGCCCCAAGGGTCCTGCTAACACTTTTGATCATAAACACTAAAAGGGCAGTAATCCTCAAGTTCAAATGAATTAACACACTAGGTTTCTATGGCTCAGAAGAAGCAAAAGCTGTTCAGTCTACTGTGAAAAAAAGGTATTTGTCTGATAAATGAAAAAAAAACCCAACCAGAGTGTTGCCAAAATAAGCATGTATACAATGGTTCCAAAATACAAATTATTCACTCCTAAGCACATACAAGGCTGAATATTATCGGTGAAAGGACACAGCAATGCTCTTCTGGAAGCTTCTCATGAGGAAGGCAAATGTTGCACTCTTTAAATTCCGACTCACACAAGGAAGCCTGCTGAAACCACTGGGACTGTTCACCTTGCTGTGAGGTGACCTACACCTGCGCTTCCCAGTGCAAAACTAGAAATACAGCCAACCCCAACCTGTCCTAAAGGGTAGCTGATACTACACTTACTTTTTGTACCTGTACAATGAGTTACACCAACAGACTTTCAACAATAGAAAGAGGTGAATAAGAGGTTACAACACAATACTGCTGTAGGCCTGGATTTGTTATACATATTTAATCATTATTCTGAAGGAATGGTAATGACCAACTGTTACGTAGGTTAGTCAGACCTGAAGAAAGCTGTTAGGAAATTTTGAGGGACCTCTGATCCAAATGGGGACTGCGATGGCAGGGAAAATGCCAGGCTGCCAATTTAAGGTCTGGTGATCGAGTAGACTTAACAGGAACTTCTCATGCAGATTGCTAGATTTTAACCTAGCTATTAGCACTCAAGAAAAAAATCACAGTTTCATGTGAACAAGTCCTTCCCTAAAACAAACACACATTTGTTCAAAAAGTAGCACTATCATCCCCCCAAAATATTAAGAAAGGCAGTACTGGAGTTACGACTTCCTATAACTTCCTGGAACAGCATGTTCTTGTTGGTTACCTAGCTCAAAACACTGTGCCAGGGAAAAAAAAAAAAAAACACATAGAAAAAAAGAGATAACAACAAAAAAGAAAAAATAGCTGAAAAATATTAGGGCAATGAAAAACTACCCAAAAGACAGAGACATACTACAGAAAGACAAAATGGAAGTCCTTTTCTACATAACCATTTCTCAAGAAAACTCGTATTGTGCTCCTTTATTCTGCTATAGTTCTGTAAAAATATCTTCTTCTCAGAAGTTTCTACTGTAATTGTTGCAGAGGATTAAAACAAAACGGCCCCAATATTTTCAGTGAGACAAAGAATAAGAAACACAATAACATTATACGATAGTATGGAGAATGTAAATTACAATACCTTCAACAGAGCATAATTAAACTGTATTAAACATTGCTGTGAACTGTCAATAAGTGCATCTATAGGCCATATTTAGGTTAAAACTGTGAAGACAAGACAACATATTTTTTTCTGCTCAGGTTAACAGCTCTAGATGAAGTTAACATTGGTGTGAATTCAAACTCCCAACCAGAAATAAAACCCAAGCTATTTCATCCTGCAATAGTCTGGAAAAGAACAGCAATTCTCATGTGAAATAACTCTAAGAGGAGAATCTTAGTACCATATGTTGGTAGAAGAAGAAATCTTATTTCTTTAGGTAGGTTCTTGGTCAAGAGGAAGTTTGGACCACATAGAAATTCACGTGTCTGAATATGAAAACTGCCACCAGAAAACACTCGTTCAGTGGCTGCTGAAGCTCATTTCTTACTCTGCCTTGTTCTTTGAAGTCCCACAAATATCTCCATCTTGGCAACAAGGTGCTCATCTCAAATTCAGGAGCCCCTGGGACCCTGAAACAACACCTAGGCCCCAAAATCTCAGATCTGCTCAGCGTACACCTAAAAGACAGAGGCAAATTTGCACTTCTTGGAAAATAACCTCGTTTTCTAGGGTGCAGCTGGAGAGGTAGTATCCTGTACTACACAAGCATACAGCTGGAGGACTTACTTGGGTGTGAGGTATCTCGTTTCCAGGCTCTCCCCACCCTGAGGTGGCATGGACACTCACTTTCCAGCAGAACTAGAAGCTGGTCTGGAAAACAGGAGTAGGGAGTTGTCCACTAGTCCCACTACAGCCCTGCCAGAGTGAAGTGAGTTGCAAATTTCATGCAGCTGGCAGAAAGCCTCGCGAGAGGATAGCGCAGCCCAGTGGCTGGGCAACTTGGTGAGGAAGGGAAGAGCTGTTGGTATCACACAAGCAATGAGTTCCCACATATCTGGCAGGCTGCAAGGAAGACCATGAAGCCTGATGAGTCCTTTTAAAAAACCCTGCTATGGGGACCTACCTCCAGAGAAGAGCCCGGACTCTGCAGCCTGTAGGCACTGGGCTGTGCTCCGCCTTTGCTATGGGCTATTTCAAGGCAGTTTCTGCTGCGTTTGCAGGTTTCCACCCAATCCTGGCATGCACTACAGAGGGAGATTGTGTGTCCCAGCCCTATGTCTTTATTGAGCCTTCCTGGGACTGGCTACTGAAGACACCTGTTTCAGCCCTAAATATGACAGCAGAGAAGCACAGAGACTACATCCTGCCCTTTGTTTTTACACATAAAGCATTTCTGGCCCAACATTGTAAACACTTTACAATTCTCCCACCAAATGCAGTGGGAAGTGTACTGTGTCTTCTATATTTTGATTTAACTCTCCTCTGTACCTTGCGGCTGAGGACAAAAATGTTGTCCTTGTGATAAATTTCCTTACCATAAGATTACCGACACTAACAACAATGAAGAGAAGAAAAAACACTAGAAAAAAAGAAGTGCATTACTTAGACAAAATAATGGAAACCATAAATCACCGCAGTGACAGGGTTAAATGTGAAACCTTTAATTATACATTTAATCATTTACCAATTTCTTATTTTCCCTGTAGTAACGTTCATGAAGCTTCAATAAATTTGAGTTTGAGGATGATTTTATTTTATCTGTGAATTGCAAAAGCAATACACATAAAAATGGTTTTAAGAATAAAAATAATATTAACTTTAATCTTCAACTACGTTGACACCTTTACTGAGTACCTTTATTGTTCTCAGTCATACTGGCCCTCACTTAATGGCAGCACTGTGTTAATGGACATCAAGCCCATGTCCATTGCACAGATATATAAAATAAAATAAAACTAAGGGAGAAATAAGTGGTGGTTCAGAAAGTACACTACTGTATTAAAACAAGAGAGTGTAATTATATTGTTAAAGAAAACATTTTGTTATTTATGAGGTATGGACAAACCTGTGCCCGCAGGCTGTGTCTGCTACACTGCCTTTCCACAAGGAGGCAAGAAGCAGCTGCTGAAACAGAAAAGTGACTCCCCAGCCCCTGAACACCTTTTCCTGTGGATCCCAGGGTCCAGCAACAGTGCTGTCGTTGCTGTTGCTGTCAGGTTCAGAGTGGGCAAGGGAATAACTTGATTTCTGTAAAAATTCTGTGCACCAGCATAATCTTTCAGCACACTCAGAGCAGTACTTACTGAAAACAAAAAAACCCAAACAAAAACAAAAAGCAAAAATAGCAAAATTCCTCTTCTTCTAACTGGAGAGTAAGGCAAAGTCCAGACAGCCTTTGTGGTTACACAGACCCCCTCAAAGAATGTGCAGTAGGAAAAAGCAGACTTTCATCAAAGTTGAAACATTGCTTGTATGCTAAGAAAAACAGCCTAATATTATACGAAACACACCATCTAGTAGCAATTGTAAAGGCACTATTATACTGCTAGATATTGCATTGCATATCAGAGAGCTGTTGGCAGGAAAGTACCTGTCCTCTGGAGCACCCTTCATTTTGTTCTATCATGTTGCAGGCTCTGGCAAATTGCCTTAAGGTTCCTAGCTGGGGTGGGCTGTCACACAGCTAAAACCATAATTCAGCTGCTCTGTATTTTCTTTTTAAAAAAAGTGTCCACTGTGCCTGGGTTGCATGGAAGGTGGGTTTGCTCTTCTCATTCAGCTCATGCTTTCTGCCTCAGCACAGAAGACAGAAGCAGATGGGGATTTCCCAATGTTTGGGGTGCAGAAATGGGCAGGACCAAATACAGTGGGGAAGCACACACTCAGAGGGACTTTGAGCCATCCCAGTGGAGGAGGGCAACATTTTCATCACGTCTTGTGTAGAGACACGAGAAGGAGGACTCCAAGGTCATCTTCAGGTTTTGTTTGGATTTTGTGACATGTTAGTCATCTGTTTCGATTTGAATCACCTTTTTGAAAAATAAGTCATCCTCTGTACGTGAGACTCCTGAATCTGTTGGATTGGCTTGTTGGTACTTGATAGACCTCCTGGGTCACTGCTATGAACTGGAGGAAATGCTCCAGACTCTGCTGCAGTCTCTGCCTCTACCACTTTTTGGAACAGGCAAAACCAGAAAGAAAAGGGGATCATGTAATTAGGTTCTGGCTATCACATAAGTCAACTACACATTTGCTTCTCAGCTAGGTAATTTTTTCCATTGCATTTTGTAAGCAAGAAAAAATTGCCTAGGGAAAGCAGGGAACACAGGCCCAGATCTGTAGGAGTCTGAGTACAGACAGCACTGGGAAAATGAGTTTTCTTCCTTTCCTCTTTTGGATCTCTTTTTGAATCATGAGTAGTTTGGACTGATTTAGTAATAGTTAGATATTTCTGTTTCACCCACCGAGTTTGAAAAGGGCCTTAACAGCACAACATGCATAAAAAAATCCATGACACAGAACTGCCTGTTCTATTAAATCCATGTTCAGGACTTAAACCGAAAGTGTGGGAGGTGTCTGAACACATGTGGGGCACCAGTGTCAGAGACCTGGAAACAGGAGACATTTTTATCATCTGTTTCTCAAAAATTACTGGAGAGGAAATTCCTGAGGCAAAGCTTAAAGCAGGATCACTCATTCTGTACTTGACAATGCAAGACTGAGATGCCGGGGCATTTACTCACCCTGCCAGCGAGATGATCTGTAGGTCTTTGGACTTTTTCTCTCTTTCCTTTCTCTAGTCCACTCATGCATCAGGTCCCTTAGAGATAAGGGACAGCCAAGTGAATTTACGTCTCTTGCTCTGGGTGTAAGATGGTTTCCTGTGACAGAGAGAATATAGAGACCAAATGTGGCATATGAAGGCACTGGAAAAATCATTTCCAATCATACTATAATTCAAGTAGTTCCTACCTCCTGCCTTCAACAGTAGCCAATATTGAGGAATAAAAACCCCAAGAGACGGTTTCCAAATAAGCAGCCTGGGGTGATCATTACTTAGTAAGTGCCAGAATATTTTATGCTGTGCTATTTAGTTGTAGAGAAATAATACATGTGAGGAGAATTTCCAGTGTTTTACTCAATATATCAATCAATTCTGCTAGTTAACTGAGCACATTTCAAATAAGTTTTTCTTTCATTAGTGTTAAATGCATGTATTTTTAAAGTTTCTATCCTAATGTTCAGGTACTACAGCAATGACCATGATCCTTTCTGAAATATTCATTCCATCCCATCATTCTATGCATGCTCTCTTTCCTGTATCTTCTCTAAACTATCTTTTCTACTTGCTTTTCACTCCAGAATGTCTTCCTTAAAGCTTATTCATTGGTTTTGTGGTTTTTGTGAACACCTATAGACTTTTCCTCTTTAGGGATGAGCTGGTCAGACCTAAATATATTTCAGAATGGTGACCGAGCACTTCTGTTTCCCTCTTTTCCTCCCTGTACCACCAAGGGAGCTATGGGAGACCAGTTTAAAGTCGAGCATGATAATCATCTATAGCACTTTTCTGCTCCATTTCCTTCAGAAAATTGGTGCATCTGGTAGAGAAGTGGAAGAGGATAATTCGGAACACACACATGAATCACATCCTCTACAACCACTGCGCTGCCATGGGTGAAGTGGACACGCAAACCCCCAAACATACAGCACTTAAGAACATTATTAAAAGCAGAAACAGGCAAATATCTAGCTTCAAGGATTTCAGAGCTCCCCTGAATTATTTTTGTGAATTGTCAACTGAATAACCAAGAGACTGGAATACTTCAGAAAAAAAGAAACCAACCAAGAATGGGTAATTATTTTAATTGCCTCACAAAGACTAAAACACAAAGGACTTTCATTAGGGGTAACTTTGGAGGTGAAATGCCAAACTTCTCTTCAGAGATTTTTCTATTAAAGGTCATGGGTATCAGAATGTATCATCTCACTTTAGATCAGTTATAAAGCTACTATAAATAAAGTCTCCTATATGGCACATTGTCATTGATTCCTACTTCAGTGTAACCAGCACTGCAGACACAGGAAATTCTTAAAATAAACAGCAGTATTCTCTACTTACTGCACTTAAAATGGAGTCAGGAGTCCTGTACTTTTATTTTAAGATAGTAATTATAATTGCTCATTGAGCAAATTATTTTATTACTGTTTAGATGAACACAACTACTATATCAAAATACAGTGTAACTATGACAAGAGTAATTCATCGTTTACCACTCTCTTTACCACTAAGCAAATTAAGTCATCTTGCTGTATTATTTCTTAATAGTAAAAATATGGTAATTTCCAAGCAGCAGTGTTAGCATTTACTGTTCTTAGCACTAGTCCAATATCTTCTATGACAATTGTAAATACCTCAATACATCTTTCTTGGCTAAAAACAGACTGCACAATTGGAAAATATAGTGCCTATTCTACTGAAGCTGTTAGAGAACTCATGGTGACTGTTCCAAAGTTCTGGCTAAAAAAAAAAAAAAAATCCAGAAAAAAAGTCAAAATACTTGACAACTTCCAAACAAACACTTTAAAAAAAAAAATCTGTAGTAGATTTACTCACATACAAATGAAAAATCATGCTAAAAAAGAAAACCTTGTGGAAATACAATGTTTTGATATCCTTCAAATTACACTGCTATATCTTGCTGAAAAAGATTTGGAAATGTGAAGATGGAAGGATGGGAAGTAAGAAGGATGACCTGAAAAATCTAAACCCAGCATTGGAATCAGTTTTTTTGAAAGCTCAAACTGAAAAGTGTCTCCTGAAAACCAAGACAGCACATAGGCCCAGAAAAGCGAGCCGCTTGCTGAGAACAGCCTTCCTAGTGCACAGGGACTTCCCAGCTTGCCATGTAGAAAGTCATGCAGGCACAGCAGAAGAGCAGCATGGACAGACAGAGGATGAAGAGGCTGGGAGGGTTGCTTGGGAGCAGTGCAGAACTTCCTTGTTCTGTCCTGCTTGGATGAAATTAGGGAAGCCAGACCTCAGTTGGACCTGAAACTGGTAAGGGACTTGAGGAGCAACCCGATGAGCTTCTAGGGGAACATTGACAGCAAAAGAAAGTCTGAGGAACAGGTAGCTGGGAGAGGCTGATGAATCTCCACCCTTGTAGATACTCCAAACTCAACTGAACAAGGCCCTGAGCAACGTTATCTAAGTTTGTCTCACTTGGACTAGGACATTGTTGATGCCCTCCAGAAGTCTGTTCTAACCAACATGATTCTGTGATTCTGTGAAATACTTAATTTGCCTGAAGTTTTCTTCCCTCTGAATAAAAGAAGGGTGGAAGTAAAAAGAAAAACTGGAAAAAAAACAAAGTAACAACTTATCTCATATTTAATACTTTTCTGACAGAAGAGATGCTGAATAGAAAATACTGTGAACAGGGTGAAACTGTTAAGTCACTACTAATTGCATTTTTATTTTTTATTTTATCTTTCATTCTCATCTATTTCCTGTATGATTTTGTAAGCCATTCACCTTGTTCTACTTTTTTCCTTTTACTGAATTAATGCATACCGATAAAAGAAGATTAACAGATGACCTAGTTCTCATCAGAGTCTTGACTGATCTAGGTAAGCTCCAAGTCTAGGTAGGTGCTAGGATTGATTAGCTCAGTTTGGTAGGCAGCTTTCCCTGTGCCACATACTGGCAGTTCACAAGTGACACTATAATAAGTGGGAATAGATGGGACATAGATATGTTGAGTCTAGCCTTCACAAAAGGACTTACAGGGGCCTTTCATTTCACCAGATGTTTCCCTGGGCAGAAAGCTTACTCTGTACCATGGGATGGCACCAGAGTGTAGACACCATCGTTTTTGCAGGTGCATGCTCCATCTGTTTCTCCCTCTTGGCCTCTTCATGTTTACCCAAGAAAATGCAAGAATTTAGCACCATACACTCTTCAAGCCTGAGTAAGCAACTTAATTATTCAGACAAAATACCATCGATTTGAAAGTGTCTGAACAAATGAAATTCAGGCTTGCCAACCTCATTGAGAAGGACAGCCAACCTTCTCAGGGAATTTCCAACTGTGTTACTTACATTTCTTGTTCCTTTCTTTTATTTCAGGGGCATTTGATACAATACAGCACAACTTATGGTATTGTGTGCACACAGATTCTTTTGAAATCAGAGGAGACTTTGCTTAAGATGCAGACCTTCAGCTTCCTCCGAATTCAAGAGCAACCTATGTGCACCCAAGACAAACACGAATCAGGGAAGCTGACAGAAGTGATAAAAAATAAAATGGCAGGCTCAGTTAAGCATCCCCTAAAACTTATGGGGCCATATACATCTATGAATGTGCCACCCTTAAACATGAAGTAAACCTCACACTCCGTCGTTGTCTTCTTCTAAAACAATAAATTCAAGATTTCTAATGGCATTCCACAGGGTCATTTTCCAACAGGCCATGCATTTTTTTCTTCAGTCTTTCCAAGTGTAAGCATTTAGGCAATGGACAATCATATTCCCCAGTATTCACTTCTATGACAGCAGACATACTACAAAATGGAGACCCTGTATACTGCATTTATTAAACGTAGGTAGGAAGCAACTTCCCAGGCTATAAGTGGGCCATATTACTCATTATGTTATTTGCTATAATAGTTGAACACCATTGAGTTGCAGATCCAAAAAATATCCAAAAATGGCTACCCCAAAAGCCCTAAAATTAAGTTCTTGACAGATAATAACTAATGCTCTACACCCCTACTCTTTATGTTATGAACAATCTGTACACTGTATTTATGCAGAAGAAACCAGTATTTAAAACTCTTACATTTATCATAAAAATAGATTTTATTACAGAAAACAGTGCCTTCCCATAAGAGATTTACAATTGATTAAATAGGATGGCTCGTCCTAAAACACTTACATGATTGCATGCAAAGAAAACAGATGGTCTGTGTAACAGTAATTTGATTTCTTCCAGTAAACATTACTCATGATATAGAAAACGCTTATGTTGATCTCTTCCAGAATGATGTGTGAGCTTTGCATCTCTCTCTAAATGAAGCCTGTAATTCTGTTCAAGAAACAGCACAGCAGCTCTGGTTTCCCAACAAATCAAATAAAATCAGGTAGTCTAATGCATCATTCCTCACTTAAGAGCCTGACAACACAGAGATTGATTTTAACTTTTCACTCTCCCAAAAGTGCTTAACATAATGCCATGCTCCTTTCTCATTTACTCCTTTTGTAATGCTTCTTCATACCAAAAAAAGAACACCATTTCTACCTTCATCTCTGCCTAAGAGAAGTATCATAAGCCAAAATACAATGTCTATTCTCTTCTGCTTTCATCTAACATTCTTCTCCTTTATATAGCTGCAGGTATATAAGAAGGGAAAAAAAATCTTACTGATAAGTCTCCATCCGTCCACCTCATATTTTGTTCTATTGCCTGAGTCACACCAAGAACACTGCTCAGGGAACTTCAGTGCCCAAATGTCCCTGAAATTACTCTACTCAAGCTTTGTGCTTCCCAAACACTGGATGAAATGCCATCTGCCTTTGTAAGGCAGACAACCCTCATGAGGGTGTCTAAATCACTGAAGTCCTTGGGACTGAACCGTGGATGGGAACTCTGTCACTTGTTCCCATGGGATGACAGTCTGGGCTGACAGAGGATTCATGTTGCCTTTTACAGATCTTTTGCACAGGGTGAGTACAGGTGGATCTTTCTCAAAGGCGCAAATTTAACCCCTAAGAGTGCACCCTTAAATCTGGCCCTAATTTTTACAGGGGCTTCACACCAGGGTATGTTCTGTCACCGGCAAGTAATAACATTCCTGCAGGGATGTAACCCTATTTGTCATTATCTTGTCTTGTTTGATTACTGTCGCTTCACCTGACTGACCTGGACTTACCCCAGCCAAATGAAGTAAGGGCACAATCCTATTAAACGCTTGCTGGGAACACCCTAAGCTGCCGCTTTTGTCCGTGGGAACTAAGGGTTCTCGGCACGTTGTAATAGGTACTCAGACCCTTGAGAAATTGGACTCTTAATTAGACATTCCCTCATGACATTGTGTGATTATTTAATGTTCTGACAAGACACCTCAGCAATCTCACAGGCCCTGAATTAACTATCCTAGAAGAGCTCTTTGCCAACTGCAATTCTGTGAAACCTTTGTCATGCTTGGCCATGGAAGCAAATTGCATTTCATGGAGCATATGAAATGATTTACCCAATGAATTGGCTGAATTATATATAACACGAACTACTGGCCAGGCTTGAGATGTCCAGTTTTAAATAGCTGTTCTTTCTTTGTCCCTTTCTTAATCCCTCACATGTGCCCTCCCCTCCACCCTTCCATGCACACTTTTTATTGTCCCACTTGCTGGCAGAGCTCAGCAGCAGTCCTTGTGGCGATGTGGGATGATTCATCACGCAGTCTACATGAGGCAGATTAATACTGCTAGAGCAGTCCCTTATTATAAATTTCCCTTTCTCCTGTCTGGCTCATCTGCATTATAATGTTTGTTACTCACATGTAAATTTGAAACGCAAGCCTATCCATCCAGGGGCTGCTGAAGTTTTTTAATCTATACTGAAAAGTTTAACAAAACCCCAACAGAGTAAACATTTCTGCCTTGCAGCTGATGCCATGTTATCAAACACATTAATAAAAGCTACAATAAGCATGAAAAACAAAGTGTAAATAAACAGCACGGTGCTGAATGACATAGTACATCACATAACAAATGCACACAGCAAATGGTCATCTTTTTACCATTCCCTATGCATAACAGCTTTAGGCACAATCATCTCAGGGGAAAAGGGCATAGCATCAAATGTTTTCCATAGGATTTTAGCAACACTGCCATACTGATTACTAAACCCTGGCTCAAGTGTGCAAACTTATGGTGCTTAGCCATCAATAATCATCTCCCCTCTACTTTGTAGAAGTGGATGTGGCGTGTGGATGTGGCATTGTGGGATGTAGCTTGATGGACATGGTGCTGTGTGGTGTTGGGTGGGTTGTGGCTTGTTGTTGTTGTGTGGCGTGGGTTTTGTGTTTTTTTTGTTTTGGTTTGGTTTTTTTTTTTTTTTCCCCAGGTTGGACTCGATGATCTTACAGGTCTTTTCCAACCGTACTGATTCTGTGATTCTGTGAAGGAGTATTTGGACCACCTACCCTAACTCCTATGACACCCAAACACCCACCTCAGACCCAAGGACTGTAGGCAGAGTATATCAGCTATAGGCAACTGAAACATGTGCTGCAGGTAAAGAATAAAAGAGACAATGACTGTCACATGAGAGGTATTAAAATAAACTCCAAAGGTTGTATTTTTAGGAAAAGCTTTATTAAACGTCTAACTTCTCAATCCCTGCTGAGTTGCAGCACACTTCCTGAGGCTACTACACAGAAATCTCAGCACTTGCACACTCTCCACTAAGGCTTGTAGTTCCCATGCTTGCAACTGCTTTTCACAAGGTGTACTCAACTCCACTTATCTGTGGTCACAATATCTACTAAGTCCAACTCAAAGAATTCACAGACATGGAGTCTCTCTCAGTCCCCTCCCTGCCCTCCTACCCAGCCAAGGCTCTTGCATTACCTGCTTACCTTTTAGGGAAGCTTTTTCCATCCTTCTGTTGTTAACAACATTTCCATCAACTATGTATTTTTTTAATGAGCCTTCAACACAACCTTAAAATGTGTCTCACATTCATCATCAAATCCACTTCCACAAAGAGGAATCTAACTTCAGGTAAATCATTCTATCAACTAGTTTCAACTACAACAAAAACAGTTCCTTGAGTGCTTTATGCATTCTGGCAAGCATCTGCTTTGCCAGAAGTGGATTAAATAACACTACCTCTATTATTCTAATAGTGTGGGAGATCATATAAAATATTTATATTGTGAACTGCAGGCAAAATGCCTATTCTAAATTATGCTCTGGAAGCTCAGCAAGATCTTATATTGACAGAAAAATACCTCAGTTTAAGTAATTGGGCAATTTTAGTTATTCCTTATTCTATGAATCTTATGTCATTTTGCTGTTTCCCCCTTGGGAATGTGATCTAGCTTAGTAAATACTATTTTCCATGTTCAAGGGTTTCCTGCATACTGGTACAAACATCTCACCCATATCATACTGAATCACAAGGCCTGCATAGGGGTAACTATAAAAATACCCAAATGCTGTCAGTGAAGATCAATGTCCTACCTGAGCTTCTTCATTGCATTATACGGGGCATCAGACATTTTTTAGTACATAGCTATGAAGAAATTTGCTTAAGGCTCAATTTTCAACTGACTTCCAAATTTGCAAACAGAGTTCGCATGTGCAGTTATTTGCAAGAAAGACTGTATGCACAAAACCACATCAATGTGCTAATTTGGCACCAATCTGCATGTGCAAGAATAATTATACAAATTGAATATCCTCTCTCCCCAGAGTTGTATTCTTGATTTTATTGGGGTTACTCCAATTCACCATGTGGGTATGCATGACTGCTTTAGGATCACAAGCCCATTCTCACAGAAGTCACTTGTTTCAGCAGGTTCCAATGTAAAGGAACCAAAGTTTTTCTTAAAACATTGCAAACACTATGCTTTTCCCACATTTCACAACTATAGAGCACTGAATGGTTGGCATTAGATTCTGCAACCAGCTAAATGCTGTGTATGCATACTTGTGCTGGTTTGTGCTGCCCCAGGACAATGTGGCATGAGGAAGAAGGGCATGAACCGTTCCTGTGCAGAATTTTCTCTGTGTAGCAGCATTTTCAGTCAGTCTGGAGCCAGTAAGGACAGCTCACTGAATCCACACCAATTTTGACACTCACTTTGCCTAACCCCGATGATGCTTTGCTGAGCATCATCAGCAATGAGAGGAATTAGGACACGGGCAGAGGGAAGGCAAAGTGGCACACAACAGAGAGTGCACTGTGCCTTCCCCTCCATTGGCAGAAGGCATCAAAAGCAATCCCACTGCAGCTCCCATGCAGCCTTTTACAGGCTATGGGCAGGCAGGGTCTTTAGTTAACAGCTGAAGTCAGCTGTCAAGCAGATGTCCAAGCTAATGGCATTTTTAGTGGCCTTGGAGAATCTTCTCTGCAGACTGTCAAACTTGCTTCTGTCCTCACTTAGATTCAGAGACTAGTCTAGTTGCTCTTGCCCAGCTCAGTTCCCATTGCACACAATTCCCCCGGCAAAACCAGCCACACAGTGCCGTTGACGTGTGAGGTTGACCTCCTGGAGTGAATGGACGTGCCTTGCCCTCCAGCCTTACTCCCATTAGTGAGGGCAGGCCTGGGCAAGGGCAGCAGGAGGAAGGGAAATCTGGCAGGAGATGAAGAACAGGTTTTCCCTGACTGACTTGCTCTTGTCAATTCTGCCTCAGCTCCAGCACTGCCACTTGGCAAGGGCAGAGATGGGGCAGCAAGGCCCACCCTTTCCAATGAGGAACGGGACATTAAGCAGTGCCTGCTTTTCCTGGTCCATCCCCACTCCATGGGTCTGCTCCTTGACTTTGTTGTCACCTGCCACTGCAGTGTCCTCCAGCACTCTCTCTCCTATCTCCCCCAAGGGCTCTCTTCCCTTTGCCTGAACAGGAGTGCCCTCAGAGCAGCTCCCAGCCCTCCGGTTGCCAACCCTTCTGCCCAGGCTGCAGCTGGATTGTGGCAGCCACGGAGATCCAGTGCAGCCAGAGGAGTAACTGGTCTGTCCATTCATCCTTTTTGGGCTGGGCAAAGGGCTTAGATACCCAGTATGCTCAACTTCACTAGATCCAAAAGCATAAAGTCAATCCCACTCAAAATCAGGATGATCTTCCAGAAAAAAAAACCATAATCATGTTATTGAAGCCTGTCTTGTGACTTGTTGACTTCCTTCCCTTCAGCCAGTGTACGCAAAACTGCAACTTCAGACTAAAAAGTCAACCTTGAATGTGTTTAAAATATGCATGTTTCCTTTGCAGTTTATGCAGGCACCACGCTGACTCTCTGCTTACGTCTATAAGAAAACCTATGCATTTCCCCTCACTGGTCTGATTTCTTCCTACTTTCTGACTCTCGTGCTGACCATCATGCTCCTGCACCCCACCAGTCCTTTTCTCCTTTTTACTGTCCCGAGCAGAGCAAAAAAATGACAGTTAGAAAAGTGAACAATGAACAAGCATAACCCAGTAAGCACTCATCCCATGTATTAGGTTTTCAAATTATTTTTCAATAGAGCTTTATCAGCTGCCTTGCTAGTGGAGAGTAAAGCACTCAGCAAACAGCACCTTCTCTAGCTTACTACTTTAATGATACTTAAAATTCTTAAATAAAACAGAATCAATTCTCAATTATTCAAAGTATGTAAAACAGTTTTACACTGCTCTCTTTTTTGCAGTTACCATCAACTTTAAAAATACAGAAATTATCAAATAAATTTTGTTTATTGCTCAATAAATACACTCAGTGTATTTACTGCTCAGTAAATTGTTTTCATTAAGGAAAACAACATGACAACAGAATTATCCAAGTACCTAAAATAATTCATTTCAGACTTGTTCCATGCCTGGGACCCTAAAAGCCCTTCCACAAATCTGTTCCTTCATTATCTCCTTGGACACGACCCCAGGAACAACAGAAATCCCTCATCTCTGCTTAAGCAGTCACATCTTTCCCTACAGCAAAACAGAAGAGCATCTCACATTATTGAGAACCCTTCACAATATTCCTGCAGAAGCAGCAAGGCGTTTGATTTTCACTTCTATTATCTTAATCTAGATACGACTTCCCTCACTGTGTAGACATAACCTTAGCATCAGAAACACTGTTGACTATTTCAAGATGTCTACCCCTGACAGTAAGCAACTAAAGATATGGCTCAAATGTCCACAAGGCTGCTGTCTATGTAAGAACTGCATTTAGCCTAAAATCTCAAGTAGACTCCAGTAGTCTGATATTGGGGAAGGGAAATATTTCAGGTAACCTGAGAGGGTCCAACAACAGGATCACACTCAGATGTGAAGCTGAGCTGTTTATTTTATATTTAAACAGCCTTGCTGACATTTGTACGCTCTGCAGAGCAAGGAGGCAGATAAGACTTCTAGTCAAGCCAGGCATTCAGCTACTTAGCAGTATATCCCAAGGAGGGTTGAATTTTTGTATCCTCTCTTTTGGAGACCTGGACAACAAATACAAAGAAGCAAAACCAGACCAACCATTTGAGTAAGAACTGCCATATCAGACACAAAGAGAAAACCTATTGTGCTTTGAATTTCCTTGCCATAAGATCTTTGGTGACAACATGCTGTCACCAAGTAGGATTCTATTGATGCAATCCTCTTCCTCCTGGCAAAATAAGAACTAGGTTCCCCAATACTGATTTTAATATTAAAACATGTTCAGAGGGAGTCTTTTTCAGGTTCTCACTGAAAGTCTTGCTTGGCTTTATGGCTTGTCAGAGCTGACATGATTCTTAATCAGAACTCCTTTAAAAACACAGTGAATAGCTAATAATATCTGGAAAACTAGGACATTAAAACTTTGATTCACATAGCACGTCTCTCCAGTCTTACCATACATTATGCATAGCTGTACTATATTTTGAAGGAAACTGCTGTGACGTGTTTTCAGTGGGAGATATACGCATGACCACAGAGTTCATAGCATATCAAAAAACAGGATTCTGATTTGTGGAAGATGTTCAAATAATTAGGCAAAACTGCACTACAGGAACATTTTGCCCCAAAACAGAAATATTTTGGACTGATAATGAAACACTTGGATTCCATATTACCATGGAGGTATCTCATGGGAGTGATAGTTTAGGTGCCTCAGCAGCCCAATGTCAAGGATACTTAGTTTTCCTAAAGCTCCAGTTTGCCATGTGAAGACTATGTCATTGGAAATATTCAAACTCCAGTTGGTATACAATAAAGACCCGTAGCTGCCTACTTTTATCATGTTAGTTTTGCTTTTTAAAGCAATGGTAATTATTCACAAATGGGTATTGACTCTGATCTCTTTAACTGTTATATAGATAAATTTTCATCCTTATAATTTACTTGACAGTGCTAACATCATATCCCCACTTTAATGATCTGACTGAATTTAAAGATTCATAAATTCATTACTACAGTACATATGAAGGTTAAAAGAGGGAGAATTCCCTTATCAGTATGAAGGACTCGTACAGTTTGCAACAATCCTAGATGAAATTACTCTTTTGTCTTTCAATAAGCAGAAATCTACTGCAGTGTCAAATGTTCATAATGGACTGTTTCATCTTGGCAATGATCTGAAAAGCATCTAATTTAATTAAAGCTTTAGGACAAAGTGATCTCTTCTTTAACAATTAAATATTTATGTTAACACACATATCACTTAATTGGCATAACATATCAAAGGATATGGTACAGTGTGTAAGGACTGAAAAAAAAGAGTCTAGCACAGGTTTAAAAGTCTTTTCTGTACTAAACACTAAGTAAAAAATTGCAAGGCAGAGAAAGGGTATCAAAGATACAATAATAAGCAGGAATTAATACAACTGAGATTTTAATGATCATTAGCTCTATGCTATCACTATGCTAACTGCTGGCAGTACAAGCTGTATGACAAGTCACCAGAAATACTGTGTTCCCAGAAGCCACATTAACTAATGGTGGAATTGAGAGAAAGAACAGGAGCACAGATTAGAGATCCTAGACTCAACAGTAGGTCTGTGCATTATTCTTGGTCATTAATCACTGCTGAACATTTGATTCCAGAGCTGTGCCAAAGAAGCTGTAAGTGGCATAATACTATCTATGTCAACATGAACTGTATAATGAAACAATATCTACAGCCTACATCATCTCGACAAAGATCAAAAGAATGTATCACATTTTATTCAATTATCTGGCAGAGAGAGACAGAATTTAAATATGTGAAAGCCACACTAATTGGAAACATCCTTTTCAGGCTTTTTTCTGCCTTTTTCCTAGGGAATTAGAACATATCTGTGAAGGGGAGGAGGTGAGAATTTGTCTGAATAGTTGCTAAAATTAACTTAAATGTGCAGTTACCGGCCATCTCTTCAGCTAACAACCACTTACTGATACCATTTTATTTAGTAAGAAGCTTACTTCTACACTAACAAGTAGCTCAACGGGGAACATTCAAGCAACTTCATGAGGGAAAAATCAGAAATTAACCTCTTGTATACTACTTTTTAAGGTCTTACAGGCTCTACTGTTAAAGCCACTTTTTTTTATTTCTCTATCAAAGGTCAGAAAAGAAAACCAAAATTTAACCGGTTTAGACATTCAGTACCAATTCAAGGGACTTGTTCTGACGAAGGTATGTGTGATTACCCTGTTATACAGCCATTTGGAAGTGTAAAAGCTGCTCATTGAAGCTGCAAATATTAGCAAATAAAGCCTGTTTAAGCTATAGTGTTAACACTTCAAGCTGGCATGAACAGATACTGCTACCAAATGGAGTTCTGGATCTATCTGTTAATGTTGCTGTCTTTGTTGGTTTAACCCAGGCCAGTTCCTTCCAGAAACACTTGTGGCAACATCAGAGAGAACACAGGCAAGGGAATAAAGCAGTGGGGTGGAAGGACGACAGGATCTCTCCCTTCAGTGGCAGTAGAAGTTTAAAGTGCTTGATCTCATCACCCTCTTTCCTAAAAGCAGAAAAGGAAGCAGGAGGCAGAGAATATCTCAACGCCAAACCAGAAAGACTCTTAACTCTACATCCGAGAACTAGCTGCAACACTCAACCAAGGGTGCGTTTCCATTATTTGCTAGTGAAAGAAGAAAATATGACAAGTTTCCAGAAATTCTAACCACAAAAATTTTAGAATTGATTGATAGAATTGAATTTCCTCTTAATAGGAAAGCATACCAAATGATGAGTAACAAATGTCTAGCAAATAAAGAGAACGATATCTGGGAAAAGACAAGGGAATTTTAAAAACGGATTGGTGCTCTGTGTAAACAAAAAAGGGAGACACAGGGTGTAAATTTGCTGGGTGTAACATCCCAAAAATGAAACATAAAGTCATGTCAGCATCACTAGTTATTTGAGCCATATACTGCTCAGAAATACAGTCTGTGGACTCTCCCCAGCATTTATTTAAAAAATTATGTCAATATCTAGTCTTCATCTCAAACTTCTGTGAGTTTGGAAAAGCTTGCCTTTTATACATATCCTGATCATTACTACATTTACAAACACTTGTATAGGAGCAGCTGCTTATGAATCTTTCCAACACAGTTCTGTGCGCATTCATTTGGCTATTTGCAATGAACTTTCTCACCATAATTTCCTTCAAAAACTTCTTTTGATGACTTCTGTTTATTGCATTGTGAGAAACACTGAACACTTGTTTTTGTTTAATATTATCATTTCATATTTAACCATATCTCATCTCAGTTGTCTCTTTTCAAAGCTGAAAAACTAGGCAATAAAATAATAGATGATATTCATTGTTGATAAATTCAAAGGAAAGTGTATGGAGAAGAAACTGTCCTCTTACTATTCAAATACACTGCTGCATCTGAATTAGCTATTGCTGTTGAGGAAGCAGATCTCAGAATCACCATGGACAGTTTTGTGAAAACATCCAGTCATCTGCAGTAGTGGTCAAAAAGGCAGACATAACATTATTGATAACCAGTAAAGGAACAGAGAACAAAACAGAAAACAAATAATAATAAAGAAATAATAACAACTAATAATAATAACTAGTATCAGCATGTTTGAACATTATTATTATTACTATTATTATTGTTATTATTTCTTATTATTTATTATTACGCTATTGTGCAAAACTAGCGTGGGTCCATACTATCACTGATGCATACAGTCCTGGTCCACACTCTGTGAGAAAGAATAGACTAAGACACAACAAGGTATATATTATACACTACACCATACAGAGATCTCAACAGGCTGGAAGACTGGGCCAACATTAATTGAATGACATTTAACAAAGATAATGGCAGCATCCTGCATCTGGGATGGAATAATCCCAAGTAGCAGTACCAGGGACTGACTGGATGGGGTGTGCATCCCTGCATCAATGAAACCAGTATGGGGGCTTGACTGCATCAGCCAAACTAAAAGCAATGGATAAAAGATTGTCACTGTTTCATTTGGCATTTGTTGGGTCACACTTGGAATAATGTGTCCAGTTTTGGACCCCCACTTCAAAAGAGACATTGAAATATTGGAGATGGTCCAGTGAAGGGCCACCAAGCTGATTAGAGGGTTGGAGACCTTGATGCGTATTGGAAGGTTGAAGGAATTCAGTTTGCTCAACGTAAAGAAGAGAAGGGGCAGAGGGGAGTCTAATCACATTCTCCCAATACCTAAAAGGTAGTTATAGAGAAGGCAGAGGTACTCTTTTCACAAGCACACAGTGACAGGACAAGAAGCAAAGGGCATCAGTTGCTTCAAAAGGAAATTTCATCAGTCTATATAAAAGAGTTCTTCACTGTGAGAACAACCAAACATTGGAACAGGTTGTCCAGAAAAGTAGTGGAATCTCCCTTGCTGGAAGTAATTCAGGACTTGTCTTGTTGGACCAAATGGGTAACCTAATCCAAACCCCTCCTGTCAACTGTAGGTGGGCTCAAGTGATCTCCAGAGGTCCCTTCCAATCTAGGTTTTTCCCTGCTTCTACACGGGAGGGCAGCAGGCACAACAAAATTTCTGAAACAACTTCCACAGCAGCCAAACAGCAGCAGACTAGCGCTTTTTAACAATGAAAAAGAAAGAAATGACAGAGGACAGAAAGGGGGAAGACAGAGGTTTACAACATCATGAAAAACCCAGAGAAGGTAAGTATGGAACAGATATTCAATCTTTTCCACAATACAGGAAGGAGGGGATATAAAATGAAATTTTCAAAAGGAAGACTTGAAAGAAACCAAAGTACTTTTACCAACAAAACATAACTGTCCTGTGAAACTCACTGACTTATTTTTTCTGGGTATCAAAAGAATAAAGGGGATCAAAAGGACATGCTGAAATGAGTCCACCAAGGGCTGTTAATAGAAGAGATGCAGAATAAAATTCTGGACAGGAAGTCACCAAGCACTGAGCCGACTGAACATGGGTAAGTATACCATGGCAAGGATCGCAGTATGTACTCATGCCTTTTCTGAAGGGTTTTTCCCTATTTGGAAAGCTAGGGTTCATGGGAGAATGAGAATATTTTACCCTAAAAAAAACTCAACAAAAATGAAATCTGATGGCTTTACTGCCATGTCTGAATCAAGAAAACATTGACCAGCTCAGTGGCTCATCACTTTTTTTTTTTCTTTTTTTTTTTTTTTTAAGATTTCCACTAAAAAGCTTAATTCTTTTCCTGCGACAAGATTAAATCCTGCAAAATATACCAAGTTCCTAAGCTTTTGGATATCTGACTACATAACAACCAACATTTGGCCTACTTTTCTTTTTTAACTGATGCTGGGAGCACTGAGATGGAAGAAGGATCATGCATATTATTATAGCAACAGTGGGAATTCTCCTGGCTTTACAAATGAGAACCATGGCTTACCACAGGGAAGCCACAGAACGCCTTAAGGCCCCAACTGTAGCAGCCTGTCTAAACCTGCTGTGCAGCAGGATTTGTTTCTTAAAATTCACAGTTTACATCTTTTTGCCAGAAGGGAGGTTGTACATTCTCCTATTAAAAAAAAAAAAAAAAAAGAAGAAAAAGTGTAGATTTTATCAGTAGCCTTTGGTAAGTATTTATTTCTTTCTTCTAACCAAAAGGCTCCAAGGGAAACCTGACTCATTTAAAAGTGAAAGATGAGCTTGCATGCATTTTCTTGGTAGCATTCTCAGAGCATGATGCTGCAATGCTGCCCCTTCACAGTGGAGCTTTCATTTTCCCTGTCACACAAACTCGGAGGTGGTTAAGGGTTGCTAAGTTGCCCAGCCACACCAAGAGGGGTACAGGACAGGAATAGCCATAACATATATCTCCATTGGGATCAATGTCAGAATGTCAACTCGTTTCATTTCAGCTGTAATTTCCTATTCCAAGTGTTTATATGGACTAATGCAGGGAAGACATACTGATAGCAAAATTTCTCTAGGTTTTTACACATTACTAACATTAGAGGACTGAGCACTAAAATTGTTACTTCTTCAAACAAAATCTTTTTCTGATAGATCCAAATTTCACTGCTGCTTTTTGCTGTGATCAAGAACCAAAACCAAATGGCAGTATCCTATGATGATGCACATCTTTGAGCTATATTCACAGGCATCCTGGCCCACAGTTTTAACTGATTTTAAGGCTGTGTATTACATTCATTCTGTCAAAATATTGATAAGAAATTCAAACATCCAGATTTGAGTCACTTACAGCACATGGCTCAAACACTCACTTCCCAAAATAAACAGCAGAGCATAAAATTTCTTTCTACTTTGCTTTTCAAAAGTTCTTAAAAAATCAGGGGTAAATCAGTGGGCCTGTTCATATACAAATATCTCATTTATTAGATCCATTGTGAAATACCATTTCATTCTTTTGTGATCAAATGCAGATTCTTGAAAGAATTCAATTCTGTTTATATAAAAAATTCTGTATATTCAATGACAAAGAAACAATATTTTCTTTTGCAGATGGTGGTAAGCAATTGTCCAAAAGTGCTGAAATCTGCTTTATTTCAAGCCACTACATTAATTTCCTATTGCATTGATTTGCAAACTGTAATTTATCATTTTGTTTTGATTTGTAAGTCAGTTGTGTTCTTCAGCAGAGACATTCTCTGGGTTGCCTTGGTTTCACCATAGAAAGCATACATTTCTGTTTTCAGTTATGTTTGGACAGGTTAGAAGGCCAAGGAACTGGAACAAGAAAACCCAGCAGATTATTTGGATTTTAAATACAACGTAAAAAAGAAAGCCATTTAACCCCACCACTTGAATAACGATGTTAATCTGGTGAGATTTAATGAGGAAGTAGCAAATTTCAAGATATCTGGATGACCATGAAAGACTGGTGTGGGGCAATGGATTTTACAAGATTCAAGAAAAAAAAAAATCTAGGAGAGGAAACCTTAGACTCAGTAGATTAAATACTGTTAATTGAATGGATGCACTGTTTTAAGATGTTCCTCTCATTTATGAGAAAAAGCAAATAAAACTATGAGGCAATGCTAGAACCCCCATAAAAATATACTCTTTAGACCAGTGAAGAGAATAATTCATTTCATCTAAAATCAGGATCCATTTAAATGGATCACAAGTTACTCTTTAAATACTTCTTCTTTCAGAACAAATAATTGCATTTCAAATATCTTTGGCCCCGTTTTCTTGCTATTTGGAATACATTTGACAAAATGGGAAAGGTGTGTTGATATGTTCCATTGAGACGATGAATTATTATAAGCAGATAATCAATGAGTTTCAGATATGGTTGTCAGCTTCTTAAACACAAACAGAAAATCAAACTTTGGAGAAGAATAAAACTGATGTTATTATCCTGTGACCTTAACTGCGGTTGATTTTTCAATCACTATGAATATAAAAAATACAAAATAAAACTACAGAGTGCTGTACAGCTACTGTATTTAAAATACCCCAAGGTGCATATTTTTGTCAAAAGGCTTTTAAAATCCATCTACATTGCAGTAATGGAAGCATACAGCAATTAATCACAAGTTAATTTTTTAAATGGAAGGCCTAAAGGATAAAATACTGACTCCTTCACTGACATAAATCCCACGTATGTATTAGCAAGTGGCATCCGCAAAATTCAAGAGCTACAGAATGTTATAGTATCTCATCATTTTCTCCCAGGCTGGCAATCTGTGTAAAACACAAGCACTTATGAGTCAGGAGTTCATTTGCATGTTACCCCAGAAGATGAGAAAATTGTTATTTTCGTTTGGGTTTAGGGTTGTTTTTAAGGAGACTAAAAAGGGAAAATTATAGTCAGGCTTGATTACTCTAAAACAATGGGTGCATTCAGATCATGCACAAATCAGTTTATCAGACCTGAAATGAAAGCATGTACAAATGTATCGATGGTTATTGTGCAAGATTTCTACGTATTTTACTTCCACAGATCACCTAGGACACTATATTGTGAATTTTGAAAGTTTTCTATATTCACAATTGCAATATCAAGTTGGTCAAATTCTGACCTGTGTAAGTTAAAAGCCCTAACACATACATTAGGTCTGTTCCTTTAGTCAGTGTAATTGGAAGAGCTAATCTCTTTTGAGGGGAGATCCTACCTGCAAATGCACAGAAATGTACAGTATCTAAACTTCGACTTCAAACTGGCCTGTTTGTAACTCAGTGTCCTGACATTTATGGGATTTCACGTTACTCTACAGGTTTTCAAACATGATAAGGTCAGTCACCCACTACAACCGTAAATCAGAGAAACAAATGAAGTAAATAGCCTGAGTGGGAGCACTCTTAGCTTCCCTGATTCCTGAGCTGGTTGTTTGCAGTTTCCAGCACAATTTAATCCAGTCTTGCTGCACAGCAAGAAATAACCATATGAAATAAAGTGATGGCACACTGGCTGCGAGTGCAACATTTCTCCAAACCTGGAAGAGAAAATAGCTCAGTTCCCCAGATCTCCCAGGCCAGAAACCATTAGGTGTTCGACTGTACTTTTTCTTCAGCACTTCCCTTCTCTGGCAATCTGAGGTTGAAGTAAGACAACAGGCTAACCTGGTCACAGCTGTCAAAAGTCATGACTGGACTCAGACTACTGCCTGAGATACTAATAAATTGTTCTGGTCAGATTTACCTGCCTGCCAACCCTTACTGTGTTTTCAGACCACACAGTATTGCTATATTCCAGTTACAAAAACATTTTTCGTTACCAGTCCTTATAACAGATAACATAATGCCCTGGAATGTAAACCTCTGCTTTTCCTCACTCCAAATCACATCATGTCATGCTCTCTAAGCCACCACCTGACTTTTGCCTCAAATTCAGTTCTACCCTTCTTCCATGGGCTGAGGTTATTCCCTCCTCCTAGAACTGAGGGAGAGAAACACCAGAGAAATGTTCCTTTTCTTCCTTTCTGCATTAAGAAAGGAGAGCAGAATACAGGCTACCCTCTGGTCCCGGGACGTGGGAAATCACACCAGAGCGGTGGTAGGCTAAACACAGCCTTCGGCTTCCCTTCCCTTCCCTCTAAATATGTTTTGTTGCTCAAGGGCAGAAGAATACCTATCAATCAATGTGATTTAGATAGATGACTCTAAATACTGTATTGTAACCCCATTTTGTAGTAATTCTTCCAAGACAAGAGGTGATCCTCATCCGTGTTAACAACTATACCATGCTGATTTACACGCTGAAGTTGGTGAGCTCCTGCTTGCCAGACAGAGACCACCAGGTCCCACGTTCTCACTTGCAGATCCTGTTCACAAGTTGGCTAACAAGCTCTGTTCTTTGTCTGTCACCAATTTGTCAATAATACGTAGAATTATTTTAATTCTAGATTAGGCAGTCATCACACTTGCCTTTTAGAAAAAAAATTATGTTTTAATAAAACCCAATCTATAGAAAACAGTTTGGTTGACCAATTTTAATAAAAAACATCATTTATCTTGTCCCGAGCACCTCACACTCCACTAAGAGGTTCACTTTTATATTAATGAGGAGGAAGAAGAGAGGGCTTTGTCTTCCTTTGAAGACATTTGTAAGTAGATTTACTTTTCCACAGACAAAGAAACAAGCACACACTGAACAAGGAGACCTGCTTCTGAAAAGGTTTCTGTCTGCACCACCTTTCTCTGTCCTAAAACTAGCTAAAGCAAAAGCCAGTGTCAGCACTGAAAGAGATGAATCAGTCTTTAAAAGAAACAAAAAACAGACTATATGAAGCTAAAAGCAATGGTGGGCTACAAAAATTGACTGTAAACAACAAACTTCCCTGAAAACATTGATGGAAAAACATGAAACATGATAAAGGTGGAATTGTCTGTTTTTCAACATTGTGTGCCCACTGGCCAAACCCTTTCTCTTTCTCTCCATTGAAGTTGATCAGATGGATCAAATAAGAAGGAGAAGTAGAGTTTGGCCATAAATATTCCATTCCAAAAAGGAAAAAAAGGAACAACACTTACTAACTGTATTTCAAAAGTCAATAAACATAACTTGACTCAACAGAATATTCAGGATTATGCTTCTAAGATCTGAACACTAAAAAAATGAGTGTCCTGAAACTGCCTCAAACTGCATGTGAATCATTACTGAGCTAAAACCTCACCGAGGTTTCAAGATGGAAGGATAGCAAGACAAGATGCCTGGACTGAGCCCCTATGGACATAGTTAAAAGGATATGGTGAAGTCAGTGTTTTTATCAATAATTGCAATTAAATTCTAACAAATACAATACAGAGAATAATAGTTATTCATTTTCCAGAGGCAGTAACACAGACAGGAGTTTTGCTTGAGTAAATAATATTCTTGATTTTGTGTATAAGATAGTACTGCAACTTTAAGGCTTCATATTTAGTGGGATGTGTGGGGTTTTTTATTGCTGACATGAAAAGTGCTGGGATCTTATTTCAATTTGGGTTTTATTTCCTGCTAGCAAATCCAGAATAACACTTTTATGTTATTTGACAAAACTGTAAAAGTGCTTGCACACATATAAACTGGTCTTCATTGAGGGGCTTTCACATCAGCATTCCTCTGCCTCCATAGAACAGATGTCATGCCATTTTACAATATATAATTCTAATCTATCAACATCAGCAATGCTGAATTACAAAACTGAGTAATTGTTGGCAGACAGTATAAACAATTCATTTAAAGCATTCTCCCACTGCTATGCTTCTAATTCCTGCCTCAAAAAACCACTTAATCTGTGACTGGTTCTCCAAACCATGTATTCAAAACCAATCTATTAGTCCATTCTGGGAACAGGAGGAGGAGGAATATTGCTCTTGGACTGTCATTTAATTTTAACAATTTAAGGAATTTAGGACTTCTCCTTCCACTGAAGTCATTGGGAGTTCCAGTAAAGACTTTGGTAGGAGAAAAAAATTATTATATATGATAGAGATAGGACAAGTTCAGATTTCCAGACTTCTTAGATTCTTTACTCCTAATGAATACAGGTAGAAAGAGGTCAGCTCCTCAGAGCACTTCCATTGCACAGCAACATACAATGACATGTCTATACTAAAACCAGAGCTGGTCATGAGCAGAAAAAGATTAAATATTTATTTATATTTATATCTCTGTACACTCTTTTCTCACATCAGCTTTGTTTAAGAGACAAAATGTTACTTGGTGTTGTATTCTGTTTTGGAAAGGAAAATATTGGAATCACAATTTCTGGTGAAATTGAAATTACAATTTCTGAGGAGTTCTAGAGAGGAATAACTGCCAGGAAGGCTTTGTCTTGGACTGGTATTGCCAGTCACTTATGTTGGGAAAAGAAACTCTTATCTTTCTGGAGAGGCAGAATTTCATATAGAAGCCCCACCGAAACCATTCAACCACTGAAAACAGTAATATTTACCCACAAGCAGGCAGGCTATTAGCCCATTCGACATCAAGCTTGAAATCAAGATTCCTCTTTCTCTTTTGCCAGGCTCTGCATGACTTTTCTATACAGTACAAAAGAGGCCAACAGTCACTGTGCAGATCTAATAGTGTTTGGTATCTGTCCCCCCAGGCCCCTTGCTTAAATTTATTCACTATGTCAAGGACAGTTAAAAAAGCATGGCCTGACAATCCATCTCTCCAAGCTCTAGTGCTACCATTTTATTTTCTCATTTGAGACTTATTACTTCATGTACTGTCTTTAACTCCTTATATATAAAGGGCAACAAAAGTCTCTGCCTCATATTTTGGTGCAAGTATGTGCTTGCTGAATAGCTCCAGGAGGGCTCATCATCTGCACTGCTAGCATTTCTGAACCACAACAGCAAGAGGACAAGTGCTTCTCTCTTTGGCTACTGCTTCTCTGAGGCTTTTCATAGATGCAGGAGAAAGAACTAGATTTTGCCACATAGCATCCTGTAGCTGCAAACAAGTAGAAACACCAACTTGGAATGCTACAAAACATGCAGCTCAGCCCAGCCCATACCTGTGATACGTAGGGCAGGGTGAACCAAGGACATCCTGCAGTGCTCTTTTGATCTAAGTGCCAGAAGTGACTTATAAGTAACTATACAGCAAACGTTTTTCACGAAGTGTTCCATAAATGTTATTTGTAGAGAAATTAACAGATGATACTATTTAGGAACGTGACTTCTGGTGCTACAAATATATTGGGAGAAATGTAGTTGGACAGTTTTGATATGACAAGTGTTATTGATTAAAAACACAGGCATTTATATTAATTTCAAAATGCATAGACACTTTTACTGCTGTATATGCATTAAAAGTGATTTTTTTATATCCTCCATGGATTAGTGATAACTATGCAAATAAGTAACATTATTGTAATGTTTTTGTTTTATCTTTTGATTGCAGTCGGTTGTTTATCTTTTTCATTTTCTGTTGGAGCAGCACACACTAGACCTAATAAATGTTTCCACCCAGTAACAGGCAACATCCACTGCAGGTAGATTTAATTTGCGCTGTCAGAAGCAATACTGCACCAAATGAAAGATCTCACCATGCATTTTTGAAGCATGGTAACGAATGCCATGCAGCTGAGATTAAGAATAAGCTCTCTACATAACACTTCTTCAATCAGTTCTTTTAATTTTGTAAGAAATACTTCAGGTTTTAAGGACTTAACTTACAATATGAATAATTCACTTTATGTTTACTAATGGGAATGTTTCCATTGACATACAGAAGACTATCTGGGAAAGTAAATAATACATTGAGGAAAAATATTTACAAAACTTCCCTTGAACCCATGATGTATCTGTTTCCCCTTGGTAAGTCTCCCATTTACAGAGGACATACTTTTCCAAGGCTTGCATGCTCATCTGTAACATTTGCTGTCACTCTTTCTACTCTATTTTTCATTCTTCCAGACAGAATTAATTGCATAACACTAATTAAACTAATACTCGAGTGTCTATCATCTTTCCTATCTTTGAAGAAGCATTCTGATTTTTTTCTTTTTACATCTAGATAATTTACAATTTCTTAACTTAGCAGGGGGTACAACTTGTGACCTGTGGTGTGCATAAATAAATTTGGAAACAGTTGTAGATCCCAGCTCCAGAGAACAGTAGAGCAAAGCTGGCTTTCTTCCTCAGTAGAAGCGGAAGGCTATCTCAGTATGTAGGTTGCAACTATCTGCAGCACTGACTGGCACCACAAGCATCTCCATATAGGTAGCACACAGGCGCAGTTTCATGTCCTTGTGGTAAGCTTCTTCATGTGGTAGCCCATGAGCCAAACTTGGTCCACAAGACAGTGCCATTGAATTAGATCACTGGTTACACAAAGCCGAAGTTGGAAGAACCTATGGAGATACTCATTGAACAGCCAAACATTTCAAGGCTCAGTCTCTGGCCTATGTAGTGCATATTTTCTTTCCCATCTGCCTGTCTTCCAAAACCAGCAAGAGTCCTGCACTATGCTCTGTATTTCTCTTCTTGCTAGTCAGCTTTCCTGTTTCAGCTCTGTTCTCCAATCTCTTTGCTAGTGATACCACCTTAGGCTCCCTAGCACGAACACAAGAGAGTGTTGCTTACTCCCTCTGTCTGCTCCCATTTATGTCACATCTGAATTGGACCAATTGTATCTGTTAAGCTCTATACGCTATTTTGGGAACATCCCCTACTTTGCTGAGATCAAGAAGCCTGAAGAGAACGCTTCATTCCCCTTTCAAGCAGACCCTTCCCACCACCCCTTCACTAAGACATTGTGCAGTTCTCTCTATAATACATGACTTTTGACAGAGTCAGTTCTTACCTTTACAGGTAACTAAGTGAAGAAAGATCCAAGAGGAACAGAAAAAAGCAATTGTACTGTGTCATCCAGGAGGATAACAGTGTGTAATACAGTGTGGAGGATTTCTGCAAGTGCCCAACCTAGCCACCATAGAGGAAGAAGTAGTGAATGGGAAATGCATGGCCAAATCCAGCTAATCTAGTCCAGCTTCACACGGTTCTCTTCTGTATGACTGACTATGAGTCTCCAGCTTTGCAAGTACTACAGGAGGAATTAATGAATCATCTGCTGTAAGACTTTGTCCTCTGGTGTTATTACATGCCATGCTGAGTGGCAAGGGAACTATTTCCTTCCTGGAGCATTATTTTTAATGAGTGGTGTGTCTATGGTTTAACAGTATGTTTTGGTTAATTGATTCAAGAGGAAAAGAGACGGTTTCATTTTTTAATATCGTATCTTGAATCATTATTCTTCAACCATAACGAGTCAGGTTTGTGATTTTTTTCCCTAACTCCCTGTGCCTATTCATCAATTTTGTATTTCACTGCTTCATTTTGTTTTGATTTTGACAGCCATTGTGTTTATATAAGTGTGTGTATGTATGTGTGTTTGAGTGTGTGCATGCATTTATATACAAAAATAAATACCGTTCTTAATACTCCTGTTGTTAGCCTAGTTTACCAGATGATCAACATATGTTTTTTCATGTGGTAGTATTTCAGATGTTTAAAATTATGTTCTTGAATAGAAATCTTAGTGACAATGGTGGCATTTTTCTAGCTCGATTAGTCTTGTCACTTGTGTAAAGGGACAGTATCGTCTTTAGTACGTCACTTGGAGGAGGGATTTACTATTTATTAGTAAGTATTTGGTAAAATCAGTCAGACTTTTTCCTAAGTCATAATTCTACATATTTTAAATCTCCAGAAGCCAAATATAGACTCATTAGAACACCACTTAATGAAAGTATGGTATGTGTACAACTACATGCAGCGAGAATTTTATATGGCCAAACCCAAGGAGAAATGGCTTCTGCTGCTGTCCACAAAGGCTTTTGGGGCTACTGTTTATCCGGTGGAGGAACTTTCTTCCACCAGCAAATGCTTCGTAATTTTCACTGATTTATGATTGCCAAGACCATAGAAATTACAGGACCCAGCCACTGGCTTTACCTATCCTGAAGGGGCAGAATAACAATTGGGTTAATTGTGCATGAGTCTGAGTGCTTTGATGTGCAAAGATAAAGCTTAGGTTCTTTGTTCACTGATTCTTGGAAAGAATGACAGCAAGCTTTTAATGGTCAGGACTGGTATAAAACGTAACTATTTGTTTCACACAATGGTGAGATAGTATATGTCAGGTGCTTTGATCCTGCATCTCACTGAGGTCACCTGCTCAATCATTAAAACCCTCTTTTAGATACCTTAGTTTCCCCTTGAAGATCTCTTGTGCAAGCTGTAGTGAAATCTGATCTTGCACAGTTAGTCACAGGTTCACAGCCCAAGGTCACGTTTTATGTTTGAAGGCTAAGGTATAGATGGATGATAAGACATTACATTTAATGACATGGGCCCAATAGGGCAATTAGGAGTTTACTATAGAGCACGTATTTCCTCCAGGTTCACACGAGTGTTTCTATAGAGGTTTGAAAAGCAGCAGTGCCAGGGAAATGGATGCACAAAGAATGGAAAGAATCATGTGGAAGATTTTCAAAGACCTAGAGGAGACTCAGGAGCCTATTCAATGGAAACATAAACTCAGTGAAAATCAGAGAGAGACAGAGGCCTAATTCATTTTCTGTCTTTGAAAACCTCCCATGATAATGCAAAAAATAACTGTAAGTCCAGAACACTCACTACTTACTTGAACGAAAAAATTCTTCTTGGGAGAAAGAAAATAATTCTATGGACTTTGTCAGTAAATAATTTTCTGTGGCAAATACTTTAGATTCACAACAATGAGAATAACGTCTGGCATCTTGCAGAAAATAAAATTGCCTATGACAACACCTTCTGAAAACTGTAAGTGCAAATGCCTGTAGTCACACTAGATAGATAGAGAAGACACTGCATCTGGGCTACTTCAAAAGGCAGGTTTTAAGTGGCATGTGAAGAGTTATGGAAAAGCACTGCATTACTCTGAGTTAGCAAAGAACCTGCCTTTCAAAGACTTTCAGTGTTTATCTTCTGGTGCATAACTAAACTGTTCCTTTCAAGAAGTGATACTGACTTTAGACAGAAATACTATCTTATAAAAAAAACGATTTATAAAAGATGCCATGTATCAAGCTATCATATTGCGAGCATCAATAGCCAAGTGACATAAGTAAGAAGTCTGCTGTGAAGGATTTCAACGCAGTATTGCTCCTGCCACAAGAATTTCTTAGTCTGATGCAGCAGCTAAATCAGAGAAGACTTTGGTTTGAAAGACACCTTGAAGAGCAATGTCCATTGTAGAGTGTGACTTCTATGTTCCAGATTAAGCTTACTACATGAACACCTGAATCCATATCCTTGCCACTGGCTTACTTTTAGAGAGAAATCGCTCCACATCCCTAAACTACCATCTAGGTGGACAGAATGACTGTTCTGCATGAGTAACTCTACCCCTCAAAATTTTGGGAATTGTGAAATTTAAAAGGCAGTTTTCACTGTATAATCTCACCTGAAAAGAGTAATTTACTTGAGAAGCACAAATAGTATAAAAGTCAGATTTTCTGAACCAAAGCATTCCATTGCATCAAAGCAGCAAAGTTTATTGTGACAGAAGATTAACTGGATCAAGACATCTGCTTGGGCTTACCTTGTTTGGAATTGCTAGCAGGGACCTCAGCTATTCTGAGGAAACAGCTCCAAAAGTTCATGAATGAATTTCAAAGAAGCCAAAGGAGAAAAAAAAGGGAACATGGGAAATGATGTCTAGAAGGTACTCCTCTGCTCTCTGGAGTTAATCTTAAAATATAGATGGTGCGTTATGTGCTGGAAGAATGCATAATAAGTGGCAGAAATTTTGCAGATATATTTATCTGTAGTATCCTTTCAGTCAAGTAAATACAAATACCAACACCATAAACAATATACATTCCAGATAGAAATATATAGAGAAGCCTTTTACCTTTTAAAAGTCTCTTTTTTTCGGGGAGATCCAACAAGGTGCAGAAGCTCAAGATTACCTTTTCTTTGACATGTGGTGGAAAAAATAGTGGTCATTACTAAAAGGAACTGAGTATTTTCACTGAATTCAGTTGTTGAATGAGAACATGACTGAATTACTGGCTGTTACCTAACCAAGAAATCTCAGAGAGAGAAAAGACTGGTCACCCATTCGCTAAGCATGTGAGGCAAGGTATATTCAGGCAATAAAGGTAGCCCCATGACAGGTTTGCTGTACTGGTAGCTACCTCAAGAGTATTATTATCCCTTTACAAGGCTAAAGTCTCAGTAACATATCAGATACTTCTGGGAGAAAGTGGGTAAGGTATTATTACAGTGTGTAAAGCATCAAAGGTAAGACAATAGGAGAAGCTCTCGGCTCTGTGTTGATTGTGCAGGAATTTGTTAGCTGACACACACTTGACTCGCAAGACCTCTTCCTGACTAAATCCTGTGGGCTTTAGAAAACTTAAATTGCTCCATACTTTTGAATGGAGCAAGTTGGAGTGAATCCTCTTTGTTCTGTGTCACTTGGCGCTTGGGTAGCTAGAGAGAGGCTTTCACATCTCCCTGTGATTTTGAACAATTATTTAGATGTTCCTATTGCTTTCCACCCAAAGTGATTACAGACAGTGGCATATCAATGTTGAAGGCTGAAGGCTACCTAAAAGACCTGAGAATGGACAAGAATTCAGGTGACAGGTTTGCTATACCATCACCCATAAGAGAGGGAATGGTCCTTTCCATCTCATTTGCATCCCAGGAAAAAAAAATTCAATTGTGATTAACTTGTTAATGGTAAATTTTCCATCTCTTCTCTGTGTGATTCAACACGGTTTTTTATAAAATGAGACTTTAGATCTTGTTCTGAAGAAAAATACATCCTTTGGTTGGCAGTCCCATGTAGATCAAATAAAATGCTCTTCTAAGTCCTGGACTTCTCAGATGAAAACCACTGTACAATGAGGTCTGTGAGTAACAAATGCTATATACCACAACAAAGGTACAAAACACTTAGCTGTGTAAAGAGGCAAAAGGGGAAGTGGATATTGATCAAGCATTCCCAGAACTGTTCTTAAACAAAGAAGAATTGATTTGGCTCCCAGTTACAGTGGTCTGACAGGAACAAAACTACTGAATTTGAGTCCTCAGCTACACCAGAGGAACATGACAGAAGTCCTCCTGGCTTACAAGCACTGTCCTAGAACTATTAATTTTCTCTTCGTGCCTTTCAAGGCACCAGTTCTACTCAAGACAAATGCACGCTGTCTTTTCAGACTGTCCTCAGCCCAGCCCCATTGGATCAGCACATTTATTGGTGGGCATTTCTCTGTTTTGGCTCCTGTTTCTGACCAAAACATCTGCTGGCGTTTTCCCAAACAGTCACAACGCCCAAACAGGCCACTTACCAGTGGTTACTCTGGCAGGATTTAAGAGTGGTCTTTCGCCATCTTACCTTATCACACCATCTCATGTTGAGGTCCACAGGGTGGAAAAAGTGTACCTTCCTAAGCAACACCAATCTGCAGGGCTACGAGCTGCTATTTAACAACCACAGAGCTCCGGATATTTTGCTCTGATGCACTCTGTTATTATCTGTGTATTCCTTTCAAAGTGGAGCACAATGCACAGCACAGATCTACAATTATTCAGCAAGATTAAAGAATATCTTTAAGGCACTTACTTAGAGTTATAATATTTGCTCCTCAAAGTTTTCTGCTTTGGACCAGAGGCTACCTGATTTACACCCATTGAGCAGCATACTTCTCATCTAAATTCAGAGAGATTATTTATAAGACAACATTTTTTGGCCAAAGTTTTCCAAATGGGTTTTCCCTGGGTTTTAGCTGTTGCATAGACCTTTCTGTTCCTCACTTCAGAAACTTACTCCTAGAAGAAAGGATTCGTTTCATTTTCTTCAATAAAACTCTAATGTCATTCAATGTAGGCTGTGCAGATCTGACCATAGAAGAGATTTTCACAGATGTGCAGTGGGGACAATTATTGTTATTGCCATTATTGGTTTCTTGGCTTGAACATTACCCAAAATTGGGACCTTTATAATGTTTCTACTAAAGTAAGAAACAGATTTGTTTCCACTAAAGTAAGAAACAGATTATAAGCATTTTGGTTAAGTGTAAAGCTGCTTACACACACATACAAAAAGAGGAAAAAATTTTTAAGAAGGCAACAAGTCCTGTTTCCCTGAATGCAGCAGAAAGAAAAGAAGAAAAACAAGCAGGGTTTTCTTTTGATCAGGTTTTCTATTCAGCAAGCCCTGTGCCCAAGAAGTCCTCCCTCTTCCTTCTTTTCAGGGTCACACTCACAGATTCCCGGAACAGCTTCTTCTATAGCCTGCAGCTGGCATTTCTGCTAGCAAGCACAAGCCACAGTCTGGGTAGTTTCTCTCTAACATTTCATTCTGCCCAAAGCCTCAGGTCAAGCCTTCAACTAGTACTGTTTAGCTGCATGCAGGGGCTGTTTATTCTTGCTTCCACTGAAAAGCATTGGTTTGTACACCCGCAGACTAGTGCATAGGTGCAATAGTGCCCTTGGATCTCAGATTGTCTGCCTAATGGCTCCCATACAGCCATCAGCTCCTTCCAAGGTTACCCTCTAGCTGCACACATCTTCTTGGATCACCTGCATAATCCTGAAAGAACTAGTCTGAACAAAATAAAATGCCTGCTTTTGAAACACATGCTTGTTCACCTTTGCCCCCTCTAGAGAGAAAGAACCTTCCCCAGTTTCTAAGACACGTCTGGATTTGTTTATCTTAGCAACTCTTCACATTTTCTGTTGGTTCTTTCTTCTTGTTGCATAACCTAGCTGACTGTTGCAATCCAGTTTTATAGACATACTGCTGTCATTAAATATTTTATTTTAGCAATGATTTTACCATCCGTACTCATAATATTTACTGCCCAAATGAGTACTTTATTCTTTGGTTTTAGCATGTTTCTTTTCAGTATATATGTGTTTATTTTTCATGCCTCACAAAAGACACCTGGTACCCTGCAAAATTCCATGTATATTTTTGTCATCAGTTTTCACCTTGCCGTTTTCACACACAGACACAAAGAATAACCTAAAATTATTAATTAAATTATTTTAAATTAAATTACATTTTCTTGTTTGCTACAAGAATAATATAGCCTATACATCTATCATAGAAAATTATTTGTGGAAAATACAGCTCATGGACCTACAAACTCTAGGGAATATTACAAATTCATACAATTTTCCCAAATGTCCAAATGTCTATAGGAATTGAAGGATACGTAAAACTGCTTGCCATCAAAGAACTCCTTATATTGCACACATCTGTAAGGACGTTCATGTAAATTGTTTAGTCACATAGTGAAAGAAATACGATATGTGAAAAAACAATGTAAATACTAGGGGAAAAAACAAACCTTCACACAGGTTAAAAAAACCCCTCCCCCATTCTAAATCCCACATTTTAATTTCAAAGAAATGTCTAGAGCCACTATGCGTACCAGCCAGGAGCAAAACCCCAGCTTCGAAACCACAGGAAATGGAGACAATGAAAAAGAAAATAATGATCTGTACTTCTATTATACTTTATAATCCCTTTTTTGAGAGCAAAGTGAGGCTCCAATGTGCAGGTTTTTATGTCTAGTTTCCATTAAGTCATCTTGCATGCATTTGGAGACACTCTTTCTTAAGTTTGAAAAAAAGTACTTATATCTTAGCTTCACTCTTACCATATGTTGTACTACATTATTTAACAAGTGATAGCAATGGGAATTGCTAAAAACACTGGAACCGATTGCCTAGAGAGGTTGTGGGGTCTCCATCTGTGGAGATATTCAAAACCCAACTGGAAGGGTCCTGGACAGCCTGCTCTAGCTGAGCCTGCTTGAGCAGGAGCGGGGAACTGGATAATCCCAAGAGGTTCCTTCCAACCTCAATGATTCTGTGATTCTGTGAAATAAAAGTATGTATGTTTACTGCTGTAAGCCAGGTAAGTCCTTCAGTACTCCCTTTTTTTTAATGACATAAGCAAAACACAAGACTGCTTTTGCACTTAAAATTAGACAAGTGATTAAACAATTTGATATATACTCATTTCTCATTTCAGTGGAGAGATTTAACCTGCTTCACTTTGCTGATGCATGGAAAAATCCCAAGCTATAATAGCCCCTTCAAAAACAAATCTTGTTAGCTGCACATTAAACATGATCAATAATTAAACATGGAAAATTTTATTCTTAAATTTACCAATAATCTATGCCTATATATAGACACAAGCTGAGATAACCACCTACTTGCAAACATATGCATATTGTGTCATACTGCACTGTGTGGCTGCAATCAACAGAAAAGCAAAAAATATTCATTTGGAGAGAACTTAAAAAGCTTAGACTAGACACTGAAAGATGGGTGAGATAAACCCATAATTAACATACTGTGGTCAGGTAGTCCTTCTAAATATTTACAGAATGGTCTGGATTCTGAAACTCATATATTGAGCTGTAGTTGTGCAACAAGACCCCTTTCACTCAGCCGCCTGTGTAAATAAAGGTAGTTTGGCTAGTTCACAGGAGCCCCAGCATCCTGCCTCATTCCCAGAGCTGTCCAAATGAAAAAAATACATGCTGTAGAGCTTAGTGGAAAATGCCTTCTGGTTCTATATGGATTACCATTGGAGCCAAATAATTTGCCCATCTAGCAGCACAAAAGTGGGAGGACACAGTAATATAAATTATCTTTGGATTATTGTTTGTACTGTAATTACTGAGGCTCTTGCTTGCTTCTTATTTTATTAGTAGAAACCAGCATTGTTGTTACAGCGTTAAAAAAAAAAGTCTTCCCTAAATGGAAAGGCTTTCAAGCAGTAAGCCTAGTATCTTCATCAGTGCCAGCTGTATAAATACCAGAAAGTGTGACAGCTAATCCACATGCACTCAGAAGCAAAAATGAAAAGGCCAGTTACATGCGCTTGTCAGTGCTGGTTTCATCCACACCTACCAGCTTGCAAGACCTTCAGACAATCAGTCAGTAACGAAATGAGTAGGGAGAGGAGAAGAACAGAGGAACAAGACAGCAAAGAGATGGAACGCTGGAAGAAAAACCCAACATTCCCAATTCATGTAAATGGGAACAGGACATTTTAAATGGAGCTTTGCAAGGTGGCTTAAATAATTTCAGGACTAAGTGTCTCTCTGTACTACATCAGCTTCTCAGGATCATCATTTGTTGGGTTTTTTGTAATCCCCTATCTTCTTTTCCACCTCCCCTTTCCTACCCCCATCACTGTCAGTGTTTCTGTCTTGGCAATACCAGAGCAAACAGAGAAGAGACTGAAACAAGAGAACTGCATAGAAGAGATTGCTTTGGCAGGGATATGCAGGGCTGCCTTACTAATTCAGCACATGCAAGGTATTACTGACTTGCATTCTATTAAAAAATATTAGCAGAGTGAAAAAGCATCCCCTGCCAAATCCAAGGGCTGCTGAGCTCCAAGTGAAGTTCTCTCTTACAGCCTTCACCTTTCACTCTCACTCTGCAAAATGAGATAAAAAAGGAGACACCATAGTTTTTGTTTGCCTAACAACAACTTTAAAAAAGGCAATATGTGTACGGAGCCAGTGTGCTCAGTAATTTGATCAGCCAAGCTCGACTGACATATGTGTTCTCCCGAACTGTGATTTAAGTTACAGGGCATCTATGCATCAAAGGGGAGCTTTGCTATCTTGTCTAACAGCTGTGGGATGAAAGTACTGATTGACAATGCAATTTCACACAGATATATAAACAAAGCACTTAATTCCTTTAGGCTCCTTGAAAAATCCCATCTGAACATATTCTTACGGAGGAATCTTTCCATGATTACATTTGAGGGATCCACTGATTTTTCCATTGACGTTTCTGAGTTCACTCAAGGCAGAAAATATGGCCCTGAAGCTTTGCAGTCACAAAGCTTGGCAGTGTTTCAGAAGTACCACTTTCACAAAATTTGTCATGATGTCAATAGCTATGAACAAAGATCAGCATGCTGGTATTCGCAAAATGAAAAAAACCCACTGTCTTTGATGAATTTGTCAGTGAAAATGTCATTGCATTAGCACTTTGCTTAAGCAGGCTATTATTCAGTGAATCTGAAGGCTAATGTAGGACTTCCAGAACTGATTTTCAAATTCTCATACATTTTTTGAGTAATACCATACAGGTAAGATGGAAATTTAAGGAAATATTTAAGTAAAGCCGTATTGTATGATTAACATCTGACATTTTATAAAAAATATAACTGCTCAGTAGTACATATATGCTGGATATAATGCTTGGACTGGCAGATAGCAGGAGAAAAGAAGTATCAAATGTCACCTTATTCAGCTTTATCCTTTAATTTCCCCTATTTTAAAGCATGATGGACACACAGATTTTCTATTGTAAAAGGTCTGTTAAAGTTGCTTTATTAAACACTTTTCAAATTTCTGGGGATTATTGTTCTGGACAGATATTACAGTCTTTTCAGTTATTCCCAGAGAGTGTATTCTGCAGCCTTAAAGAAGATGGTATTCCTCCAGCTATTTATGAAGAATATACAAAAGATTCTTGTGGGATTAAATTTGCTCACCAAACAAGCAGAATTCATGATAGCTCAAAAACTGTTAGTCAGCCTTTTCTGTGCAGAAACAACAAAAGCCTACAAATAAAAAAAAAAGGAAGAAGAAAAGGAAACAAGACATTAATTGCGCAAATGAATTTCAGCACCATGCTTATTCTAGTCTTGGCCTTTTATGAATGTCTCAGGAAGAGATGAACAACAGAAATTTAAGATGCAACCATCAACTGGTTGAACCCTCTCTTTTCCCACTTCTCCTGAACGTTAATCTTCCCATAGCATCGCTGCCTGTTCTTCAGAGGCTCCAGCTGACAGCCTGGTATCTAATGCAACAGCAGTTGAAGCAGGTACATTGGGCTGTGATTTGCAGTGGCTGAGAAGCTGATACATGCTCCCTTCTGTTATTTCTGCTAAAGTGCCCTTGTCCACTGGAGGATGGATGGCACAGACCATAGGACGCTATAACCTTTTACACTGCTGGAGCAAGATTCAGCAGAGCTTGATCCACTTGTGACCTTGTTAGATTTGTCATTTTAAACATTAAAACCTGCAGATGGACCAATTGTATCTAGCAGCTTCTGACGGTACCCTCCAAAAAGCGGAAAAGGCTCCCAACCTTGAAGAAGCCACGATCTGTTGGCAAAGGCTTGAGCAAGTACTGACAAATGGGTTGCACTTTTGTCTCTACAAACTACTTGAGGAGCTGTGTTTGCTTGAACATGTTATAGTTTGCTGCTGGCACAAATCAGCATGAAATTATGACTCCTTAGAAAGCGAAAAAGTAGTACAAGATGAACTAAGCTCACAGGACACATCAAATTCACACGGACTGAAATTTCTCCCAACCTCTGCCAAACACACTGACCCACTGACAATACCGACACCAACTAGTCTTAAGCTCTTAGCATCCGCTCTTCAGTCATCCAACCTTTTATTTTATTTTTAAAGGTGTATTTGGACCTGATTTGTTTCTTATCTGTGTGGCACTAAAACCTACTCACATTCAATGAAAAAAAACCCCAACACAAAACACTATAAACACAAGGCAGGCTGTGTGCATATAAATGTGCTATTTTATTGTTAGAATGAAAGACCAGCCCACTGAGGAAAATAAAGATATTCCTCAAAATGTCACAGTGATTTTTCTAATATAAAATTTTCAATGCAATGTATGAGCATCATGTGATGGCTAACTGCTGTACAGGGAAAGGCAAAGGGGGAAAAAAATTATTTTTTTAATATGATTTGATTAGCTTCAATGGCCCACATGAGGACATCACATTAGAAAGACATTTGCTTTTTTTTGCAACATGAAACAAATGCTGTGTTTCAAAAATAGTCAGCATCTTTAAGCTACGCTGCAGAAAAACCTACAGTAGTATGGCCATGTGTTTTAATTGAAAGGTACTGTTGGGTACTGCACTACTGAGAATTCATGGAACAACTGAGCATATTGAAAAGAAAAAAATGAGTCAAAGGATGATAACAAAAAGCTCGTACGTTTTGTTAAAATGTTTACCCTCTTTGGGGTATCACTTCGTATTGGTCAAATAGCATTGAAACCTTTCTTCATTACATTCTAAGAACTGTTTTCTTTTTGGCTGATTTTTTTGCAAGTCAGCAGGAATAACAGAATTTATCATTCAGTACTTTTTTCCTGTCTCTCTCCAAAGTGGTTCAATGCCCATGTAGCTGTGCCACTCACAAAAACTCAAGAAACAAAACATAAATCTGCTTGTCTGATTTAGTGGTTCAGAGAATATTTTGAAGTTTGGTTCAAAAAGGAAAAGAACACCTTCATAGCTCATCTTCTATTTTCTTTTAAAAAATGCAATCTTTCAAGCATTATATTGCACTCGCTTGCTCTAATCCATTCATTTACTTTTCTTATTTTTATTGCTTATGAATGTAATGATCATGAACTAAGCTGGTATGAAAGCCCCAATGAATGAAACTCACTGTTTGGGTTTTGTATCAGTGTTCAATGCAATATCCTCGTTACCCATGCTGGATACATTAAGGCCAATGACAGCAACAGATTGCTCTATCACTGTGACAAGTCGAAATCCAGCAAGAACTGGATCTGTTTCAATTATGCCTTTTGCCTTTTGTCGTCATTTACCAAACAATGTACCATTTATCTATGCAAAATAATGATCAATTCTTCCTAATTATTCTTTTTATAGCCATTTGCTAACACAGCTGTAAACACTTGGGCCAGATACCAGAGAATCAGGTAACACCAAAGCAAAGGGGAATCAGGCTCCCATCTTGGAGCACAGTGGAGAATTCAGGCCCCGTAGCACACAGGATGTTCAGAGGTCCTAGCAAGAAGGCTAGCAAGGGAACTAATTAGTGTTAGGCATCATTCCCTTTCTGTGGCCTGGATATCTCTGTGTTAGCAACTGGAAGAACTGCATCAGATCCCACAGGCTCACTATTCAGAAGATCTCAGCACCTTGCATTTCGTGCTCTTGGGGTCCAGAGCAAGTTCATCCTTCTGAGCATGTGACTGTGTGAAGGACACTTCCATTTAAGCAGTCAAAAAAAGGGCCTCACTCTGCTTCCATTACAGCCACTGCACACCCACTGAAACCTACTCTTCTGGTCTGAGGGGAGAACAAGGCTCACTTGTTCATGTTTCAGCTCAAAAGTATTATTTTTCTTAGGTACGGAACACATTTTCAAGGGCTGAGGGCAGCTGTGACATTGACCAGGGGCTATACTGAAGATATGAAAACCTAATCATCTAGTGATGAGGTGGTGCATGCCACAGCAGGCAATGCTAATAGGAATCATGGATGGTGTATGTCCAGCCCAGAAACAGCAGTGGAAAGGTTAACATTTTCAGCTATCAGACCATTCACCGTCACTGTAACATTTTTACAAGCCCATGATCTATGTTCAATAAGAAAGCCATGCTCTCCCCAGCATTTTGCCAACATGACCAGCAGCTTGATATCTGTGAGGCTATCTACAAGTTGCTACCTTTCACTTTTGTTTAGAGAAAAAATATGGCTTCCTTTTCTAATTTGATTTAAAATCAAAAGATTTGGGGCAGCATTACCTTACTCAAATGATGTTTTAATTGCAAGTCTTTTGATGCAGTGTAATCTCTGAGAGAGAGTACTTTAAAATGTAAATGATGAAAATTCTCTATCAGTTTCTAAGTGCTAGAGGCCAATGGTACCTAGCTAGTGTAGGGTCTCCATTAACACTTGATAGATAAATGAAGTTTCAAAGTCTTCATTATTCTGATCAGAGGTCACATCATATTTACATTCAGATAATCCTGAATGGGAAGCTTACCTGCACAGAAAAACAATCTGGGTCACCACAGTTAGCTGTATGCTTGCAATTTATATCCCCCAATGAACATAAATAATGCTCACAATATATTCAGGAGAGGTATGCTAGAGAGCAACACAGTGGAGAGCAGAAGAAAAAGCAGTGCAATTGTTAAAGATGCATGGCAGTTTTATCGTCATCTGGGTGACAACACTTGCTCTCTTACCCTCCATTGAAGTCTGAGAATGAAAAAGGGTATGGCTTCCAAACAGAGTCTGAGAGTCCTCTTACCAGTATTACAGATCTCACCTTATCCTCTGATAACATAAGAGGTAACCTCATCTTGGTAGGTGGTTTGACATATCTTGTAAAATGAATCCCTGACTGACAGAAGACACTGGATATCTGGTAAGGTCACCGCTTTTACTCATGGAGCTGGAGTGAATCAGTATCCTCACAAGAATACACACTGTGGGGCAGCAGGAAAAGCCTGTCCTGGTGGTCTAATACAGAGCATGAAAGGATTCAATTAGGAGTGAGAAATGGCTGGCAGGAAAAACACCCATACAGTCTCAGAGAGTACCAAGGTGGTTTTGGAAGTTCTTGCACAAGGGACAAATATATCTAGGGGCAAATGAATGCAAATTGTTACATCTCCTGCGGTTGGTATTAATTGTCATGTCAAAAAAAAGAAGCAGCTTTTGCTGATGTGCAGGCCAGGACCTCATTGCAATGAGCACTCCATGAGAGAACTGTATCACAATGACTACGATTTTCATGGTACACAAGAGCTGGACTCCAAAGGGGATTTAGGACCCCAAAGATGCACATAGGGGCATGTACAGTTTTGTGCCACTGAAATCAGCCAACTTTTTCTTCCCTGTGCATGCAGCATGGAAGCTTAATTTCAAACAAATCTGCATTAATGGAAGCTCTTTAATTATTTCAAGATTGGGAAGCTTTCACATCTCAGCTGAGCAAGACATGAGAGAGAAGTGCAAATCCAGGGATCTCATTTCAAGCACGGTGACTCAGTGAGTTGTAACACAATGAGAATAAAGATTTACTTCCTCCAGCATACTTTCATCTTTGCCTTTTTTGTTTGTTTGTTTTTGTTCTCGTCCTTATCTCCAAAGTAATCTGGACACATCGTTACCAGCATTGACATTAATGTCACGTTGAAAACTCTGGCAAATGAAATGATAGACAGGGGGATACATGGTGCACCCTAATGAAATAAAAGACTGTTATTATCCAGACATGAATAACTCTTCTTTTCAAGGTGGACTTGAACCCTTATGTCCCTTGATGCTGCCTAACAAATAAATGGCATCCTAAAAGCAAGTGCCTGGTAGCATATATGGAAACCAAGTGATATCCTATACAAGGTCTATTATCTCTCTAAACTTTTGAGATGATGTGTGCTCAGGTGTCTTGAGAAGCCTTATAAAACCAGCTCCCGCACTTCCTATAGATCTGGCAATACAGCAGGTCCCAACCATTTAAGTCTTTTTTGTTCATTCATTATGAAGCCATGGACTAAATTGTTGGTATTGCACTTCTTTTCTACGCTGTCTTATTCCTGAGAATTCATTTAGAATGAAGAGGTCTCTTAAGAATTAATATTTACAGGCAAGGGAGAGCTCAAAATGTTAGAAACCTGTTATATTAAGCTTCTAAAATTATCAATAGTGGGTAAGTAAATAACATGCATTGATCTTTATGTTTGGAAAGCTGGGAGTACATCTCTCTTGTATCTGCAAAACTTTCACATATTGGTAAGAGAAGACCTCCTTGCTGGTACTGTTCCTAGTCACCAGCCACCATACCTCCATGGCAGTGGAATTATAGTCTCAGTCAGCAGTTACAGTCTGCGATTATAGTCTCAGAAGTAGCAAGGAGGTTAGTTGTTCTCCAAATCCACCCACAGACAGACTGCACCATCTATCCAGATCGACAAAGAATTTGGCAATACTGTGTGCTGTCTCAGGGCAACTTTCAAAAGGCAGCATAGGCATATGTATTCTTCTTTACAAGACATGAGGAACATCCACAGTAATTTAGTGGTGAGTGCAGTTCAAACACTTCTCATACAGAAGCAACCTTAGCTGTGGGCTCAGATATAAGTATAAACTACCTATTAACAGTTGAACGCAATTTTAGACTGTTTTGTCTGTCTCTGGGCTACCTGCTGCAATATGAGATACAACTCAGTAAGCAGATTCATGCAAAAAGTAACCATGCCTAACAAAGAAACTGGACAACAAATAGGTCTGTTCATTTGTGCTCTTGGTTTTATGTGGGCAAAGGTTGACAATGCAAGAGAGGACTAATGAAATACAAGATTTAACATTTAATCTGAGCCATGTGGCACTTCTGTTAATGAAATGGTGAGCTCAAGCTTAGTGAAAAAAAATAATCAAACTCATCTATCTATAGAAAATGAATGGTAATTCTCTGGGTACAATGCCCTGATTTCAACAACATCATGATACCCTTGTGCATTTGTCTCCACAAAGGAGTCACATGCATCTCTGTAGCACAGCCCCAGACTCCAGCTCTGTCTTGGCAATACACTTGCTGAAAAACCCTATGAGTTTCCCCCACAGCTCAGGTAACTGGCAGAAAAGAAGCTTAAAGAAGCTGTAGAGAGATACTGTGTAAAGCAGTGTATGAATAGAAGGAATACATAAAGGACAAACTTCAGATTTCTATTGTTGAGGAAGAAGTTCAATACACATTAACAATAGATGTAGAAAAAAACAAACAAGAAAATTCTTGGCCTAAAGATAAAACTAGGAGAAAAACTAGCCCATGGCCAAAACCCTGGGGACTATCTTGAAGCCTGATGTAAAATATATAATTTTCAAACAATCCAGAGTCAATTGGAATATTCTTCTGTAGGTATTGTGCTAATAAATATTTTGATTGATCTTTTTAATGCAAACATTGTGCTAAAAGAGAAAGAACATGCTGCTGCTTCAAGTATGGAGCACTTTCCATTAGCCATCTGATCATGGGTGTAGGATTTATTGAACAATAAATTGCCTACTGGCAATAGGCTTACAAAAGGTCAATACGTCCTTATTAGTGCCTCAAAATTTTGCAATACAATAATTAGGCTTTAAGTGGAACAGAGACATTTTTCTGCATTCTGCAGTGACAACTAATGATTTTGTGAAGTTCTGGCTTTTCTCAGTCGCAGTATATTCCTATTTGTTAAGATCCATAGGACTTACACTTGCAAGTCTTGATGAGTCAAAAATGTCCTCTATGGGAAATTTTGACTGAGTAGAGAGTGCAGAATTAAGACCATATGCGGCGTATAATAGTGAATATCATTAATTTCATACATAATCTAAACAAAAAAAAACCCCTCATAAAAATGTAGGATACCACAAACAGTCTCTTAAAATTTAGTATTTCTCTATGTCTGCCTGCCAGGGAATAAAACGGCACATTACATGGAGCTTGCATAAGCTGAATAGGTCTGAAAAAAATGTATTAGCCAACAGAGTGAATGTGGACCATAAATCCCATTTCTAGCTACCTCATAATTTTTAGTGAGTGGTCCTTTCAAAAGACCCAAAAGGACAAAACTGTACTTTAGATTGGAGGTGTAAATAAATTTAGCACACAAAAGAGATCATTCTGGTATTACAAGCATGAAAACATAAAACCCAACTTAGTTCCAAAGTTCTTTTGCACAGTCCAGCTATATATTACTTCAGCTTCTGCAAGGATTTATTTTGGAGATGCTGGTAGATGCTGAACTGATGTATAAGGACAAGACACAGTTGATTTAAGCAAGAGCAGGTTACCTCTTCCTCTAAAGATGTAAAGAGTATCCATAAGTATATTTTGACTCAGATAGCCTTTCTTCTGATATAACACAAACATAAATAATTTTCAGACTCAGCCAGTAATTAATCGCTTTTTAGTGGGTGGAAAAGTGCCTCCAGTTCCATATCAGCCAGAAAAGAATAGCAACTGGTGATCTGAAGACAATTCCTGCAGGAGTCTTGCTCGTACCATCATGCAATGTGATACCACAGAGGCTGTGGTCACTTCTACCTGACGTGCGCTACCACTCTGTTGTGAGAAAAACACTCCACTCAGTGCCTGGCTGTGTTGCAAGTAGTCACAACTAGTGTCATCCATCCACAATTTGAATAAAAAATTCTATGCACATGGACACCACATCCATCCCAAACTAATCTAACCCCATCCTTCCACCTTGATTCTGTATCTCCATTGAATCATTTGCAAACTATTAAAGGTTAAGGGAGGGTGCATCTCTTTTCCTAATTACTGAACTCTATAGCATGCTACATACACACACACACGGAGGCATGCAGTTCTGGGTTAGATGATTTTTCTTCCTTAAATATTCCTCTCTCCCCTAGATTTTCACTGTTATTGTAAGGATACCATATAATAGCTAAATAGCATGACTGGGTAGGCAGCGTATGCGAATTAAAAGACCTGAAATCTCTTCCTGCCTTTGACCTCCACATCACGGAACTTCTCGAAGCCTTGTTTTCTCTAAAGTTAAAATGTCATCCTTAGTAACATTCTTAGTAAACTGGTGTGACAGCTACAGATGAATCACGCTATTTAAACAGCAAAACACAAGGAATGAGCTGTAGAAACATGAACAATACAGGAAAAAGAGGAGCATGAAACACACGATGTGAATAAACTACTGCAAGACCAGAGTAAGCGGGCAAAACTAGTTGGTATCCAATACAACTGGGGTTGCAGGATAATCAAGGAAAGGACAGAAGAGCATGTTGTTTACACAGATGAAACTGTAATTGTGACTAGGTAAAAAGTCAGTTCTGATGCTAAGAAAAATAAGCTAATCTTATATAATACATGCCATTCTGTATAAATCTAAATCAATCCCGAGGCAATGAACACTATGAAGCTGTTCTTTCCAGCTTTATTGTTTCCCCATTTTATCAAAACCAGGTCAAAGAGACTATCCACTATACGCCTCATATCTGGAAGTAAAAGATCTGAATTGCCATTTATAACAAATGTTAGGGCTTGCTTTTAACACAAAATTGTTTTCTAACTGTCCTCTTTCCAACTTTAAAGCCTTAAAATAGGTAGGGTAATAGCAGTCTGTGTAACATCTACAGCATTAACTTCGATCCATGTATCCATTAAATAGCATATTTATATAGATTTGCTCTAAAGCATAGTTTCTGGGAGAGTACATGAGTAACCACCAGGAAGGGTCCAGTCCAGCAGATATTCCACAGAAATAAAAGCTCTGGTTTGTTCACTTCACCAGTGGAAAGACCCACAGAAAAGTGTCGATTTCATCCCACATAAATTATTAGTGGTGGCGATCTGTTTTGAACAAATCATGACTTTTTCTTGTGTTGTATCTGACATCAGCGCAGTACAGTACATCATTACTAACATGCATTGTACACTACCTGGGAGGCAAAATGCAAACGACAAATCCTAATCCATCACATTTTAAGGAACATAACTACAACTAAGGCTGGATGTGCAAGTGAGGCAGGGAAGTTTTCTGCAAATATTTTTAAATTGGATTAAAAGTCATGCTGGATGTCCTCTAATGAATAAAGACCTGCCTGTAAAGGAGACCAGAAAAGAACATGGAACCAGGCTGGCATTTTATCCCGTTTCTTCACCTTGTGTGAAAAATCAAGGAGGAGGAAAAATCTTCTCTATTTTTTTTTTTTTTTTAAGAAGAAGAATGAGCTCTACTTTCCTACATTTTTCCACTTGACTTTCAAAGCTTGTTTACCTGAGTAAAATACAATGACAAGGCAACTAATGAAAAAAGGACAGTATAAAATGAGAAAATAAAAGTTGGGTAAATAACAGAATGTTTTATTGTTGTTAGACACAAAAATTCTTTGTTTCTTTAAAAAATTCTGCAACTCCAATGACTGACTTTTTGGAGAAGAGATTTTTTGTTAACACTTTTGTCTCTCAGCTTGAAGTGTGAGAACTCACAGTATAAATCTTTAAGATTTCCAGTAAGTATTCCAAAAATAAGAATCAGAACAGGTGTTTCTGACATTTCTTATTCTTAAATAGCAGGGAAAAATTCAACATTTCTAAGAACCTTTCCAATCTTTCTTATTCATTGCAAGAGAACAAAGAGAGGGAAAACTTCAAATGGTAAAAATCACCTGACGGTCACCTTGTAGTGAGTGAGCATTTACAGAGACAGTAAATGCATTTTTTCTGTTATCCTGGAAATGGATTTCCAGCAATATGTACAGAAGACCTTGGATTTCATCTGACTTCTGGTCCTTAAAGTAACATAGCTACAGCAGAATTAGGCTGTAAATTGTAACTGTCAATATCTGAATATTCTGTGAAATAAAATACTTACAGCAGGCTCTTTTACAAAAGGAAATACTTAAAGTGGAAATGTAAGTAAGTGAGCCAATTTATCTTGTTCATAACTAATTTCTAATGTTACATGAATTAATACTTGAAAACAGGGAAAAGTACTGCTTGAAGTTATTAAGATGTCCGTCAATCCATATGAAACACCTGAGGTCTTTCTATCACACCTTATCCCAGAAAGTAGTATCAGCAAACATGGTGGCATACATATGTGACCACATAAGCTGTGCATCACAACGGTACATCTTTCCTTTAACGTAACAGAATTTTGCCATGTTGCCAGGTTATCCCTAAGCAGTAAGCAGTGCTCCTTAGCCACCTCCAAAAAGTGCAGATGCTCTTGCCTGTGGTGACCAAATTAAGTTCTTCCATCTACCACTCTCTGACATGAATGAAATGTTTCCCTTACTATGCTTTATGTCAGGGCAAGGAAAACAGGTGCCTATGGCTTTATTTGTTCTGATAATGTTGGAATTTTTTCCACACATGGTTGTGATGTTTTTCAGTAAAGTCTTTTAAACTATGCCAAATTTAAAGAGGCATTTGATCTTAAAAATGCCTTCTGGAAGACTTAATGGCAATTCCTTAAAATCATTGTTATGTGATAACAGTTCCCAGCCCTCAGGAAGTTGGTGCAGGCTTTGGCATGGATCTGAATAAGGTCAGGACTGTATTCAACTTCTCAGTTTTGCAGAGTATCCATATAAAGCTTGATTATTTAACTCTGAATACAAATTCGTATGCCAAAGTGCATCCTGAAATAACTCACAATAATCATTGTTCCACTGAAGTTACTGAGTCATTGTTGATCCAACTGAGAATCAAGCAAACCAGACAAAAAGAATTAGATATTCAGCCTTTGCTTGCTCAAAATTATACCACCACCCACTGCCACCACCACAAGCCTGTACAAATATTCAGCAGATTTTGCCTATGGCCATTTCTGTGGCAAAATGCCAAGCTATGCATTAAGGCAGCCTCTTAACTCTGTAATGCATGTACTATCATCCCACCCAAATCAGGTGGAAGAAAAACGTGATCAGCAAGTCTCATCTCAATATTTCAGTTTTTGATCATCTACTACAAGAAAGGAATTACAGGCATTTCTCAAGCCACTGTGTTGCTGAAGCCAACTTCACAGTGAGTCATTGAAGACCAACAGGCAGGGCTTGGGAAAAAATAATTTGAAATTCCTTATTCAATAAAAGGGACTTATTTTAAAATGCCTGGACAATATCCTTGGATTATTATATTCAGCTGAATGACTGAAAATATAAAAAGTCAGTGGATGTTTCTTCATTTTTGCTTTCTTTTATCACCTTGTTCTTCTCTGATAAAAGGAAGAGACACAGTAAAAGGGAAACAGAAGTGAACAAAAGCCTTTGTCGTTATTTCTACCTGAAAAAATGAAGAATTTTAAGGATCTGCAAGTTTAAAATAAGTACATTGAGAATGCACTACAAATCCAACTTACCAGTTTATTAACTGCTCACAACCATGAGTGAAAAACTCATCATCTAGTCCCACACTGATAATAAAGAGTGACTGCAATTAAACTTTACACTTGGCTACAGACCCACATGTTGAAAAAAAGACCAGCAATGTGATATGTTTGAAATGCCAGGCTATGAGCACTATTTCTGTCTGCAGGTTATTCTTCCATATCCAGCTATAATAGTTTCATCTATAAAGGTAAGCCTTCCAGGCTACATATTCATAACCTTTAAAAATCTCCTTGCCCTAAAAGTAGTTTTCTCCAAAGCCTCTGCTTCACCACAAAGGACCACGTAAGGGTTATATGCGTCAGGTCTGAGATGCCTAGAATCAGTAAAATCATAGCTTTTCATCCCACCAGCTTACTACAGATGAAGTAGATCACATATAGCCTGCCCATGTGTGAATGCATCCATATGTATTTAAAACTGCATTTCTTGCTTGCTCTGCAGCATTTTTCTTCAGAGGTTTATGTCAATATCTTTGGCAAAATTCCCCCTCCTTCCCACCGTTTTGCAGCATGCTATGAAACTGTTACCTACTGCCCATCTGTGAGGTGGCTGAATTTGAGCAAACTTGTAAGCATAGACTGAGCAATGTAAAGCAATGAGTGTGCCAGAAATTTGCAAAATGGCAATTTCATTTTACTAAGCCACATGATCCTATTTCAGCCAGTAGAAGAGCTTGAACATTGCTTTATGACAACCATGCGTAATTTGCTATTCATTACTTCTTTACACTGCTGATCCTCCACATTTACTTTGCTCTTCAGATCTGATTGAGAATATCTCCAAGTCAAATCTTCTGTTGCTTTCTGGCATATAAAAAATTATATATTTTTTCCTATATGTCATCTATCTTCAGTTTCCTATCCACAATCCTGGAGTTCTGTTATGCAGCTGAAAAGTCTTACAGGCAATAGATAGAACAAGAACTGTAAATCGTGAGCTGAGTGACTCAAATGTAAATATTGCAAACAGAGGTTCCTAAGCCATGCTTAAACTTCAACTCTGAAAACCTTTTAGTTCTCAGGTGCAATGGGCAGAGAAGGACCTTTCGGTGACTACAAGGAATGCTGAATATATTGCAGATGGCACTGCAAAGGAACTGACCTTGTGACAGCAGGAGTTATTTTCCGTAAAATAAAACCAAAAATAAGCCTAGTGTAACCTTAACAAACAGGCTGCTGCATGAGGCTTTGTCCGGTAGAGACTATTCTTCCACAGCCTCCGACAAGTATGACCCAAATTCTGTCTGATCAATACCTGCCTGAAAATATCAACTTTCTACGATTCATGCAAAAGTGCTCAAGGCCACATTATTAATTACTAAGAACACCTAGTGCTGTTAGGAATCTCCAAGTTTTCATAGCATTATCTAGACATTATAATAACTAGATCCAGATCCTGCATCAGAGAACAAAAAGGTGTTGGAGATCAAATTACTCCCAGGGAATAATTTTGCCCCATTCAAGGCATTTAGTGGGTTTTTTTCCCTTCATTTCAGTGGCTGGGATTTCACCTGTAAGAGTGTAATGGTTGCAATGGTTAGAATACAATGGAATTTTATTTTAATAATTATTACTATGAGCCTCCAGTCAGTCACTCTGCATATTTTTAAAAAAATAGTTCCTACTAGATCATGGCTTCAGACTGCAAGAAATTTGTTTTATTTTTATCTTTTCTGTGTCACACTCTTTTGCCTGTCTTTTGTTTGTAATCACAGCATACTACTGTTAGGAGTATCCATACCCACCCACCACCCCACACCCCCCCAAAAAAAAAAAAAAAAGATAAATTAACTTTCTTTGGTATTAAAATTCCTAGCAGAATTCTCTACCCCTTGGTAAGATTTTGTTTCCATGGAAGAATGTGAGTTGGAAATTTTCCGAGATGCAATGATCATTTAACTTGCGTGAACAAAATGGAATTTACCCATATCATTCCTTGTGACAGTACTTCAACATTTATTTTAGGAAAATTAACAACAGAGAACCATGTCCCTGATGCAGTAACAGATGCACTACATACAAATTAGGGAAGGTTAAACAAATATATATATGAATAATCAGTATTATCCCCTACTGTAGGAACGTGGTAAATTTTACAACATGGAAATGTAATGGATTACCAATTCCACTAAATATTTCAGTTACAGAAGTATCCTGTCCAGTGATAAAATAAAACAGAATGTGGTTCATAGATTAAGTACTTCAATACTATATGCTTTATATACTATATTATACATCAGATTTGTTTAGTTTGGTAGTAAACATCTTTATACAAAACACCTACTACAATTGCTTTCACTGTAGCTTTCCCCTGGGTACCTCCATAAGGATAACGCTACTAAAAGGATAAACTGTATAAAACACAGTTTCCTCATTGGATTTAGAACGCAGCATGTCCTGAATAAAAGCTTCCTGTTGAATGCAGCTTGCAGAATTCCCTGTTTACTTTCTTGACGGACACGTACCCTACATATGCATGTGAGTCTCATCCCATCTGCATTAATTCCCATTAAAGTGTAACAGTAAACTCCACAATTAGAGAACTGCTGGAGGACGGGACCAGCTGCTCTTTTGTCTCGGGGCCCCTGGGAGAGGTGATCTTTCACTGAGAGCCCTGCACTGCTCTCCAGCAAGCTCGTGTTGTGGTAGTCAGCACTGGGCAGCAATGCAGACCCACCAGGCAGATGGATGGCCGAGAGCCTGCGAAGGACCTGCTCGAGACCAACCAGACACTGGGCAAGATTCGGTCCCTATCCCCCACCATCACTCCCTGACCTCGTGGTCTTCAGCAGAGGGGCCTGGTTAAGCCTTCTCTGAAATGGACATGCAAACTGGCTACACATGTGCACCTCTGGCTATGATGATCCTGAGATAAGTGTGCATATTTACATGAACAATGTGCTTCTAATTTTTTGTCCTTTCTCTGTAAATATAGAAGTTTTGAAAGGAATAGCTCCTTCCTGAGTAAAAACTATCATCAGCTCTGTATTTTACAAATTCACACATAAGCACTACTTAAAACGCACAAGCTCATTTTGGAGGGTAAGAGTGTATGGTGTGGAACGGGTGAAAAAATCAGCATGTTTGAAAATTATTTCACGTGTTTTCCTGGCTATTCGACATGCCATTACATTTATTCTCCAAAAACTTGTAGTCATCCTTCTTTGTCATTCTAGGCTGCCCACAGATGTCACAATTTATTTAACATTCTACAATGATTTTGACAGTGCACATACACATCTGACAATTTCAATATGAATACTGAGGAAATATTATATTGCATTCCGTAGACCAATATAAAATGAAAAACAAATACTTCATTTTCATCAAATTAAAAAAAGTATTCAAGCTAAAGTATTACTGTTATATTCACAAAGTATAGCAAAACTGCCAAATGAAAAGAGCAGGTTGCAAAAGTAATCAAAATAGATGCAATGAATTACAGTACTTTGGGAAGGGGAAAAAAAGATTCTTAAGACCATTTAAACATATAGTTATTAGTATCATTTTTTCTTTTTGGTAATTGGATCATTTAAAATCATTGAATAGTGCTAAATTACAGTTCTGAAGGAGAACACATCACCCTCAGCAAGGTTTTTCCATCTCTTTCCAGCTTCTGGTCCTTTCAGAGTCAATTTTCAATATTTCGTATTTCCAACTCCAGTCATTATTCAGGGGCAGCATTAATATTGCCAGTGATGACACTGATTGGAAAAAGTGGGCAGGGTAGGTAAATACATTAGGAGTGAATGAGAGAAGCCATGGGGAACCAAGTTGCTTTTGTTATACATGCCATGGGAGCTAGGACCATACACCAGGGAGGATCTTATACAGCCAGCTCACATTAATGCAGCACTAGTGGCTAATGGACGTGGAACAGAATTAAATCCATATGGTAATGGCACTGAAAAGGGAAAAGAGGGAGTAACAAGAAAAGAAAAATCATAAAAAGGAACAGTCATCTTCTCTCAAACAGTTTTAAACCTCAATCCATCTTCTGCTGAAGTAGACTGATTTGCCATTGGTTTTGATGGGAGTAGCACTGGCCTCATTATTGGCATCTGGTATATTTACAATATATTACATAACCCTCCATAATGTGCTCCCAGAAAAAATGACTACCTGAAAAAAACCCCAAAAAAACAGTCACTAAGGGAAGGACTTCTATTAGTGCCTAGCGTACAGCTCAGTTCTAAAAGGCAATGGTCAGGGCCCTTGGTCCAACAGCTAATCTCTCCTCTCCTTTCCTCCTTTCAATAACAAATAGCTGGGATACCCTCATGTCTAAGGAGGCTGCTGCCGAGGGAAAAGAAGCACTAAAAGGACCCTCCACATGGCACTTCCGTGGTCACTTCAATACTTTCCAATAGACCTAATGTTAATCAAGAAAATTCCTCTGCCTGGATGAACATGACTACTACTAAGCTTAAAAGTTTAGTAAATGTGGAATTATTGGCAGGACTGAGACAGTTGAGGCGCCTCCTCTCCTCCTCCTTGGTTAAAAAGTCAATTTTCCCATTTTCTCACAAATTGTAATCTGCCAGAATAGAGTTGCAGTGCATGGAATTTACAGGATAATTTCTAAAGTGATTTCAAAATATAAGGAAGGAGAAGTGCATTTGCAGTGTATTCCCAGTGAGCACAAGAGCTGCTGTTTACAACAGCACTCAAGACTGGAAGTGCTTGATATTTTACTTCCACAGCCCAGTAAAATATTTGATTGCCACCCACAAACAATTAGGACCTTGAATCAACTGAAATCCTACTGCTCTACCATAGGAAAGTTTGGAGGCACAGCATTTCTGACTCTACAGTTTCGCAACGTTACCCTGAAATCCCAGAGATACTCTTGTACTATTTCTAAAGGTAGTGAGTTAATGGCATTAAAAGGAACAAGGTCATGCCTTTCCTTGTAGTGTTGCATTAAATGTAATATTGAAAAAGAGGCAACAGGAACAGGGGACACTTCTGCTGGAATGAAGAGGAGCACTACTACCTCAGCTTATGAAGAACTCTCTTTTTAGCCAAGGAGTTTTGCCGACCTCTCCACTTAACTAATCCCCTCTCCTGACAGATAGACAGTAAGGTCGTTTTTTTTAATGCAGCTGCCAAAACACTGATGGGGTGTTTC